>NC_091206.1:27369469-27569469 GCF_040958095.1 Procambarus clarkii
AAAATGAAGCTCTTATTTCTATCTTGCTTAAGACATATAAAACATTTGTGTTTATTAACGAATTTACGTGAAATAAACATTGATCTGAGAGAGAGTTGCTCTGTCGTTCAGTCTGTACGGGGTGGGAGCTCCGTAATTTTTAAAATACATGTATCTTCATTAGAACTTTAAATATGTCTATGGTAAAGTGTTTAAAGTGAAGCTTATATGTCTGCCTTTCTTGAGAAATATAAAACATATATGTTTATTAACGAATTCACGTGAAATAAACATTGTTCTGAGAGAGAGTTGCTCGGTCGATCAATCTGTCCGGGGTTAAAGCTCGGCTATTATAAAAGTACACGTATCTTCGCTTTAAATTTAAATATGCCCATGGTAAGGTATTTAGAATGAAGCTTATATTTCTATCTTTCTTGTGACATATAAAACTCTTACGTTTATTAAGGAATCTGTGTGAAATAGGCATGGTTCTGAGATGAATGCTGCGGTTTTCGAGCTCGACGCGCGGCAATGGACGCCATACACATCCAGTGGGTGTTATTGGACCCTATACCCATTTTATTTGTGGTTGGAGCCCCATACCCATTCTATGGGTGGTTGGAGCCCCATACCCATCCTGTGGGTTGTAGTGGACGCCATACTCATCCTGTGGGTGGTATTGGACCCCATACCCTTCCTGTGGGTGGATGTGATCCCCATACTCATCCTGTGGGTGGATGTGACCCTCATACCCATCCTGTGGGTGGTATTGGACCCCTTTCCCACCTAACAGGTGGTAGGTGACAATATACCCATCCTAGCTATAGTTGGTATAGTAGACACAATACCGTCCTGTTTGCAGTAGTTTACCCCATAGACATTCAAATGTAACATCGTTTTCTGTTAGCGTTCCTACAAAACATTCTTTAAAGATTTTTAAAGCCAAACTATGGTATATAATATTAATTGGTGAAGCACTGTTATTCTATGTAATAATTTATAGTGCTTATTATAATTTACTAAGAACAACTAATATTTCTCAAAACAAAACTACGAGCCTTCAATAGGATATAGCTGATCTGTAATATTATAAGAGCATGGACAACAGTAGGTAAATTTCACAACCCATGTGGGACCTGAAAACTACAATTTTCCTTATAATTGAACCAATCACGACTATTCTGCTATCTATGTTGACGGACGGGTACTGTGACACGTAAATTGGTACGTGAGGAAGAGTTTGGGCCTTGGTAAAAAAAGTAACTGGGAATATATCACATATTTACTAATTCATATTCAACATATTGACTTTAAGCATTAAGTCATATATGTGCTGTCTTGTGTGAGAACGGGTTGCTTCCTCTCCTCCTCCTTTCTTCTTCCTTGCCTTTCTCCTTCTCCTCCTCCTCCTTCCTTTCTCCTCGTCCTCCTCCTTTTTCTGTCCTACTCTCCCTGCTCCTCCTCCTTCCTTCCTCCTCGTCCTGCTCCTCTTCCTCCTTCCTCCTCAACCTCCTCCTAATTACCCCTCTCTTCCTCCTTCCTCCTCCTTCCTCTTCGCCCTTCTCCTTCCTTCCTCCTCGCCCTTCTCCTTCCTTCCTCCTCGCCGTCCTGCTACTCATCTTCCTCCTCCTTCTTTCCTCCTCGTCCTCCTTTTCCTCCTCCTCTTTCCTTCATCATCGCCCTCCTCCTTCCTCTCCTTCTCCTTCCTTCCTCCTCGCCTTCTTCCTTCTCCTCCTCCTTCCTTCCTCCT
Organism: Procambarus clarkii; assembly: GCF_040958095.1. Taxonomy (NCBI): domain Eukaryota; kingdom Metazoa; phylum Arthropoda; class Malacostraca; order Decapoda; family Cambaridae; genus Procambarus; species Procambarus clarkii. Next base: position 27,371,199 of record NC_091206.1, read on the forward strand.
CGCCCTCCTCCTTCCTCCTTGCCCTTTTCCTCCTTGTACTCCTCCTTCTCCTTGCCCTGTTCCTCCTCATTCCTCATTGCCATTCTCCTCCTCCTTCCTCCTTCCTCCTCGCCCTCCTCCTCCTCCTAATCCTCATTCCTCATTGCCCTTCTCCTCCTCCTTCCTCCACACTTTGCTCCTCCTCCTCCTCCTCCTTCCTCCTCGATCTGCTCCTTCTCTTTCCTCTTCGAACTCCTCCTCATTCCTCCTCGTCCTCTTCCTTCTCGTTCTCCTCTTCCTTCCTCCTCCTCCTCCTTCCTTCTCGCCCTCGTCCTCCTCCTCATTGCCCTCCTCCCCCTCCTTTCTCCTCTCCCTCCTCCTTCCACCTTGCCCTCCTCCTCCTTCCTCTTCGCTCTTCTCCTTCTCCTTCATCCTCACACTCCTCTTTCCTCCTCTCCCTCCTCCTCATCCTCCCCCTCCTTCTTTCCTTCTCGCCCTCCTCCTAGTCCCCCTCTTTCTTTTCTTCTCCTCCTCCTCTCCCTCCTTCTTTCCTCCTCTTTCTCCTCCTTCCTTCCTCCTCGTCCTCCTCCTCCTCCTTTCTCCTCGCCCTCCTCCCCCTTCTCTTTGCCCTGCTTCTCCTCCATCCTGCTTGACCTACACCTCCTCCTTCTTTCTTGCCCTACTCCTCCTCCTTCCTGATCGGCCACCTCTTCATTCCTCCTCGCCTTGCTTCTCCTACTTCCTCCTCGCCGTGTTCTTCCTCTTTCCTCCTTGACCGGCTCATCCTCCTTTCTCCTCGGTCTGCTCCTCCTTCCTCCTCGTCCTCCTTCTTTCTCCTCGGCCTCTTCCTCCTCCTTCCTAGCCCTTCTCATTTTCCTCATCCTCCTCCTCCTTCCTTCCTTATCGCCCTCCTCCTCCTTCCTTCCTACTTGCCCTCCTCCTTCCTTCCTCCTCTCCCTCCTCCTCCTTCCTTCCTCCTCGACGTCGTCGTTCTCCTCCTCCTCTTTCCTCCTCCTCCTCCTGCTCCTCCTTATTACATCCTCTTCGCCCTTTTCTTCCTCCTCCTCCTTCCTCTCTTCTCGCTCTTTTCCTCTTCCTCCTTCTTTCCTCATCACACTCCTCATCCTTCATCCTTGCCCTCCTCCTTCCTTCCTCCTCGCCCCCTCCTCTTCCTCCTCCTCCTCCTCCTCTTTCCTCTTCGCCCATTTCCTCCTTCCTCCTCGCCCTCCTCCTCCTTTCCCTGCTCCTCCTCCTTCCTCCTTGCCCTGCTCCTCCTCCTCGCCCTGCTCCTCCTCGTCCTTCCTCCTCGCAATCCTCCTCCTCCTTCCTCCTTGCCCTCCTCCTTCCTCCTTGCCCTCCTCCTTCTCCTCGCCCTCCTCCTCCTAATTACCCTCCTCCTCGTCGTCCTTCCTCCTCGCCCTCCTCCTCCTCTTCCTCCTCCTTCTTTCCTCGTCGCTTTCCTTTTCCTCCTCTTCTTTCCTTCCTCTTCGGCCTCCTCCTTCCTCCTCGCCATTCTCCTCCTCCTCCCTATACTTTCTCCTCCTCCTTCCTCCTCGCCCTCCTCCTCCTTCCTTCTTGCCCTCCTCCTCCTCCTTCCTCCTCCTCCTCCTTCCTTCTTGCCCTCCTCCTTCTCCTCGCCCTCCTCCTAATTACCCTCCTGTTCCTCCTTCCTCCTCTCTCTTCTCCTTCCTCCTCGCCCTTCTTCCTCCTCGCCCTCCTCCTCCTCTTCCTCCTTCTTCTGTTCTCTTCGCCCTCCTTTTCCTCCTCTTCTTTCCTTCCTCCTCGCCCTCCTTCTCCTCCTCCTTCCTTTCTCCTCGTCCTCCTCCTTCTGTCCTACTCTCCCAGCTCCTCCTCCTTGCCCACATCCTCCTTCCTCCTTGCCCTGTTCCTCCTCCTTCCTCCTTGCCCTGTTCCTCCTCCTTGCTCCTTTCCCAGCTGCTGCTTCTTCGTCCTTGCCCTGCTCCTCCTCCTTGTTCGTTGTCCTGCTCCTCCTCCTTTCTCTTTGCCCTTCTCCTCCTTCTTCCTCCTTGCCCTTCTCGCCCTCCTCCTTTCTCCTCGTCCTCTTCCTTCTCGCTCCCCTCTTCCTCATCGCCTTCCTCCTCCTCCTTCCTTCTCGCCCTCCTCCTCCTTCCTCCTCGCCCTCTTCCTCCTTCCACCTTGTCTTTTTCCTCCTCCTTCCTCCTCGCCATCATCCTTCTCCTTCCTCCTCACCCTAATCCTCCTCCTTCTCCTTCCTCCTCGCCCTCCTCCCCCCTTTGCCCTCCTCCTTCTTCTTTGCCGTCCTCCTCCTCCTTCCTCCTGGTTCTCCTTCTTTCTCCTCGCCCTCCTCCTCCTTCCTTTCTTCTCGCTCTTTTCCTCTTCCTCCATGGTCTGCTTTTCCTCCTTGTTCGTTGCCCTGCTCCTCCTCGCCGTGTTCCTCCTCCTTCGTCCTCGCCCTTCTCCTCCTTCCTCCTCGCACTCCTCATATTCCTCCTTGCCCTCCTCCTCCTTACTTCCTCCTTGCCCTCCTCCTCCTCCTCCTTTTCCTTCCACCTCGTCCTTCCTCCTTGCCTTGCTCCACTTCCTTCCTCCTTGCCCTGCTTCACCTCCTTCCTCCTTGCCCTGCTCCTCCTCCTTCCTCCTTGCCCTGCTCCTCCTCCTTTCTTCTCCTCCTCCCTCCTTGCCCTGCTCCTCCTCGTCCTCTTCCTTCCTCCTCGCCCTCAGCCTCCTTCCTCCTAGCCCTCCTCCTCCAACTTTTTCCTCGCCCTCCTCCTTCCTTCTAGCCCTCCTCCCCTTCCTTCCTTCTCGCCCTCCTCCTCCTCCTCCTTCCTCCTCGCCTTCCTGCTCCTCCTCCTCCTTCTTCGCCCTTCTTCTCCTTTCCTTCCTCCTCGCCCTCTTCCTCCTTCCACCTTGCCTTTTTCTTCCTCGCCATCATCCTTCTCCTTCCTCCTCACCCTAATCCTCATCTTTCCTCTTCTCCCTCCTCCTTCTCCTTCCTCCTCGCCCTGTTCCTCCTTCCTCCTCCTCCTTCATCTTTGCTCTTCTCCTTCCTTCCTCCTCGCTCTCCTCTTTCCACGTCGTCCTTCGGATTCCTCCCTCCTTGCCCTCCTCCTCCTTCTACTTCCTCCTCGCCCTTATCCTCCTCCTTCTTTCCTCCTCTTCCTCCTTCCTTCTTGTCCACCTTCTCCTTCCTCCTCGCCCGTAAAATGTGTTTACACAGTAAACACATTTACACAACACATGTGCATGACACAGAAATACGTCAGCAGTTTCTAGTACCTACACACAAATCTGAATTTCAATATACCATAATAATCACAAGTTAATATATATTTGTGAGATAAAAATGTTGGACGGGAGTCAATCCATTTGACGACCGTCAGTGGGAAAGACGTGATATAAAACCTCAAGTTCAATACTGAAGGTGCAACTTACTAGAGATATTATGGGTACCTGTTATGTTTCTCTGCAGAAGCTGGTGAGCGAGCCGGGTGTGTCCTCCTTGTATCACATTCCTCCATGCTGACTCATGAGCGGGCCACCCTGTTACCAGAGAAAACAGTATTACATGTGATAATACAGGGAAAACAATTTTATGATAAAACACATGAAGACAATGTTATTAGACATAATGTCAACATATCCTAATTAAACCTCGTGTCACCATTTCTTAATTTTCGTCATTTGAAACATCGTAATGCTGTTGCTCACCTCTTTTAAATATTTCCTTCTTGCTTTTCCTCTCAATACTTCTCCTTCACTTATGTCTTATTCATATTATTCTTTGAATATTTGTGTTTTACACCATGTTCCTTGTAGAGATGTCTACTACCTCTAGTTCCCCATAGGTTTGTGTTCTACACCATGTTCCTTGTAGAGATGTCTACTGCCTATAGTTCCCCACAGGTTTGTGTTTTACAACATGTTCCTTGTAGAGATGTCTACTACCTCTAGTGTTCCGTTGGTATGTGTTCTACGAGTTCCTTGTAGAGATGTCTACTACCTCTAGGGTTCCGTTGGTATGTGTTCTACGTATTCCTTGTAGAGATGTCTACTACCTCTAGTTCCCCACAGGTTTGTGTTCTACATGTGCCTTGTAGAGATGTCTACTACCTCTAGTGTTCCGTTGGTTTGTGTTCTACGTGTTCCTTGTAGAGATGTCTCCTACCTCTAGGTCCCTGTAGGTTTGTGTTCTACAACATCTTCCTTGTGGAGATGCTTCCTACGTCTGGTTTCTTACGTCTGGAGGAGGCATGGTCGACGACTGGGCCGCGGGGACGCTAAGCCCCGAAACTACCTCAAGGTAAACCAACCACTTCAAGGTAAGTCAACCACCTCAAGGTAACCCCCATAGGCTTTCTACAACATCTACCAATAATAAGAGATGTTTCCTACGTCTGATTCCCCATTGTCTAGTGTTCTACAACATCTACCATGTACAGATGTTTCCTACATCTGGTTCCCCGTAGGCTTGTGTTCTACAGCATGTTCCATGTAGAGATGTCTCCTACTTCTCAGTCCTAATACCTCTGTTCCTGAATTACTGTTTTTCAGTTTCGTATTGTAACATCTTTCTCAATACTTTCTCACAATGCCAGTTCACCTGGCAAAAAGACTTAATGAACTCCTAACTCCATACACTCCAAGCAAGTATAGTCTACAATCATCAGCAGATTTCCTAGAATTAATCAAATCTACTCAGCCTGATGGAATCATTGCTTCCCTGTACGTCGAATCCCTATTTACCAACGTCCCAGTCGACACAACCATAGGAATGATACTGGACAGAGTATACAGAGACGAGAGCACCCCCAAATTAGACATACCTGAGCCACACTTGAAGAGTCTTCTCGAAGCATGTACAAAGGTAGCCCCTTTCATCAGTCCACAAGGAGACATGTATTTACAAATAGACGGAGTAGCAATGGGCTCCCCCTTAGGAGTCTTATTTGCTAATTTTTATATGGGAACCATCGAAGACAGAGTCTTCAGCAGCAGACAAAAACCAAATGTATATTGCCGTTACGTAGATGACATATTCGTAATAGTAAAAGACTCAGATGTTCTAATTGATCACAACACCATTGATCACAGGCACCAATACAAACAGTACCACCAGCACATGACGGTGGTGCAACACCACATACAACACCACCAGTGCACACATTCTCACCAGCAACAACACCGCACACAGTACATCTAATGACCAACACCTCCACGATGGATAACCACGCTGAAGAAAGTCTCACTATACTGCAATGGCGTTCGCAATAGAATTAATGACATCATACAATACGCTCGTGAACACCAAACTGATGTCATAATTCTACAGGAGACGATGGTAGGTGATGACTTCAACCCAAGGTTCAGCGGTTATCGCAAGTTCTCCCTGCCCTCTGGGGAAAGAAAACGGGGTCTCATCACTTTTGTAAATAACAACATTCCCGCACAGATTATTGATGACCTGCACATGAGGGATGAGTTTGAATCACTGGGAGTAACCCTTTACTTAAACAATAATGCCCTACATATAATCAACCTATATGTGCCACAGAGTAAACTTGACCTTGACACACTGCCTGAGTTTGTTAATGAAGAACCTACCCTGCTGGTCGGTGACCTGAATGCCAGACACCCACACTTTGGTGCCAACTGTCATCAGCCCAATGTCAATGGACGGAAACTGTCACTCTTTGTCAAGGGAAGTGAAAACCTTAGAGTCCTGGGTGATGAACAGCCAACTCACCTCAGAGGAGGAAGACTAGACTATGCTCTCCTGCTGAATGCACAGGACACAGATGCCAATACACACATTGGTCACAGTTTATGTAGTGACCATTGGGCACTAATTACCACCGTCGACATGAGCAAGAGAAGGAAAGAGACGAATAAAAGAAAAAGGTTATCACTCGGACCAGATATGAGGCCGCACTTCATAAACAGGATGAGTGACTGGTTCACGGAATACCAAATCCCAGAAGACATTGACACATTTGTTGATGACCTTAATCACCAACCTGAGAGCTGTCTAAGAGTTCCGCGCCATACACCTGGGCGAAGTAACCCTCAGAGGAAGAAAATCAAATGATATGAGAATGATTACATAAAGATGCTTAACGCAAATGTGCGAGACATGAGTAGAGAGTACCGGAGACATCCCACTGAAAGTAACCAAGAGTTGTTTAAAACTGTGTGTCAAGTAGCCAGGGAAGAGAAGATTAAAGAGCGGGAAAGACAATGGCTTGAGTTCACTAGCTCTATTGGACGGGAAACATCTGCAAGACAAGTGTGGGCAAAAATTAAGATAGCTAAGGGTGGCAGAGCCCGGCCTGCGGCTCACAAAGACCCCCAGGGCAAGGCTGAGGAACTAATTCACAAGTGGAGTGATGCAGCATCCTCCTCCTCCCTCCCTGCAGAAATCAGCAGGGAACAGCTCCTGCGACATGATGACAGAAGAATTAGGATAACAAGAGCACTGTCTAGTGATGACGAATATGGGGAACCAATCACAGCCCAAGAAGTAAGGGGCGCTATGAAAAAGGGTAAAAGTACAGCACCTGGTGAAGATGGCGTCACCTACGACATACTCAATGCACTGTGTGAAGTGTCTGGGAATCCACTACTCCACCTGTTTAACAGTCATTCCTAAGTGGAGTGTTGCCCACACAATGGAAACACGCAATAATTGTTCCCATACCGAAGCCTAATGACCCTGGTAATTACAGACCTATCAGTCTCGTGTCATGCACTTGCAAGATGCTTGAAAGGATCATCCTAAACCGACTGTTGCACAAAATAGGCAGGTTAGGGGAGGGGGTCAATGGATTTGTTAAAGGACGGAGCACAGCAAATTGTATAGTTAATTACTTGGCTAATGACACGACTAGGTACTCTGTATTTGTTGACATCAAAGGAGCCTTTGACAAAGCACAGGGGATTGCGATCCTGGACGAGCTTGCATGCATGGGTGTCAAGGGGAGACTCATGAAATGCGGTTGAAGACTACCTCACAGGAAGGAAAGCTAAGGTTTGCTTCAATGCAGCAGTCTCCAGAACAATGAATATGGAACTCGGGACCCCCCAAGGCGGAGTCTTAAGCCCTACACTATTCAATGTACTTATGAACGCCATTGCAAATATTGATTTTCCGGAAGGAACACAACAAGTGGGATATGCAGATGATGTCCTAATACAAGCTCCCACCTTGGGAAAAATTGAACAGTCCATTGAACTCCTTGGAAGGAAATGTACTGAGCTCGGTTTCACTCTCTCCACAAACAAGACGAAGGTATACTCCCATCGCAAGCGGAGAGCAAATGAAGAACTGCAAATTAATGGTGTAACACTTGAATGGGTTGACCATGTGGGACATTTGGGGCTTGACTCTATTTATTTAAATATTAATGTAATGAAAATCAATTACGAAGGACCACCCGCTTTTATAGTAAAGAGGGAAACTAAAATAATGTGATCATTAGAAAATTCTTAGATGAACCAGTAACTATGGATAAATACTAGAGAATATAATCACTTGTATAATTAATGGGCTGTATATGATTTAACTGAATCAAAGCCTCAAACACCTACATTAGGGGGTTATTACTAGAACTTCATATATCTAGGAACTAGTGTGGTTCGTGCACCAGTTCATTATGTAATAAATCTAATCCTATGACCAATTATAGAATCAATAAAACAATCACCAATAAGAACATAGATTATGAACATGAGAAATTAATAATTATAATAAACACGTGTTAATCCAGAAAACAGTGATCCGTAGTAATAATACACTACAGATAATGTAATTAAAGGAATACGGAAAAGGGTCTTAGCTTGAAGACGTTTTCCAAGACATCGGTTATGACTCATCCTCGGAATCTCCTGAACTCATTATGGAACACTGGGAGATGATTAACACGAGAAATGACAGCTCGGGGAATTCTTCACACACGCTGCAAATCAAAATATATTCAGTAGCAACATATTAGGCTGCTAAATATCTATGTTCAAGAAATTAAAATGGAGAGTGGAGACAGATAATAACCTGTAGTTTGTTTTAGTCGCTCGGCGTAACGACAAGCTACCCAGCTATAACCTATCCATAATGATGCATCAAAAGGGAATAATGGTACTTAGCTAATAGGGCACTGTGTAAGTTGAGGCTTGCCGAAGCTCGTGTCCTAGGTTCTGGCGTCGTAATAATGAACACGTGGTGTCGAGCCTAGCCTAGATGCTGACGCGCTTCTCTGGCCGGTCACGTTGGTCTACACGGAACCAATTAACAGGTTCCCGGCAGAACGTCAAGTTAATTCTCGTTGACGATCCACCACGAGGTATCCCGTGACACTATAAACTAGCTAAGTTGCTATATTCTGCAACAATTCTTCACACCTCACAGTGGCGACTTTCCTCCTCCCCGTTCTCGGTGGCGTCCACACCAGCAATGGCGTCTCCTCTGCCCCGCTCCGCGTCCCGCATTTGATACACAAATTATTTACTACGAATAATATCATTTCTCGCAGTTGCGATTGAAATGCTCGGATAAGGACGGGTTTATTATTCAGAGGAGTTAAATATTATTAATTACTCGTTTTACGATGGTAAACAAGCAATGGAGATGAATTAAAGTCTCTCCAGGGCATTCACGCGTGACGTTAAATTTATCACCAGATAACAGTTGTAACTATAAACGCTCTATTTGGCATTAGTTGGGGATCAGTTTATCTGTAAATAATTATCACACAGAACACCGTTGTTTTATAGAGAATCCAACTCAATTCTCAGACACACTGGATATAGATGTGTTTATTATAATGGAATCTGACGCAATACTGGCGTCTGGTGACGTAAGAATTCTAGTCTTATTGTACAGATACAATTATTAGTACATGTGAACTCTACGGTTGGTTTAATTTTAATTACTACAGTGATTAGTAGATTTAGTAATAATTAATAATAATACAACAGTGTTGTATTATTGTTGGAAATTTCCAACATAACTCCGGGGGGAGAATTTTAGGGTTGCAGTGTAATGTGGAGTACTGACACACCCATCCCAAAGTTAGTATTAATATTAGTATATTAGTATGTTAGTATGTTAGTACACACATAACGAATGTCCCGTATTTATCAAGGACATACAAGAAACTTAAGTCTTGCTGATTTCATGTTAAATGGAACATGTTATTATGAATTACCTAAAGCTAATAACTAAGAAAACTTACAATAAACTCTGAGACTGGTGTCGTTATGACATGTAAGGTGTATGTTACAAAATCTCAAAGTCTGCAAACTCTCAGATACTCTAGATAAATAATGTTATTTATAGCCTATACAACAATAAAAGATTTAAATCTCACAATTCAAATAACAGAATCTACGGTGATGAAAATGTCCTTGGTCATAGTGACTTGTAATGGTTTGTTACTTGACATCACACCACAGTATCATCATAGTTGTCTAAATTGGATGTAAAGAGATTCACTCTTAGTCAGAGCTGTAATAGGCTTGCAGTTTTCGCTTACATTGTAGAGCAGCAGCTCTAGTGGGGCGGTTGCTCGGAGGATCAGAATTACTGTCCTCGGAAACTACTGGAGAAACTGGTTCTGGCTGATACTCTCGTTCTGCCAATTCGAGAGGAACCAGCTTCTCTAAAGTTTTTAGAGTAGTGTTGCCTCGGCATAAAACTTTCACTACTCTCAGGACACCTTGATGATCTGGATGAATGGCAACAATTTTGCCTATGGGCCACTCTGACCTTGGTCCATCACTGTCGACTAGTACTAGGTCCCCTGGTTTAAGTTGCACTCTATTATAGGGACTCGAAGCTCCGTAGTGGTACTCTCGTAGAGCTGTGAGGTACTCTCGAGTCCACATCTCATTCCACCTGTTAATAACCCTTGAGAGATGCTGGTAGCTTTCTACTAAGTCACCTCTGGTTACATGTGAAGGGTCTACGGGGTCCTCTTCGGCTAAAGGTATGAGAGGGCTCAGTAGACCTCCATGTATCAAGTGTGAGGGACTCAGAGATTCTCTCTGGGAGAATCCTGTCATCCTCTGGGAACATACCTGTCATCAGACAGGTATGTTAATGGGCGGTTATTGACTCGCGCCTCGATTTCCACAACAATGGTTTGGAGTTTGGAGTAACTGACCTTTTGTCTGTGTAAGGTTTTTCTTAAACACTTCTTAACAGTGCCTATCATTCGCTCATAGAACCCACCTTGCCAAGGGGCTCTTGGTGCTATAAATTTCCAGTGACATTGTTGTCTCTGCAGGACTGACTGTACTTCTGGATGATTCCAGACTTCTCGCAGACAGGCTTCTCCTGCCACAAAATTGGAACCATTATCCGATATCATTAGTTTGGGGCAAGACCTGCGAGCTGCAAATCTGTGGAAGGCCTGGATGAAAGCTTCAGCTCTCATATCTGAAGTCACTTCTAAATGTACGCCTCTGGTTGTAGCACACGTAAAGAGGCAAATGTATGCTTTCACTGGTATCTTGTCTGGGTTGCCAGTGAGAAGTAAGGCTCCTGTGTAATCAACACCAGTGGTTTCAAAGGGACGAAGATGAACCACTCTTTCTTCAGGAAGTGGTGGAAGTCCTGGGTAAGGACATACTCTAGCATCGTATCTTTTACGGATTACACAGAATTTAATTATTGACTTAACTGTCTGACGACCTTGAGGAAGCCAGTACTTTTGTCTAAGGTCGGTGAGAGTATCTAACACTCCACCATGTAAAGTACCATATTGATGGTGATGTAAAATTAGAAGTTTAGTGATGATGTGGTGACGTGGTAGAAGAATTGGATTCTTTGTGTCTAGATTAATTTTTGCATGAAGCAAACGTCCTCCACATCTTAGTATATTATGAGTGTTGGCATCATACCAGATACCTAGAGACTTGGTTAATTTATCTGGAAGATATTCATATTCGCTTCCATATCTCTCTTGTTGTGCACGTTTGATCCAGTAGAGGATAGGATTGGGAAACTTATGTCGAATTCCTATCTTAGCAAGAAAGTCAAACACATGTGCAGTCACTCTTAATAACTTACTTAAGTTAGAATAATTGTGAGGATCAATGGCTAAGATTCGTTGAGGTTCTGGTTCTTTCATGGGAGTGGTGATATTGGTCACTATGACTTGTGGCTTTTGTTTGGGCCACTGACCACCTACAAGCCATGAAGGTCCATTGAACCACAGCGAAGACTTGATAAGTTGTTTTATCGTTAATCCTCGAGATAAATAATCTGCAAGATTGTCCTTAGTAGGAACATGTCTGAATTTATATCCAGCAGATAACTCATGAATTTCCCTAACACGATTACTGACGTAGGGAGTCTTATTGTTGTTATTTCTTACCCATTGTAAGACTGCCTCATTGTCTGACCACACGACAATCTCACCAAAGTGGATATTATTGAGTGTCTTTGTCAGGCAATGAGCCAATCTTACTCCCACCAGCAATGCAGTCAACTCCATTTGAGGTAAAGATCTCTCCTTAATGGGAGCAGCTCTTGCTTTAGATGTGAGCAAAATTGATTGTGCACTATTAACTAAGTAGGCTACAGCGCCATATGCTTTGCCAGAGGCATCGCAGAAAACGTGCAAATTGGTGGGTAAGTTTGGTCCTGAAGCATTACGAGGAAATTTCAAAACACCTAACTGATTAAAATCCGTTGAGAGTATCTGCCATTTAGCTTGTAACTAACTTGGTAACGGATCATCCCATCCCATATGTTTCTGCCAGCACTCCTGCATTAGGAGTTTGCCCCTTATTAATATAGGACTAAGTAAGCCTAAAGGGTCAAATGGTTGACTGACAAACGAGAGCAATGTTCTCATGGTAAGGGTTGAGTTATCGGTTTGTACTGACTTGACATTCATCTTGTCAGTACTGGTGTTCCATTCCACGCCTAGAACCTTTAATTGATTGGGTACCTGATAACCTGGAAATTCTTTATCGATTACCTGGTTTAGTAATTCATTATTTGAAGCCCACGACTGTAGTGGCATATTGGCTCCTAATAGCTCACGGTTAGCCTCATGGTAGATTTCTACCAAATTAGTTTGATCATTAGTTGTTCCCTGGAAATTGTCGACATACAAGTTGTCGCTAATGTCTGCCTTATAAGGGCTATTTGACTTCCTCAAATGTGTGTCTAATGTTGCTTGCAAAAGAAACGGTGAGGACGTAGCTCCGAATAATACTGAGGCAAAACGATATGTGATGATATCACTGTTAGGATCCAGTGGGTCCTTAATCCAGAGGAACTTTGTGTAGTTACAATCTTCCTCCTGCAAACCTACTCGGAGGAAAGCTTTGCTGATATCAGCAGTATAGGCGAAAATACCAGTGCGGAATCGTAACAGCACATCATGTAGCCTTTGCGTTAAGCTAGGTCCCGTTTGGAGACATTCATTTAAAGACACACTGCTTGGCTTTACTTTAGCACTACAGTTGAAGACAATACGAATAGGTGTTGTCAATGAGTCTTTCACCACAGCGTGATGAGGTAAATAATGACCTATTTTTCGGTCATCGTTATCAACAACTTCAATAAATTTACTGTTAAGTTGTTGTTGGATGAGTTGATGATACATGTTCAGTTTGTCTGGCTGCTTCTGTAGTCGTGCTAATTGAGACTGCAATTGTGAGGCTGCCATAAAATAATTAACTGGAAGTTGTGGATGATTCAACTTCCATGGGAGTCTTACCCAGTATTGTTTATTTTTATAGACAACTGTATCCAGATATTGCTGGTAAGTCCACATATCATCAGGGCTTGGTTGTTCAGGGATAATACCTAAAGTGTCTAAATCCCACAGACGATGTACAGGTGGATCAGACTCAATATCTTCAGATATTTCTCTGAAACGTAGGGGTGACTGTTCCAAGCCTAGTCACGCCACTATTATGTTATTAGATTGTTGGTTTGTCGACACTGGATTTTGTCAGAAAAGCACCGGTCCAGTAAGCAATTTGCCTCCAGCAGATGACAACAAATTCATTCCGTGTTGTCTGGTGCATCCAGTTATAAATTTGTAATAATGATCCGCACCTATAAGTATTCCAACATCAGTGAGGCAGTCAGAATTTATTTTGTAATCTGCTAGCCTCATGCGGTTTCGTTTAAGATGTTTCGCAGTGCGAGCTAACCCTGTGACCTGCAGGTCTGTAGGAAGTTTATCTACTACTACCGCTTGTATTGGACTAGTGGAAGATCCAAGTTTCACTAATACCTTAACTACTTGGTATTCACGAGGTCCACTATTCGTCAAGAAACCAGAAATATTTAACCTCACACTTTTGGCAGGTTTTAAATTTAACTGCTCTACTAACTGTTGTGTAATGAAGGTTTTCTGTGATCCTTGATCAAAAAGACCTCTAGTGTTAACTCTAGATCTCCGGTTTATTAGTCTAAGTTGAGCTGTAGGCAGAGTGGTATTATTGCCTGACTCAGTAGCAAGTACATTTATTTCTTGATGCACTTTGCAAAATTGCAATGTGGTAGAATTCGTGGAATTCTCCCCAGTGGTCATGGTTGGTGTAGAAGATTTTCTACATAAGGCGTAGTGATGTACACCTTGGTTGCATCTTTTGCAGAAACGTAGCTGCACTACACATTTTTTGGGATCATGAGAGCCCATGCACTTGGTGCACTTGTGTATTTCTTGCAACCTTTTAATCCTAGTATTATAAGTAGGATAAACAGAGCATTGGTAGGTGGCATGTCCTTGATTACGAAACAGACACCTTCTCTCCTTGTTTGACTTGGTCTCTTTAGTAGACAAGTCATTGGTTATCTCAGAAGGAGACACCGAATAAGTACCTACATTTCCACTTCTTTTCCCAGTGGATGGAGTAGTCTTGGATTTATATTTACTAGACTTATTCAAAGCCTGTTTGGGTTTGACCGAAGTGTCAGTATTAGTTGGTTTAGACTCAGGTTTAATTTTATCATGGGTCTTCAACCTGTTAACCGTTATTCTCAGTCCCTCGAATATTTGGTCAAGAGTGAGAAACTCGGTATTATAGTGTGAGCAGAGCATCTGTTAAGACATTTCGAGGTAATTTCCTCTGCAAAAGTAACTTGATTGACCATTCTGAAGCTGGTGTATCAACTTTAGTACCTAAGGCCTTTACTAGAGATTCTACTTCTAGTCTGAAGCTTTGAAGTGACTCTGGTCTACTATTTGGTGCATTCAGATCTAGCAATTGGTAATAGAGGGTAGCTATATTCAACTCTTTGTTGCAATACTACTCATCAGGATCAGTTTCTATGGTATTCAGTAGAGTAATATAAGACTGACTTGTAGACCTAACTTGATCAAATTTCAGATCAGCTACTCTTACTGATGTCTCTAAGTGATAAGAGTCAATGGGAGTTTCTTTAGATAAGCCCTCAGCCTTGTTAATTAGTCTGGTCAAATGACCTTTATGGCCAATATAGGTTCTCCTTAATTGTTCAGGAGTAGCCATGTTGGGCTTGGGTCCAAACTTCATGGGATTAGTATATGTATTACTAATGAAGCTTGGGTACTTGTTCATTAGTGGACAAGTAACATTAAATGTAGCCTAATTTAATGTGGCTAATTTATACTCTACCTCACTTGAGGTTAAATGTACCTACCTAACTTTTTTTAGGTGCATTGATATTTTGTGCACTGTCTGAACTTCACCATTAGTTCTCGTCCGGTTAGCTCTTCTATATCACCATTAGAGGTAATGGGGATCATTCAGCAATACACAAAATAGATACATACAAAATAATGAGTACAAGATGAAATATTATGGAGACACTCCAATCAGAGTTATCTCAAAGTTTAATCTCACCCTGGATAGGGTCAGCACAAATAGTATAATACATACACTACTGACTAGTTTAAGTCTAGTCGTGATAATTCCTACCTAAGAACTATAAATTTATTTAGTCTGGGCTTGTACCAAATTCAGCACAATCTCAGCCTAAATTCTACCTAATAAGATTGGTAAAGATTACTGTGGTGCAGTAAGGTGAATATAATTGTGCCGTATTTTTTTTGTTTTTTGTTTTTATAAGGGTTTTTCACACAGGTGAAAACAATTATGTACAGTTAAGTTTGGCTTGCTAGCCACAGCCGTTTGTGATAGTTGATGGTGTTGATCAACTTGTCAACCACATGCAACCTAGACTCACCTGACAAGTGTACACCATCTCTGGCCAGGTTTTGTCTATAAGGTCAGGCTGTAAATTGGATATAAGTGGCATCTAATCTCACTCGTTTTTTCAGCCCAAAATTTATGTACTTAGCAGTTCTCTGGTAGTATTCTGGTGTTACTTCCCAACGATTATCTTGACTTGGTTGGCGAGGTTCCACTAACGTGAATACTGCCGAATTACTGATGAGCTTGAAAGAAGAAATTACGACTTTAAGGTGCTTGATCACCTCAGCTGGATGACGAGTAGGATGGAGGTCATTACCACCTAAGTATATAATGGTTAGATGGTGAGGCCACTCTAACGCAGGTGTTAGTGTGGAATTGTTATAAAAGTTATGAGCTGTTGCTCCTGGTGACCTAAAGATTCTTACTACTGTATGAGGTATAGGTCTAAGTGTTGTGGGTAATTGACTGTGTCCCACTAGTGCTACCTTATACATGAGGTGAAAGTAGCAATGAATTGGCGTGACTTAAACTAACTTATGTGTTACGCTGTTGGTAGACACAATTAATTAAATGGTTAGTCTAGCCTACATCACACAAGGATTAGTTATTACTAATTAGTATTTATAATTATAATTTATGTTTATCCGGTTCGAAGGACCGTAATGTGGGACATTTGGGGCTTGACTCTATTTATTTAAATATTAATGTAATGAAAATCAATTACGAAGGACCACCTGCTTTTCTAGTAAAGAGGGAAACTAATAAAATGTGATCATTAGAAAATTCTTAGATGAACCAGTAACTATGGATAAATACTAGAGAATACAATGACTTGTATAATTAATGGGCTGTATATGATTTAACTGAATCAAAGCCTCAAACACCTACATTGGGGGGTTATTACTAGAACTTCATATGTCTAGGAATTAGTGTGGTTCGTGCACCAGTTCATTATGTAATAAATCTAATCCTATGACCAATTATAGAATCAATAAAACAATCACCAATAAGAACATAGATTATGAACATGAGAAATTAATAATTATAATAAACACGCGTTAATCCAGAAAACAGTGATCCGTAGTAATAATACACTACAGATAATGTAATTAAAGGAATACGGAAAAGGGTCTTAGCTTGAAGACGTTTTCCAAGACATCGGTTATGACTCATCCTCGGAATCTCCTGAACTCATCATAGAACACTGGGAGATGATTAACACGGGAAATGACAGCTCGGGGAATTCTTCACTCACGCTGCAAATCAAAATATATTCAGTAGCAACATATTAGGCTGCTAAATATCTTATGTTCAAGAAATTAAAATGGAGAGTGGAGACAGATAATAACCTGTAGTTTGTTTTAGTCGCTTGGCGTAACGACAAGCTACCCAGCTATAACCTATCCATAATGATGCATCAAAAGGGAATAAAGGTACTTAGCTAATAGGGCACTGTGTAAGTTGAGGCTTGCCAAAGCTCGCGTCCTAGGTTCTGGCGTCATAATAATGAACACGTGGTGTCGAGCCTAGCCTAGATGCTGACGCGCTTCTCTGGCCGGTCACGTTGGTCTACACGGAACCAATTAACAGGTTCCCGGCGGAACGTCAAGTTAATTCTCGTGGACGATCCACCACGAGGTATCCCGTGACACTATAAACCAGCTAAGTTGCTATATTCTGCAACAATTCTTCACACCTCACAGTGGCGACTTTCCTCCTCCCCGATCTCGGTGGCGTCAACACCAGCAATGGTGTCTCCTCTGCCCCGCGTCCCGCATTTGATACACAAATTATTTACTACGAATAATATCATTTCTCGCAGTTGCGATTGAAATGCTCGGATAAGGATGGGTTTATTATTCAGAGGAGCTAAATATTATTAATTGCTCGTTTTACGATGGTAAACAAGCAATGGAGATGAATTAAAGTCTCTCTAGGGCATTCATGCGTGACGTTAAATTTATCACCAGATAACAGTTGTAACTATAAACGCTCTATTTGGCATTAGTTGGGGATCAGTTTATCTGTAAATAATTATCACACAGAACACCGTTGTTTTATAGAGAATCAAACTCAATTCTCAGACACACTGGATATAGATGTGTTTATTATAATGGAATCTGGTGCAATACTGGCGTCTGGTGACGTAAGAATTCTAGCCTTATTGTACAGATACAGTTATTAGTACATGTGAACTCTACGGTTGGTTTAATTTTAATTACTACAGTGATTAGTAGATTTAGTAATAATTAATAATAATAAAAGTGTTGTATTATTGTTGGAAATTTCCAACAGACCTCTATCGGTACCTTGGCGTCACTGTCGGCTCTAACAAGGGAAAGAAAGAGGAGCTCAATGAACTCATAGGAACATGCAAAAGTCGACTCAGGGCACTGAAAGCTATGACCTGGAATGGATATGGAGCCTCTATTGTCGTGCTTAAAATGAAGTACACAGCCTATGTGCGCTCCGTCATAGACTATGCCGCACCAGTTCTGTGCACCTACTCCCAAAGCGATATAAAAAGGCTTGAAAGCATTCAAAATGAAGCCATGACAATCATTCTTGGAGTTCCAAGAACTGCCAAAACGTCTAATCTGCGAGAGGAGTTGTCCCTTCCCAGTGTTAAAAGCAGAATTCAGGAGCTGAATGCTAAGCTTGCAATTAGGATAGCCAGAGATCCCCATTACAATGATATTGCTAAGAAAAAACTGAGCTCTGTGCTACTTTCAGGGGAAAACAGTAGAAGCAAAAAATGGCATCACAGATCAGTCTGCTACATCGAAGAACTTCACCTGCTTGAGCAAGTCCGTGAGCTCCTGCCTGTAGAGAGGTTACCTCCCTGGGAGGATGACTCATGCAAGATCATCATCAATGAAATGTCAACGAAAAAATCCAACATGATACCACAAGAAATGAGTCACAAGTATCTCGAGGAAATTTATAAAGAAGCCGGAGATGAACTAGATCAAATCTACAATGACGGGTCATCTAATCCTGTCAATGGCAGGGCTGGTGCAGCATACACGGTAATCAAGGATAATACTTTCCAACGCAGAAATGAAGAAAAAGCACGTATTGAGAACTATGCCTCTTCAACGCAAGCAGAGCTAACTGCCATTGTAATGGCGTTAAGGTTTCTTGAACGGAACACTAATGGTGCAGTGATTTGCACCGATTCAAAAGCAGCACTGCAAAGCCTAAGTAAAAATCGGGCAGAAAATCTTGCAATAGTCGCTGAAATTAAGAGAGCTGTGAGAGTACTTACCAATCAGGGAAGAGTCATCAAGTTTCTGTGGATCCCCTCCCATGTTGGAATATGTGGAAATGAACGAGCAGATGTGCTGGCTGCTGAAGGCGCTGAAGGAGACCATATTGAATACTTCATACCCAAGACTCTACTACAAATTAGAGGTATTGTCAGGCAACATCACCGTGACAAGGTAACTGAGGAAAGGAGGATAGAAGCACAAACTAGTGAATCTATACGATGGTACAACATGGTTGCAGCTGACAATCCCAATCGTTATGGCCGAAGAGGAGGAGGAAGAGGGAGGGAATCAGTAATAGCAAGAATCCGTCTTGGATACAAATATCCTTGGAGGTATGAAATGGAAACAACAGTTGATCAGCGAAGTTGCAGAGTCTGTGGTGAGAGTGACGGACACCGCCTTGACCACTATCTACGTGAATGTGAACACCTGAGAGATATCAGAAATATGTGTAGAGTAATAAACCCCACATTGTTTGAGTTAGGAAAACTATTTGTCAAATATTGATGCTGTTCTTAAAAGATTTCCCCATTTTGCACCCGCAAGATAACGTAAGCTTTCAAGGGTTGATAGATGTTAATCTTCTTGTTTGAGGAGCTGTTCACTTGAGACAGTTAAGCAAGTCCCAGCTGTGTCTGGGTACAAGTGATAGGATGAACAACCCAGCGGGTTTTCTTCCTATTAGGGAGTGTTGTACATGCTGCTATGGCGGTGTGTCCACTCACAAGATGAGTGGCGCTGCCCAATAAACTCGCCCCTCGGGGCAAAATTTAAAAATTTAAATTTAAATGAACTAATTGATCTAAAAGGCCGTCTAGAGAGAGAGAGTCAGTATTCCAATTTACACATGAAAATAGTGAAAATAACAGTCTGCCATTCTTGGATGTACTTATAACAAAAACAGGAACCTCTTTAAACACCAACGTATATACCAAGCCCACCAACATAGGATTATGCCTGAACGGTAGAAGTGAGTGCCCCCAAAGATACAAAGCCAGTGTTCTCAATGCTTATATTCGTCGAGCGCTTACCCACTGCTCTGAATGGAGCAACGTGAGTAGAGAGTTTGAAAGAGTAACTCAGGTATTGGTGAACAACGGATATAGCAACGCGGAAATAAACGCTGCTATAAGGAGGGCGAGGAGGAAGGAAAGAAGAGGAGGAAAAGGAGGGCGAGGAGAACAGAAGGAGGAGGAAGAGGAGGAGGAGGGCGAGGAAGAAGGAGGAGAAGGGCGAGGAGGAAGGAGAAGGGAGAGGAGGAAGGAGGAAGAGGAGGGTAATTAGGAGGAGGAGGGCGACGAGAAGGAGGAGGGCAAAAAGGAAGGAGGAGGAGGAGGAGGAGAAAGTATAAGGAGGAGGAGAATGGCGAGGAGGAAGGAAAGAAGAGGAGGAAAAGGAGGGCGACGAGGAAAGAAGGAGGAGGAAAAGGAGGAGGAAGGACGACGAGGAGGAGGGCGAGGAGAAGGAGGAGGGCAAAGAGAAGGGGGAGGAGGAAGGAGGACGAGGAGGGGGAAAGGAGGGAGAGGAGGACGAGGGCGAGAAGGAAGGAGGAGGAAGGAAGAGGAGAAAGAGAAGGAAGAGGACGAGGAGGAAGGAGGAGGAGTTCGAGCAGGAAAGAGAAGGAGCAGAGTGTGGAGGAGG
Source organism: Procambarus clarkii (assembly GCF_040958095.1). Lineage (NCBI taxonomy): Eukaryota > Metazoa > Arthropoda > Malacostraca > Decapoda > Cambaridae > Procambarus > Procambarus clarkii. The sequence continues at coordinate 27,391,229 of NC_091206.1, forward strand.
AGAAGGGCAATAAGGATTAGGAGGAGGGCAAGGAGGAAGGAGGAGAAGGGCAATAAGGAATGAGGAGCAGGGCAAGGAGGAGGGCGAGGAGGAAAGAAGGAAGAGGAAAAGAAAGAAGGCGAGAAGGAAACAAGGAGGAGGAGAGCGAGGATGAAGGAAAGAGGAGGAGGAAAAGGAGGACGAGGAGGAAAGAAGGAAGAGGAAGAGGAGTAGGAGGAAGGACGAGGAGGAGGAGGATGGCGAGGAGGAAGGAAGGAAACGGGCGAGGAGGAGGGCAAGGAGGAAGAGAGGGGTAATTAGGAAGAGGTTGAGGAGGAAGGAGGAGGAAGAGGAGCAGAGCGAGGTGGAAGGAAGGAGGAGGAGCAGGGAGAGTAGGACAGAAAAAAGAGGAGGACGAGGAGAAAGGAAGGAGGATGAGGAGGAGGAAGGCGAGGAGGAGAGGAAGGAAAGAAGAGGAGGAAAAGGAGGGCGAGGAGGAAAGAAGGAGGAGGAGGGCGAGAAGGAAGAAGGAAGAGCAGGGCAAGGAGGAATTAGGAGGAGCAGGGCAAGGAGGAAGGCCGAAGAGCAGGGCAAGGAGGAAGGAGGAGGAGCAGGGAAACGAACAAGGAAAAAGAGCAGGGCAAGGAGGAAGGAGGAGGAACATGGCCAGGAGGAGCAAGGCAAGGAGGAAGGAGGAGGAACATGGCCAGGAGGAAGGAGGAGGAGCAGGGCAAGGAGGAAGGAGGAGGAACATGGCCAGGAGGAAGGAGGAGGAGCAGGGCAAGGAGGAAGGAGGAGGAGCAGGGCAAAGAGGAAGGAGTAGGAACATGGCCAGGAGGAAGGAGGAGGAGCAGGGAAAGCAGGAGGAGGGCAAGGAGGAGGAGGGCGAGGAGGAAGGAGGAGAAGGGCGAGGAGAGGAAGGAGGAGGAGGAGGGTGAAGAGGAAGGAAGAAGAGGAAAAGAGCGAGGAGGAAGGCCGGAGGAGAAGTAAGTAGAGGGCGAGGAGGAAGTAAGGGGGAAGATGAGGGGAATGAGGAGAAGGGCCAGGAAGAAGGAGGAGGAAGAGGGCGAGGAGAATGAAGGAGGAAGGAGGAGGAGGACGGCAAGGAGGAAGGAGGAGGAGCAGACCGAGGAGGAAGGAGGATGAGCAGGTCAAGGAGGAGAAGGGCAAGGGGGAGGAGGGCGAGGAGGAAGGAGAAGGAGAAGGAGGACGAGGAGGAAGGAAGGAGGAGGAGGGCGAGCAGGAAAGAAGAAGGGGGAGGAGGAGGGCGTGGAGGAAAGAAGGAGGGGGAGGAGGAATGAGAAGGAGGAGAGCGAAGAGGAAGGAGGAGGATTAGGGCGAAGAGGAAGGAGGAGGATGAGGGCGAGGAGGAAGTAGGAGGAGGAGGGCAAGGTGGAAGGAGGAGGAGGAAGGAAGAGGAGAGCGAGAAGGAAGGAAGAGGACGAGGAAGAAGGAGGAGGAGGGCGAGGAGGAAAGAGGAGGAGCAGGTCGAGGAGGAAGGATTAGGAGGAGCAGGGTGAGGAGGAAGGAGGAAGAGGAGGGTAAGGAGGAAAGAGGAGCAGGAGAAGGATGGAGGAGGAGACGGGCAAATAGGAATGAGGAGGAGCAGGGCAAAGAGAATGAAGGAGGAGGAGCTGGACAAGGAAGAGGAGGGCAAGGATGAGAAGGGCAAGGAGGAAGGAGGTGGGCAAGGAGGATATGGGCAAGGAGGAAGGAGAAGGAGGAGCAGGGCAAGGAGGAAGGAAGGAGGAGGAGGAGGAAGAGTAGAAAGGAAGGAGGAGGAGGGCGAGGAGGAAGGAAGGAGGAGGATTAGAAAGAGGAAGGCGAGGAGAAGGGAAGGAGGAGGAGAGGAAGGAGGAGGGCGAGGAGGAAGGAAAGAGGAGGAAAAGGAGGGCGAAGAGGAAAGAAGGAAGAGGAAGAGGAGGTGGAGGAGGAGGACGAGGAGGAAGGACGACGAGGAGGAGGGCGAGGAGGAAGGAAGGAGAAGGGCAAGGAGGAAAGAGGAGGAGGAGTGCGAGGAGGAAGGAGGAGAAGCAGGGCAAGGAGGAAGGAGGAGGATCGGGGCAAGGAGGAAGGAGGAGCAGGACGAGGAGAAAGGAAGAGGACGAGGTGGAGGGAGGAGTAGGAGGGCGAGGAGGAAGGAGGAGGGGGGAGGAGGAGGGCGAGCAGGAAGAAGGAAGAGCAGGGCAAGGAGGAATTAGGAGGAGCAGGGCAAGGAGGAAGGCCGAAGAGCAGGGCAAGGAGGAAGGAGGAGGAGGAGCAGGGGAAGGAACAAGGAAAAAGAGCAGGGCAAGGAGGAAGGAGGAGGAGGGCGAAGAGGAAGAAAGGAGGAGGAGGAGGAGGGCGAAGAGGAAGGAAGGAGAAAGAGGAGGAGGAAGAGGCCGAGGAGGAAAGAAGGAGGGGGAGGAGGAGGAGAATGGCGAGGAGGAAGGAGGAGGAGGGCGAGGGAGGAGGAGGAGGAGGAATGAAGGAGGAGGAGTAGGAGGCCGAGGAGGAAAGAAGGAGAATGGCGAGGAGGAAGGAAGGAGGAGGACGAGGAGGAGTAGGAGAAAGAGGAGGAAGGCTAGAAAGAAGGAAGGAGGAGGAAGGCGAGGAAGAAGGAAGGAGGAGGAGGAGGAGGAGGAGGACGAAGAGGAGAAAAGGAGGAGGAGGAGGAGGGCGAGGAGGAAGGAGGAGGAGGAGGGTGAGGAGGAAGGAAAGAGGAGGGGGAGTAGGAAAGAGGAGGGCAAGGAGGAAGGAAAAAGAAGAGCGAGGATGAAGAGGGAGGGCGGAGAGGAATGAAGGAGGAGGACGAGGAAGAGGAGGATAACGAGGAGGAAGGAAGAGGAGCAGATCGAGGAGGAAGAAGGAGAAGGGCGATTAGGAAGGAGGAGGACAGGGCAAGAAGGAAGGAGGACGAGGAGGAACAGGTCGTCATGGAGGAAGGAGGATCAGCGCAAAGAGGGGAGGGCAAGAAGGAGGAGGGCGAGGAGGAAGGAGGAGGAGGGCGAGGAGGAATAAAGGAGGAGGAGGGGGAAGAGGAGGAGAAGGAGGAGGAGGAGAAGAAGGAGGAGGAGGAGAAGGAGGAGGAGGAGGAAGGAAGGAGGAGGAGAAGGAGAAGGAAGAGGGTAAGGAGGAAAGAGGAAGAGCAGGGCAAGGAGTAGGAGGAGGGCAAGAAGGAGGAGGAGGAGAAGAAGGAGGAGGAGGAGGAGGAAGGAAGGAGGAGGAGGAAGAGCAGGAAAAGGAGGAGTGCGAGGTGGAAAGAAGGAGGAGGAAGAGGTGGAAGGCGAGGAGGAAGGAGGAGGAGGAGGAAGAGACGGACGATGAGGAGGAAGTAGGAGGAGGAGTATGGTGAGGAGGAAAGAAGAGGAGGAAGGAGAAGGAGGAGGGCGAAGAGGAAGGAGGAGGATTAGGGCGAGAAAGAAGGAGAAGGAAGGAAGAGGGGGAGGGTGAGGTGGAAGGAGGAGGAGGAGGGCGAGGAGGAATGAAGAGGTGGAGGGCGAAAAGAGGGAGGGCGAGGAGAAAGGAGGAGGAGGATGGAGGAGGGCGAGAAGAAGAAGGACAAGGAGGAAGGAGGAGGAGGGCGAGGAGGAAGGCCGGAGGAGGAAGAGGAAGTAGAGGGCGAGTAGGAAGAGGAAGTAGAGGGCGAGGAGGAAGTAAGGAGGAGGATGAGGAGGAAGACGAGAAGGGAGGAAGGAGGAGGAGGAGGAGGAGGGCGAGGAGGAAGGAAGGAGGAAGAGGAGTAGGAAAGAAGGAGGGGGAGGAGGAGGAGAATGGCGAGGAGGAAGGAGGAGGACGAAGAGGGAGGAGGACGAGGAGGAGGAGGAGGAATGAAGGAGGAAGAGGAGGAGGAGGAAGCCGAGGAGGAGAGAGGGAGAATGGCGAGGAGGAAGGAAGGAGGAGGACGAGGAGAAGGAGGAGGAAGGCGAGAAAGAAGGAAGGAGGAGGACGGGGAGGGGGAAGAGGAGGAAGGATGGAGGAGGAGGAGGAGGACGAAGAGGAGAGAAGGAGGAGGAGGGCGAGGAGGAAGGAGGAGGAGGAGGGCGAGGAGGAAGGAAAGAGGAGAAGAGCGAGGAGGAAAGAGGAGGGGGAGTAGGAAAGAGGAGGGCGAGGAGGAAGGAAGAAGAAGAGCGAGGAGGAAGGAGGAGGGCGGAGAGGAAGGAAGGAGGAGGACGAGGAAGAGGAGGAGTTCGAGGAGGAAGGAAGAGGAGCAGATCGAGGAGGAAGAGGGAGGAGGGCTATTAGGAAGGAGGAGGACTGGGCAAGAAGGAAGGAGGACGAGGAGGAACAGGTCGTCAAGGAGGAATTAGGAGGAGCAGCGCAAAGAGGAGGGGAGGGCAAGAAGGAGGAGGGCGAGGAGGAATAAAGGAGGAGGAGGGGGAAGAGCAGGAGAAGGAGGAGGAGAAGGAGGAGGAGGAAGGAAGGAGGAGGAGAAGGAAGAGGACAAGGAGGAAAGAGGAAGAGCGGGGCAAAGAGTAGGAGGAGGGCAAGAAGGAGGAGGAGGAGAAGAAGGAGGAGGAGGAGAAGAAGGAGGAGGAGGAAGAGGAAGGAAAGAGGAGGAGGAGGAGGAGGAGTGCGAGGTGGAAAGAAGGAGGAAGAGGAGGAGGGTGGGGAGGAGGGAGGAGGAGGAGGAGAAGGACGATGAGGAGGAAGTAGGAGGAGGAGTATGGTGAGGAGGAAGGAGAAGGAGGAGGGCGAAGAGGAAGGAGGAGGATTAGGGCGAGAAGGAAGGAGGAGGAAGGAAGAGGAGGAGGGTGAGGTGGAAGGAGGAGGAGGAGGGCGAGGAGGAATGAAGAGGTGGAGGGCGAAAAGAAGGAGGGCGAGGAGGAAGGAGGAGGAGGAGGGCGAGGAGGATGGAGGAGGAGGAGGGCGAGAAGGAAGAAGAAGGGCAAGGAGGAAGGAGAGGAGGGCGAGGAGGAAGGAGGTGGAGCAGGGTGAGGTGGAAGGGAGAGGATGAAGAGGAGGAGGGCGAATAGGAAGGAGGAGCAGGGCAAGGAGGAAGGAGAAGGTCAAGGAGGAAGGAGGAGGAGCCGGGCAAGGAGGAAAGAGGAGCTGGGCAAGGAGGAAGGAGGAGCCGGGCAAGGAGGAAGGACGAGGAGCAGGGCGAGGAGGAAGGAGGAGGGACAGGACAAGGAGGAAGGAAGAGGAGCAGGGCAAGGAGGAAGGAAGAGGAGCAGGGCAAGGAGGAAGGAAGAGGAGCAGGGCAAGGAGGAAGGAGGAGCAGGGCAAGGAGGAAGGAGGAGGAGCCGGGCAAGGAGGAAGGAGGAGGAGCAGGGCAAGGGGGGAGGAGGGACAGAGCAAGGAAGAAGGAGGAGGAGCAGGGCAAGGAGAAGGAGCAGGGCAAGGAGGAAGGAGGAGGAGCAGGGCAAGGAGGAAGGAGCAGGAGCTGGGCAAGGAGGAGGAGGGCGAGGAGAAAGGAGGAGGAGGGCGTGGAGGAAGGAGGAGGTAGGAGGAGGAGGAAGAAGAGGAGGGGGCGAGGAGGAAGAGGGGAAGTAGGAAGAAAGGAGGAGGAGGGCGAGTAGGAAGTAAGGAGGAGGAGGAGGAGGGCGAGAAGGAAGGAGGAGGAGGAGAAGTAGGAGGGCCAGGAGGAAGGAAGGAGGAGGAGGACGGCGAGGAAGAAGTAAGGAGAAGGAGGAGGAGGAGGGCGAGGAGGAAGGACGAGGAGGAGGAGAAGGAGGAGGAGGACAAGGAGGAAGGATGGAGTTGGAGGAGGAGGGCGAGGAGGAAGCAAGGAGGAAGAGGAGGAGGAGGAGGCCGAGGAGGAAAGAATTAGGGGGAGGAGGACGAGGACGAAGAGGAGTGTGGGAACAGACCTGTGAGATTTATATTTTTTAATTTATATGAATTTATATAGAATTTATGTTTATGTTAATTTAAATCTTTTGATAGCAATTGGTATGATGTTAAGTGGACTGTATTTCTGCAATAATCTCACAAATCGATCCTTACACATTAGGGGGGAGGGTAATATTAAATTTATATATATATATATATATGCAGCCAGTCAAACTACAGTATTAACTACATATATTAGTATACATTGAGGAGGTTCCTTATCTTATTGTACAGCAGGCTTAGTCCACCAGGTATAACCAGGATGTAGACACCAAAATATCCTAGCTTGAGGCTAGCTTCCATCACCCTGGTAACTGATATACCAAGCTTGCTTCCTCTTCTTGACCTGTCAAAGGGCACTAGCTATAAATGTGGGATATCTGGGGCTTGACTCAATTTATTCAATTATTAAATTAATGAAATCAATTACGAAGGACCACCCACTTTTAAGAAAAGAGGGAACTAATAAAAAGTGTTCATTAGAAACACAAGGAAGAACCAGTGTCTATGGCTAAATATTAGGAAGCATAATCACTTAAATAAATTAATGGGCTGTATAGTTAATTAACTTAAATCAAAGCCTCAAACACCTACATTGGGGGGTTATTGCTAGAACTTCATATACGTCTAGGAACTAGTGTGATTCGTGCACCAGTTCATTGTGTAATAACTAATCTTATGACCAAATTAAAGAATCTATAGAAGATTATCACCAGAAATTATAAAGATTATTAGCATCAGGAATTAATCATTCAAATAAACACAGATTATCTCCAGTGCACATGAAAGCAACCGATTGGATAGAATGATGTATAAATAATCAATTTTAGAATAAAAATGAGTACAAAAAAGTCTTAACTTTAAGACGATTTCTATGACATCATTCACGCCTCATCCTCGTGATCTCCGGAATTCCTCGTAGAAACACTTAGAGGTGAATAACACGAAGTTAGGTAACAGCTCGTTGACTCCTCACATGCGAGCTGTAATTTAAGATATATTACGTAGCATTGAACTAGGCTACTTAAATCTCTATATTCATGAAATGGAAAATAAATTTGATGTGGTACTAACATTGGATTTGTTATGGTATAACAATATAACGATATAACGACAAGCTGCCCCGACATATACAATCTCTAATGATGCATCAAAAGGGAACTATATACTTATCTAAGGGTACAAATTATGTTGAAGCTTGCCGGTATCGCGTCTCAAGCTCAAACTTCCGCAATGTCGTACACGTGGTTGATAGCTTGGCTTGAATATCGACGCGTTATTAGTTGGCCGGTCACTGCAGATTGTGTAGAACAATAATAACTCATTCTGTGTTGAGTACCAGTGTAATTCTTGCTGATAATCTCAACGTCACGTGTCTCAGACTCTGACGCCACAACCTTGTTGCTCAATTCCGCAACACAAGACCTCCACGCCACACACAATGGCGTCTCGATACACAATGGCTTCTCTCCCAACCGCGTCCCGCATTCGCCACAGAAATTATTTATCACGAATAATATTATTTCGCGTAATTGTGGCTGAAAGACTTTAATAAAGACTAGGTTGTAATTCTGGGGATTTAAATATTATTACTTTCTCGCTTTATGGTAGTAAACAAGAAATGGAGAAGATTTTAAGTTTCTCCATGGCATTCACGCGTGACGGTAAAATTATTACTTGATAACAATTGTGACTAAAACTCTCGATTTAGAGTTATTTGGGAGTTATGTTATCCATAAATAACTATCACACGGAGTACTGATGATTTTAGAGAATCACATTCAATTCTCTAACACACTGGATATAAATGTGTTTAACTAGGTATAATCTGACGCAATACTGGTGTTTGGTTTCGTAAGAATTCCAGTATCCATATGCAGATATAATAGTTAGTTCATGTGAACATTACTGTTAGTAAGTTTTAGTAACTACAGTAATTAGTATATTTTAATACTAATTTATTATAATACAATAGTATTGTATTAGTGTTGGAAATTTCCAACAATAAAGCTGGAATCCTAATATATGACAGCTATATCAGAGAAAACACTGTATAATAGATAAGGACAAATGCTTAATTACCTTTATAATGAAGCTAGTTTGCATCCTAACCGGTTCGCCCAATAGCTACTTAATATTAACTTTCCAGAAATGATTAGATAAACGAGTTTCGGTATGACACTTCCTTTGCTTGTGTTGATGATGGTAGAACACTTTGATCTTCATAACACTTCGTCCAGGAGAAGTTATAGGAGCTGAATTTGCTCCCCAGTGCCTCTGGTCTTAACTAACAATGGCAGACCACTCCCTACTGACACTACTGGCTCAATTTGTCTAGATGTCAATAAGTAATAGAAGGGTCACATTTACTTTATTTTGATACTGATAATTAAGTTAATTCAAATGAGATGTTTTTATGATGTAAGAAGTCCAAAGACTTCTTACGTCATTAAAATACTAGGAGGTATTTAAGAATAATTCCCAACAGAATAGCTGGTGAATTTATCGCACTATGTGGCAATGATATCCCGTTTTCTATTGACAGAAAATTCCACTACAAGCTACATTTTCTATGGGTAATTTGTGTATACAACACAGCAGCAATATTATCTGCAAATTGCATGTAATATTATTAAATGGTGTCGGGTTTTCCGACAAGGAGAAAAGGAGGAGGATGAGGAGGAAGAGGAGGGCGAGGAGGAAGGAGGAGGAGGAGGGCGAGGAGGAAGGAAAGAGAAGGGCGAGGAGGGGGAGGGGGAAAGAGGAGGGAGAGGAGGAAGGAAGAAGAAGGGCGAGGAGGAGGGAGGGGAGGAAGGAAGGAGGAGGTGTGAGAGGAGGAAAGAGGAGTATGAGGGCGAGGAGGAAGGAGGAGGAGGGCGAGGACGAAGGAAGAGGAGCAGATCGAGGAGGAAGGAGGGTGAGCAGGGCAAGGAGGAAAAAGGGGGAGCACGGCGAGGAGGAAGGAGGAGTAGCGGGGCGAGGAAAAAGGAGAAGGAGCAGGGCAACGGACAAGGAGGAAGAGCAAGGCAAGAAGGAAGAAGGAGGAGGAGCAGGTAAAGGAGGAACAGGGCCAAGAGGAAGGAGGAGGATCAGGGCAAGGAGGAAGGAGGAGGGCAAGGAGGTAGGAGGAAGAGTGTGAGGAGGATGAGAAGGGCGAGGAGAAAGGAGGATTAGGAGGAGGAAGGAGGAGGAGGGCAAGTAGGAAGGAAGGAGGAGTAGGAGTAGGAAGAGGGCGAGGAGAAAAATAGAAGAGGAAAAGGGCGAGGAGGAAGGAAGGAGGAGAAGGCGGAGGGCAAGGAGGAAAGAAGGGGAAGGAGGAGGAGGAGGAAGGAGGAGCAGGGCAAGGAGGAAAGAGGAGGAGCAGGGCGAGGAGGAAGGAGGAGGAGGGCGATTAGGAACGAGGAGGAGCAGGGCAAGGGAGTCTATAAGGCGGAGTAGGGCAAGGAGGAGGAGGAGGGCGAGGAGGAAGGATTGAGTAGGAGGAGAAGGAGGATGAGGAGGAAGGAGGAGGAGGTGGAGGGCGAGGAGGAAGGAGAAGGGCGAGGAGGAAGGAGGAGGAGGGCGAGGAGGAGGAGGAGGGCGAGGAGAAAGGAGGAGGAGGAGGGCGAGGAGGAAGGAGGAGGAGGAGGAGGAGGAGGGCGAGGAGGAAGGAGGAGGAGGCGGAGAACGAGGAGGAAGGAGGAGGGTGAGGAGGAAGGAGGAGGAGGGCGAGTAGGAAGGAGGGCGAGGAGGAAGGAGGAGGAGGAGGAGGGCGAGGAGGAAGGAGGAGGAGGAGGAGGGCGAGGAGGAAGTAGGAGGTTGAGGAGGAGGAGGGTGAGGAGGAGGAGGAGGAGGAGGAAGGCGAGGAGGAAGGAGGAGGTGGAGGAGGAGGAGGAGGAGGGTGAGGAGGAAGGAGGAGGGCATGGAGTGTGGGGAAATATGGCTCTAGTTTAATTCAAATAAATGTATAATTCTATAAATGCAAAATAAAGATTAAATCTGAGATAGCTGGAATGACCAGAATGTGGTGTTAAATGAGAGAACCAGTGACTTATGGATCTCTATGATCATGTGTAATTAGTTATTATTCTATTCTGCAGTGACTGTAAATTCTATACATGCTAGAACAAGCTTCTCATGATACATTTTGTGGGGTTTTCTATGAGGTTAATCTACGTGAAAAATATATTATATGATTATAATAATGATAATATGCATACACATAGATTAAATAAAATGTAATGCAAAAAATACTACTGCACGATGAAGATTAATAATAAATAATCAGTGCAATATAGTATGTATGATTCACAGAGGAACGTAGTTGACGTCCAATCTCTACAACAGTCTGGAATCAATCCTGAGATAATGATCCTTTAAACACGTGACCGTAGGGGACGCTGCGGTCTCGCCTACACTGGTACTCCAGCTGAAATGCATATATTATGTATATATGCATTTCCAAACCCAGAATCATTCTATATTAGTAAATTCTAAATGGATCCGGGGACTAGCCGTATACTTACGTAGGTTTCGGTGTCGCCAAACATCGTAACGAACAGGGAGGTAACCCTAATTCTATTTTAAAGGTCTCTAAAAACAATTAAGGACACTTATCTTCCCTGCCGAACATGGTGTCCGTCAGATTGAAGTTGCCGGATCAGTCTGGAGTCTGTAGATGGCCAGATGATCCTAAATTATGACTAATCTTGATAAGCAGACTTCAGAACACCTATACAACGGCGGTTATCTCGTGTGTCTCTCTTGCCAATATGGCGAATTCGCTCCCTTCCTGCTCGAAAGTCGCGCATTTGCATATGCTCGGAACCCCAGTAGGGGTTCCGAGCATAAATTATATGGAAGGAAATGCATTGTGACAAATATTTACATCACAATAAAGGTATTATGTGGCGACTCCTCTTTTCTCGTGATGTAATCAATTAAATTAGACGATATTAAATGAACAAGAAAAGGTCTGGAGTGGAGATACAATTTATCATTATATTCACTGACACAGCAAATCGTGGCCGAATAAATTAATTCCCGTAAACAATGATAAATTTATTAACGAAAAGTGAATCAATTAATAAATGCTTATCCTTATTAAAAGACAAAATAAGGCTAGATTGTACTGGATATGTTAATATGAAATGTTTCTGTTGGCTAGCTGACTGACGTAACATTTCCACGATTCTAAGGAAAATTATATGACGCTCCACATCCTAATGCAATGAATTCTGTGATGCTAAACTACGGATTAGTAGTGTTACTTAATTATTACACTTAGTACAGGAAATAGATCCCATTGTACTAAGGATTATTAAATGAGTACTGAATGATTAAGAAGCCTAATACAGGAAATACATCCTATTGTAGTAAGGATGCGAAATAATTGTTGGAAATTTACAACAAGGAAGAAGGAGGAGGAGGAGGGCGTGGAGGAAGGAGGAGGAGGGCGAGGAGGAAGGACAAGGGTGAAGAGGAAGGAGGAGCAGGGCAAGGAGGAGGAACAGGGCCAAGAGGAAGGAGGAGGAGCAGGGCCAGGAGGAAGGAGGAGGAACAGGGCAAGGAGGAAGGAGGAGCAGGACCAGGAGGAAGGAGAAGGAACAGGGCCAGGAGGAAGGAGAAGGAGCAGGGCAAGGAGGATGAAGAGAATATTATTCTCTTCATACTATTTTATATATACTATTCTCTTCATATACTATTCACAAGTAGGAAGGAGGAGGAAATGGGCGAGAAGGAAGGACGAGGAGCAGGGCAATGTGGAGAAGGGCAAGGAGGAAGGAGAAGGAGGAGGAGGGCGAGAAGGAAGGAAGGAGGAGGAGGGAAAGGAGGAAGGAGGAGGAGGAAGGAAGGAGAAGGAAAAGGGCGACAAGGAAGGAAAGATGAGGAGGAGGGTGAAGCAGAAGGAGGGCGAGGAGGAAGGAGGAGGAAGGAGTGTAACAACTGAAGTTGTTTTAAAATAAGTAATTGTAGGGTATGCAGTGGTATACGCCCTTGTACAAGAATTGGAGTCAGGCGGTAGTTGACCTGACTCGGGAACCATGGAGTATCTCTCCTGGGATTAGCAGTTAGGATTACAAAATTGCCGGCGCCTCAGTCTTAAGCAACGTATAATGAATTATTTTACAGAATTCAGAAATTTAGAGAAATTCTGGTCTTCATTCATATTGTATACAATAGTATTCCTGCTCCAGTATCAAGAGTATTCTCAATAGTCAGAATACTGAATAAGTCATCTTCAGTGACATCACTAGTTAGGACTAGCCTCTGACACGGATTAATTTTGGCGACCCTGGTCAAGGGTCACCAAAGCCTTCCACAGTTAGTAATTCTCAAAGGTCAAATAGCCATATTGTAATTGGAAATAGCTTTTCCCTAAGATGCCTGTGCAATTACCTTCAGTTTAAAAGAATTCAACCAAATAATTAGCTTGTTATTTGTATTTTATTATTTTCATTTTTGAATGTGTCCATGTCCTGGTCACGTGGTCTCAAGGAGTCTAAAGTTTTAGTTGGGCCGCAAGCCTAACAAAGGTTAAGAGTTTATTTATCCCTTTTGTTGCTATAATTCTCACACTTAATGTAGATTCTTCCCCCTTTTCCACATAATTTGGGGATCAAGCCCCAAGGTTGTAATGATCGATTAATTGGTCCAGACCCCAACTGATTGACGCTTCAGGTTAATGGTCTGGTGGTGGCGGCGTAAAGGGATCCCTTGAGTTTGCTAGAAAACCTGGTACGACGTCACGTGTCTGTAGAAGCTTAGCCGATCAAATGGCTAAGACCACGTGGCGTGGGACTCGGCTTTAGAGTATAATCTGGGGTCCTTTGGAATTCGGTTAAATTTCAGTAAGCATCTTCACAGGCAGGGTGGTGGACAGAGTAGAACCAATACAGTCCTGTGTTACAATGGTAGGCAGCGGTGTTTCAATAATTTCGTGTTTCAATAATTTCTTAAAAATTATTGAAGCCTCACGCGTCCTTCCGTTAGGTCATGCTGCATGGTCAGAGTTCAGCCGGGGGCCACGCGCTATGTTCGCAGGAAGCATATGTAGTGTGATTTGCATAGAGTAGGCGATTCTATAGCCTCGTGGAGTGCTGGTAGTTTTAAGTTAGGCAGTTAAGTTGAGGACCGCCTACATTGAGTGGACAAGGTATATTACTCGACCTCCTCCAATTAATGTAAGGGTGTCATGTGGATGCCACATACGACAGCAGTTCTGGGTTGAACTGTCAAGGGCAGTATTTTCTGTGGGACGCCACGAGGGTACTTTAAGGGTCTGCGGGCGGGCAAGGGCGAGCGACCCTAAAGCTAGGTGTTACGGTTAATTCATGAAGATGGTCCCGGCTATTCAGGGATGAGTGAGTAACGTGGTTGGCAACCGGATAGATGACTAGTGATCGCACGCTAGCCATTGTCGATTCGGATCTAGTCATAGCGATTCTCGTGCATGCGGCTTTCTGAACGGGGTTGATCCAGTGATCAGGGTCACTATGATTCGAGCAGTTGGTTAATGGGTAGGGAAAAGCTATAGGTTAAATCGAGTTCCTTAAATTATATATGAAGTTCCTCTTAATATTTTTAAGTTTTCCCTCTAAGTGTATTTGTGTGTTCATACGATAGATAGCTAGAATTAAGATTTTCGTCGTGTGGTGCTGCGGTTTTGCTAACACGTGGTCGTGGTGCGGTACAGAAGCCGTGTGCGAATTTTTTCTAAGTCCACTGGGCTGCAATTTCGGGTTAATTGCGGAAAATTCGAATCGTGTGTGTAATCAATGTTGTTCGTTCAGTGTTGTTCAGCACACTTCGCCGGTTAGGAGAAATATTTGCTTTTTTTATCGATTTTAACGCGTTTTCCCCGTTTTGGGAGATAGAATTTTTAAGAGTCCAGTTTGGTTGGAAACCTCAGATTTTGGCAGAAATTTGGATTAGCATGACAAATGCATGTCCCATGTGTTAGTTTTCTTCTTTATTGCGGGCTATTAACGTTATCCTAGTTTAAAAGTTGTAAATTAAAAATTGAAATTTAAAGCGTTTAAGCGAATTTGGCATGAGAGTCTGTATTTTTTTTGCAGGTTGACTCGACACAGAGTTCAGTGCTAACTTTTTTAGAGTCTCGTCGTGGACGTGGTGGTGAGCAGACGTGCTTTGATTCGCTCTGCTACTGGCGTCTGGTGGGTGGACGTGTTTGTTGTCGCTGTTGCCCGGCGTGTTGACGGAATGGCGGATAACGTCACGCTGGGGGTGGTATATGTGCCATCATGGGCTCCTACACACCTCCACTAAAGCGGAAGGAGTCCATAGGACTCAAGTTTAGTTGTCATGCTGATCCCGACCTTGTATCCACCACGATCTTCGATGTGTTACAGATCAAGCAGGAAGAAATATTTGGTTACCAACCACTGCCAAGGAACAGAGTGGTGTTGAAATTTGAAAACAATGTGGCGTTTTCAGAGTTTCTTAAGAAGTATGATGATGACACTATAAGTTTACATAATGGGAAAGGATCAGTACAAGTGATTAATTTGAGCAAAACGTTTACATACGTTTCTGTGAGGGATGCACAATTTGAAATGTTGAATAGAGCTACTATACACATACTAGAACAATATGGAAAAGTGGACAATGTTCGTTTTAATAAATATACCTATGGCCCAGGGAAAGGGTGTTTTAATGGAACACGAACAGTAAAGATGGAACTTCACCTTAATATTCCTTCATCAATGTCAGTAGCAGGTCATTATATTAAATTTATATACAATGGCCAAATGCAAACTTGTTTTAAGTGTGGGCGTACTGGTTACATGGCTGCTGCCTGCCAGGTGGAGGCATCAGAACAGATCAACATTTTTCATGAACATGACTTTCCGCCATTAATAGAGGATCGTGTATCAGGAAATGAACCCAATGTTGTAAATACTGTAGTTCCAGGTGAGGTAGATGATGTAACCCACAACTCTGTAAGTGAAACGTCTGTGGGAGTGACTCCCAGTGCGAATGAGGCCGGTGAAGGTAACTTAGATCAGGACGATAAAGGTAATGCTGACAAGGGGGGTGCAGATGACACTGCTCAGAACGATAATGGTAATGCAGACAAGGAGGGTGCAGACGACACTGCTCAGGACGCTTTACCGGCTGTTGGTCACCCTGGTGAGGGTGAGGTAAGTCTGGACACTATACATGTGGACACCCATAACAGGCGCTGACGCTGCGAAGACCGAGGCTGGCGGTGGTGCTGACCTTGGTGAGGTGACGATGGAACAAGTAATTGGTTGTCAACTGGATGTAGAGGATGACACCATGGAGGATAGTGATGTAGAAATGTCTGTGCAGAGGGCAACTCCTCCCTCTTCAGTAAGGTATGATAGAAAGGGTAGGGGTAGTGTGAAGGCTGGGGGAGTGAAGGCTATGGGTGTGAAGGCTGGTTCTGTAACCAGTCATGTGAAGAAACGAAAAAAATTTACTCGGAGTATTGATCTGGAACGTATGAAGGACTACGCCGCTAAATTAAAAGTATCTGAAAAAATTGAGCAGGTTGTTGCCGTTGAAGTTCACCGTGACCAAGGCCCCGAAGAGTCACTGAAACGTAGCGAAGGCACAGTACAACCGGTGAGTGAGGATCATGGTAAAGAGAACAGTGATAAGACATGGTGGGATCTTGTGCAACATGAACAGAATCGAGACGCGAGTGCAAATATTAAACTTAGATTTCAAAAAGGGAAAGATGACACTAAGATAGTGTCAAGTGAGATAATGATGGATAATGAGTAATTTTGGTTTCTCTCAAAATTACATTCGGGAAGCCTATTAATTTTAATTGTGCTACTTTGAACATTAATGGGCTCAATTGTAGAAATAAACAGTTGCAGCTGTTATTATTGTTTAAATATCATAATTTGGATGTACTTTTAGTGCAAGAACACAATGTACAAGATATTAAGAAACTTGATGTACTGCTTGATTTCTTTGAAATATTGATAAATCCAACGACCTTGTTGAAAGGTGGTACGATGATATTGATTGCTAAGCGAGCCCACATGAAGGTTCTTAATACTGAAATGGATGATAATGGTAATGTTTTATATGCGAGGATTTCCTTTTTTGACACAATAATTCCTGTACTTAATGTGTATGCTCCCTCTGGCACCCGCAGGAAGAAAGAGAGGGAGGACTTGTTCTCTAACGAGTTATTATATTTTTTCAGAAATGATACGCGCAACGTTATTTTTGGTGGCGACTTTAATTGTGTCACTTCTATGAGAGATTGTAGCATTCAGTCGAACGCATGTGTATCTCCTGCTTTAATTACACTTTTGAAATGTATTGGTCTCAAGGATGCAAATAGCATTAACGGAGGTGTATATGAATACACATATGTTCGCCAGAATTATGGTTCTAGGCTTGACAGAATATATATGCACTCGTTACATGATAAAATTAGTTCTTGCAGTACTGTTCCGGTCAGCTTTTCAGATCACTGTATGGTTGTGGTGAAGCTTGTTATTGACGATCAGGTTAAAGTGGGGACAGGGTCATGGAAACTCAATTGCAGTCTGTTGCAGAGTACAGATGTAATTGATAATTTTCAAGTATTGTGGGAACATCTGGTTGGGCAAAAACATAAGTTCAGATGTCTGTTGGAGTGGTGGGACATGTGTAAAGTTGCATGCAAAAGTTTCTTCGTGAAAGTATCCAAACGAAAGGCTGCTGAAAAATATGGTCTGTTTAACTTATTCCAACACAGACTAAAACAACTTTATGTAAAGGTCGATATGGGATTAGACAAGTATGAAGAAATTACCATTTTAAAAGACAGAATTAACAAATTGAGGGATGAAATGTCTGAAGGAGTCAATGTTCGCCTCCAGATTAATGACAGGATGTATGGTGAAAAACTCTGTCCTTATTTGTTAAGTAAAATCAAGAATAACAAGGGAACAGCACTTGTGACTAGTATTAAAGCAGGTGATGGGACGGATATGACAAATACGGATGGGATTGTATGTTATGTTCCAGGTGAATTAGAGAAATTATACAAAAAAGTGAACGTAGACCAAGGTATGCGGGAGTATTTCCTTGGAAAATGTACTCGGGTTTTAACCCAGGATGACAACACGTCATTATTGGCAGATGTAGATAAGCAGGAAGTGTGGGATGTGGTCAAGAGTTTAAAGAAAGGTAAATCACCTGGCTGTGATGGGTTCCCGGCAGAATTTTATTTCTATCTATGGGATGTCATTGGTAAAGACTTTGTACAAGTGGTGCAGTATAGCATACAGCATAGGAAGCTTAGCATGTCACAATTTCATGGGATTATTAAGATGATACCTAAAACGGGTGATTTGCATATTCTAACGAACTGGAGGCCACTTTCCCTACTAAACCAGGATTATAAAATAGTATCGAAACTGTTGGCAAATAGACTTAGGATTGCAATGGATAAAATTATATCAAAGGAACACTTTTGTGGTGTGCCTGGAAGATCTATAATCAATTGTAATAATGTAATTAGGGATATTGTGTATTATGTGTCTGAGAATAATGTTCCTTCCTCCATGATAAACCTCGACTGGTCGAAAGCCTTTGACCGTGTTGATGTTCAGTTTGTATTAGAAATATTGGATAGGGTAAGAGTGGTAAGAGTTATACTACCAAATATAGTTCCTAGAGTAGAGGAGGCATATCCACTCTTTAGCTGGCAAGTAATATGGGCAAACCTTCATGTTAAATTTATTGCCCCAAAACAACGTGAGCTGTTGTATCGCTATATTCATGAGACCCTTCCTACTAATGATAGATTGTTGATGTTGGGCATTAAGGACAACAATAGGTGTGACCAATGTACTGAAATTGAAAATAATATGCATATATTTTATTTCTGTAAGCAGAAAGTTGTTCTTGTAAACTGGATTAGAGACACTCTTAAAGCTTTACGTGGACCAAGTATTAGAGTGGAGTTAATGAGGTTTTTAATGTTTCATATTGACATAAATTGCAAGAAAATTAGGAATACAATAATTATGTTACTTTCTGATTACATTTTTTGTGTGTGGATAGGCAGGCAGGAAGATTACTCAGTAGACAAAATATTGAAGTTCTTGCGAGGCAGGATCAGGTATAACATTTGGGGTTTAAGGCTCATGCTCGGTGATGATATGGAAAATTTGTTTACTGAGAATTATATAAAATATATATAAATGTAATAATTTCCCTGTATTTTAATGTAAATTTATTCTCCAATTTTTGTAAATCGTTTATAGGTAAATAAGTATAACATTCAGTTTTTTTTAAAGATCTTGTTCTGTACTACTGAAACACTTGTTCACTAAGAATTGTAATGTATAATTGCCTTGTAACACTTATGTATATGTAATTTATATTGTATTTTTTTTAAATAAAGATAAAAAAAAAACTTTTTAAAATTATTCCAGCACCATCTCGCCCAAGCGTGTAGCCAGTTGTTTCTCGAATATAGCCATTCAATTAACGTAACTAAATTTATTTAACGTAAAATATATTATTTTAATTTTTTATGGTAATCCCTTTTTGTATTAGTATTCAGTAGAGTAAACTCTATCTTTCATCTCTTTAATGCCGAATGTAGGTCACCTGTAAGGAGTGCAAAGAATTTCATTCATTTCGCCTGGGGTCTGGGGTGACAAAGACACCTGTCAGCGCCTTGTCTAAACAACGCGTTGATGTATGGCGGTTCGCTGGATAGAAACTTTTTTTTTCTTAGTTTCGAAACATATAGGAACAAACAGAGAACTGGTGCATGAATGTTTTTTTTGTTTGTTGATTGTTATGGGGTTGTGAGGTGCATTGATTTGCCACATGGGACAGGAGACGAGTCTCAGTGTGGCATATAGTAAACATACATGTTTTCCATGGATGCACAAGCAACTCCACGCTCCCAACCCCACCCCCCAAAACCCCAACCCCTCCCGACATGTCCACCCCACGCAACTCCATGTCCATCCTACCACCAGGCCGCCCCATGTCCACCTTACCCCCAGGCTGCCCCATGTCCACCTTACCCTCAGGCTGCCCCATGTCCATCCTACCTCCAGGCTGCCCCATGTCCATCCTACCCTCCAGGCTGCCCCATGTCCATCCTACCCTCCAGGCTGCCCCATGTCCATCCTACTCCCAGGTCGCCCCATGTCCACCTTACTGTAACAAACTAGGCTGGTTGTAAGAATTATCCAGAGTGGTTTATCGACAAAAGAGAATGGGAAGCTGAGCCCGCGTGGTGACCTGGGGACCTGACCCCAGGGGAATTCGCGGTGAAAATAACCGACGCCTTGTTCATAGTTTTGTATAATGAACCATCCTATAGTATTCAGTAATTTAGAGAAATTAGCCTTTATTCATTTTGTATAAAAATTGAATTGTATAATATTCCTGGGTACAATATCAAGAGTATTCTAATTATTGAGTTTAAGTCACCATCAGTGACGTCACGAATCAGATCTAAGTTGTAAGGCGGAGTGACCGGCGGTCATAGGTCATCAGGGTTGACATGTCTACTATTTCTCAAAGTTCAATTAACCATTTTGGGGATCGGGAACAGCTCTGCCGTTAGATGCTTGTGTAATTTAATTTCAGTAAAATAATTCAACCAGTCTGGATCAATTAAGTACAACAGAGGTTAATTGTTATAACTTAACCTTGCTAAGTAACTGGGTAAGCGATGCGGAACAATACAATGCTCTAGTCTGGGGTAGACCAGACGAGGAAGAGATCAGTGTGGACTCCAGATCTACTGGGAGAGGTCACCCCATCTTACCTCTCCCAAGACCAGCCCCCAACATCTAGCTGGTTGCCCAAGGTATAGTTGCTATGGTTATGTATAGGGATAGTCTCATTGCCATTCAGGTCAAGTAGGGAGTGTTAAAGTGACAGGGAGTGAACATATTTAGATTTTGTTTTAGTTTCTTTTAATAAATTAATTAGTTAATAATTTGCATTTTATTATTTCCATGTGTTATGTGAACTTGCCCTGGTCACGTGGTCCACACGAGGCAGAGTTGGATTGGGCGCCGATTCTAACATCGAATCGGAATTCATCATTACCGAGTAATTTATTCCACACTCAAGGTCATCGGTTATAGTGGGGATCAAGCCCCAAGGTTGGTTAATTAGCATGATCGATCCAGACCTCGATCATTGCTCTGTGTTACTGGTCTGGTGGTGGCGGCGGAGGCGACTCTAGGGTTTTGCTCAAAGCCTAGGTCACGTCATACTGGTTGTAGAATCCTAAGTCGGTCAATCGTCTTAGGACCACGTGGCGTGGAGTTGGCTTTGGTAAAAGTTTTGGAGTCCCTTGTAGAGAATAAAATGTAAGAATACGGGTAGAGGGGGAAAAGAAGAAGGAAAGATAAGTAGAGAGAGAAACTCAACCCGTGTTACAATGGTGCACAGCGGTGGTTTCAACAATTTTGTTTGAAATTGTTGAAAGGCTCACGCGTCTAGCCATTCGAACACATGCGCGAATGCTAAGGAGACAGCCGCGGGCCAGGATTAGCAGTGCGCCTCACAACAGTGCGTTTGAGTGGGGATTGGCGAATCTTGGGTCATGCGGGCTGATATGATTAAGGTTTAGTTAGTAAGATTAGGCTGTTAAGATTTATTGAATAGGAGACCGCTCCGAGTTAATTGGACTGGGTACCATACTCGACCCATTGCAATTAATTCAGAGGTGTTGGGAGCCGCCATACTCTCAACAGCAGTTCCTTGTGGGCTGTCTGGGCGGATATATCTGTGGGACGCCAGGAGATAGATCCGAGGGCGTTGTTAGACGACCCAAAACGCTAGGAAAAACGTAATCCATGAAGGGCGTTGCGGCCTCCGAGGGACGGACTAGTAACCTACCTAGCAGCGATTCAACAACTAAGTGATCGCACACTTAGTGGAGGTTGAGTCGTCCCTAGTCGTAATTGTTGCTGAAAGCTGCGTGTCGCTCTGTTGGAACCTAGATGGTCGAGATCCCTAGGCCAGGTGTGGTACGGTGAGCCGGTAGGAGTAATTATAAGATTAAGTCGAGTGCATTTTTGAATTAAGTATACTTAAATTTTTAAAGTAATTTCCGTTTATTTTCGTTGTTCTAGAGATTAATTTTGTTTTCCCTTACATTCAATCCCCGGTTAAATTTTTTTTTATCCAAGTGTTTAGCATTTTCTTGCATATTAGGCTAAGTGCGTACATTAAGTTTTGCTATTCCCTGTTGTATTAGTCTAAGTCAGAGGCGTTGTTTCTAGAGCGTAGTTAACCCTCTGGACTTAGGGCTATATGTCGGTCACGATAGATAAGTGAAGGAGTTTAAGGGGTAGTAAGTTGCGTGTAAATGTTTAATAGAGTCCGTGGAATATTTCTAAGTATTTCGGGATAAGTTTTCGGCTAAGTCAACGTCGGAAAGTCGTTAACTGTAATTAATTTGTATTCGTGGGTCACGTGTATGATCTGGGTGTCATTAGGATTCCCCAGTCGATGCGGATGATATTATTCTAGTGTTTACCAGTAAGACGGTAGAATTGTGTTTTTTAGACTTAGAATTTTTTTTGTGGAAACGTAGGTGGAAAATTTTCTAAGTCCAGCTTGGGCTAGAATCTGACTTTTTGGCGGAAATTCTAATTTTCATGTTTCGTGTATATCCTAGGGTCAGTATTACTCTCTAGTGCGCGTAAGGGACGTAATTCTGTTCGTAAAGCATTAAACAGTGATAATTACTTTTTTGCCGAATTTAGTTATTTTTCGAGAAAATCGTGTCGTAATTTTGTCAGAGTCCATTTGAGGTGAAAATCTCGGATTTTGACGAAAATTCGAATTAGTGAGTGTTGAAACCGCCCGATGTGTCAGTATTGTTCTGTATACAACGTCAGTAGTAAATACTAACTTATTTATATCTGGGAACGAGAAACCCCAAATTTTTGTGAATTAAAGGAGTTTTGTGATATTTGGGGTGATAGAATATTTTTCCCTCGGAGTCAGGAAAATTGGCAGATTCCAGTATTTGAGTAAAAACGCAGTTTTTGATAAAAATTCAATCTTTGGTAAGCAAATATATGTCCTGGGTGTCTATATTCATCGCTAGAGCGGTTTATTAACGTTAAACTAGTTATTTTCCTTCAGAACAAAAATTTTGATTTTTCAGCGTTTAAGCGAAAAAGCGCGGGACTTAGTTTTTTCAGCGCAGCTGGTCCCGCTCCATCAGTCATCAGTGGCCACGCTGCTCACTTCAAGTGCGTTTAGTATTCAAGTACAGTAAATATTCTTTATTAATCCATCACGAGTGCTGCGCGTTAGTTGCGTTATCAGTTAAATTGTTTTATATAAATTAGATTCCTTAATTTTTTTAACGTAAAGGACTTAGGTTTCAGCAATAGAACTGCGGGATATTTCACGGTCAGACACGAGTGCGGGGCAGACACTCATTCATTGGATTCACTTCAGCGATTCTCTCGATAAATCGGTGTATTTCCTATTTTGGGAATTTAGTAGTTTTCTCTTGGAAAAGAGTTGTGATTTTTTTTTATTTGTATAAGATCACTGTTGTAGTGAGTCCGGGTCGAGGGTGTACTAAAGGGTAGTTTAGAAGAGACATGGCACACCAGGAATCACAGAAAATGTTTAACCCAGATAGTGACCAGTCAGTAGGGACCAGTGGGAGTGGAAGTGTAGAGGACAACACCTCTTCCGACACCACTGGGGACCGCTCAGGTACACCTCATCCACCACTACAACAACCCCAACCCCATCCTCAATTCCCGTACCAACCCCATCCTCAATTCCCATACCAACCCCATCCTCAGTTCCCATACCAACCCTTCCCCCAACCCCAGGCCACTCCATACCCATTCCAACCCCAGGCCACCCCATACCCATACCCATTCCAACCCCAGGCCACCCCATACCCATACCCATACCCATACCAACCCCAGGCAACCCCATACCCATTCCAACCCCAGACGACCTAATACCCACCCCAACCTCAATCCACACCCCAACCTGAGGTCACCCACACCATACCTCAACCCCAACCTCCATCCACACCCCAACCCCAGGCCGCCCACACCATACCTCAACCCCAACCCCAGGCCGCCACAGCCTTAGACAGGCAGATGCGCACGGAGACGCCGGGCACTCAATTGTCGCCATACGTAGAGGCGTTAAGTAAAGGCGAGGGAGCCAAGCCGAGTAACTGTGGCGCGAGTTCATCAGGCGGGAAGCAGCCCTCAGCTGCAAGTTCGAGCCACCCTGTGCGGGGTAACAACAGAGATCCGCGGAGGTGTTACTCCTGCGGGATGCGTGGGCATATACAGAGGGACTGTGAAGTCACTCCTACGAAAGCATGAAAGCAGGCTCCTAGTGAGGGTAGGCCTACTTTTGAGGTGAAAGTGGAAGGTGTGAGATTGACAGCTTTTGTTGATACAGGAAGCCAGGCGACGGTAATTAAAAAGTCAGCCTTCAGCAATTTTAGGTATGCACGTCTTCAACGTTGCGCAAAGATATTAACAGCAGTCAATGGGGAAAAGATTGAGATCGTAGGTCAAGGTACAGTTAATTTTGAGATTGATGGGGAATTGCAGCCTCACACATGTACGATCGTGGAGAACCTTGATTTTCCTGGTCACATCTTAATGGGAACTGATTTTCTGTCGCGATTTGATTATTCCTTGTCTGCTCAAAAAGGGGCTAGGAACTGCAGGTTGCAGTTGGGAGAGACTTCCTACCCAGTGGAGATGATCGACCATCCCCCAGTTGTAGCTTCAATTAAGAGGAAGCTGAAATATAATGAGCACTATCCAAAATTGATTTTTAAGTCTCTTCCAGACACAGTTAAGAGGTCATGCGCATTGCATGCATTGACCAAACAGAGTTGCCCACCACATTCTGTTAAATTTATTAAAGTAGCCGTGGGACGTCACATACAACCAGGTACCACCCTTTAGGTGGCTGGGAGATGTGATAGTTTATTAATTCCTCATCACTTAGTTGTAGTGCTCGATAAAGGTGCACTCATTCCAGTTGTCAATCTTTCACATAAGACTTTTCGCTTCAGGGCAGGTGATAGGGTATCTCAGGGAACCATGGTGGAGGACACAGAAATCTTTCACCATGAGTCAGCTGAGACGCCAGCCGTCACTGCACAATGTAGTGCACTGAACATGTTGAACACTAAAACACCATCCAAAGTAAAATACGAGACGAGAGATGTTGCACAGAATGTAGAGGAAGTGGAAAAATTAATTTCAGCACTTGATTTGCAACATGTTGCACAGGCGGATAGTAAGGCACTGATAGGAGTTTTACGAAAATTCCCGAAATTGTTTGCGACAGAGGATGACCAGATTTGTCTCCTTGATAAGATCGAGCACACCATTCCAACTGGTGACCATTTGCCTGTGTACACAAGACAGTGGAGGTTGCCGGAACAGGCAAAGAACATTATCAGGGAGGAGTGCCAGAAAATGTTGAGACAGGGCGTAATAGAGCCTAGTACGTCACCATGGCTCTCTCCTGTTGTGCTAGTTCGGAAACCAGACGGTAGTTATCGTTTCTGTGTCGACTACCGGAAGGTGAACGAACTAACTAAGGGTGATGTGTATCCGTTGCCCCGAATACAGGAGATAATAGATCAATTTGGTGCTGCTAAGTATTTCTCAACTCTTGACGCAAAATCGGCGTATTGGGCGATTCCGGTGGCAGAACAGGATAGGGAAAAAACAGCATTCTCGGATGGTAGGCACACTTATCAATTCCGTAGGATGCCGTTTGGTTTAAAGACAGCGCCTTCGTCGTTTCAGAGGGCCATCAACTTTATCCTTAGTCAGGTACTGGGTAGGCATTCTTTAGCGTACCTGGATGATGTTGTGATATATTCCAGGACGTTTGAGGAACACCTACAGGACTTGACTGAGACTTTGAAGTTGTTAGATCAGGCAGGTTTCAGGCTGAATGTTCAGAAGTGCACCCTGGCGGCTCAGAAATTCAAATTTCTGGGGTTCCAGGTGTGCCCAGACGGTATCCGACCTGACCCAGATTCTTGCCGCGCCATTGCTGACATGCCTACTCCAAGGACAGCAAAGGACGTGCGTAGGTTTTTGGGGGCGGCCGGATATTTTCGGCGTCATATTGAAGGTTTCCCTGGCATTTCAGCACCCCTGACTGATCTGACAAAGAAAAATGCGAAGTTTGTGTGGAAACCTGAACATGACGAGGCCTATCGCAAACTGAAAGACCAACTAATCACGACACCGGTATTGGCTATTCCTGATTTTGAGAAAGAGTGGGAAGTGCACACTGACGCCAGCGGTATTGCTATTGGCGGGTGCTTAATTCAGCGAGATGCGGATAATTTACCCCATCCAGTAGCTTATTTCAGTAGGAAGGTCAAAGGACCTGAAGTTCGTTATTCAGCTACGGATCGGGAGGCACTGGCAGTAGTAGAATCAGTTAGGTATTTCGAGCCTTACCTATTTCAGCGGCATTTTGTAATCTACACAGACCATCGAGCATTAACACACATATTTAAAAAGCGAACGAAATGCCCACGAATGTCCCGCTGGTCTCACGAACTTTCGGCCCACTCGTTCCAGATCTTGTACAAGCCTGGTCCAGCACATGTTGTGCCAGACACGCTAAGTAGAAATATACCGGCAGTGCAGATTAATGAAAATATTGAAACCATTCCATCAGATAAAATGAGAGAATACCAGATGAGCGAGCCTAGATGGAAAGAGATTATTGAGTATTTAGAGGGAGGAAAATACCCGAAGAAGAAAAAGAAGTTACCTATTCATGATTTTGAAATGAAACAGGGCGTCCTGTATTATGTTAATAGCCAGAATGATAGGGCAGTATTTCAACTAGTTATTCCGGACGCGTTGCGGTCATCAGCGTTAAAGCTTGCGCATGCTTCAAAAATTGCAGGGCATCCGGGGATCTTTAAAACGCACTTAAAAGCAAAGTCTCTATTTTATTTTCCAGGATTACTTTCTGAGGTAATCAATTTCGTGAAGTCGTGCCCTCGTTGCCAGAGGAGGAAAGGCACCCTTAAGGTACAAGCCCCACTTCAGGAATTTCCTGAAATTCGTGAACCGTTAGATCGTTTGGGGGCCGATCTGATTGATTTACACCACAGTCATTCAGGTAATAGATATGTGTTGGTGCTAGTTGACCATCTGTCTAGATACACTACACTAGTTGCATTACCTCAGAAGGATTCTCGTACGGTTGCAGATGCGTTCTTGCGTAGGTTCGCTACTGTATTCGGACCTCCTAAAGTTTTAGTCTCTGACCGGGGTCAAGAATTCAATGGGAATATATTTAGAGAAGTTTGTAAGATTTTAGAGACAACTTCGGCTTTTACAACAGCCTACCACCCACAAGCAAACGGAATGACGGAACGGACTAATCGTTCAGTCAAGGATATACTTGCAATCCTTGCTGAACATGATGCAAACACCTGGGATGAACACCTACCCTATGTTCAGTTCGCCTTGAATACTGCCATCCACCAATCAATTAACACCCAACCACTTCATTTGTTTACTGGTAATTCATGCAATTTCCCCTCGGGTCTGCTTAACAGACATAATGTTGCATACGGGGAGGACTATCCTTCAGAGGTCCTTGGAAAAATGAGAAATGCATGGAATATTGCAGCTGAAGCGTCCAAGAAGGCACGGACTCGGTATGCTCATTTTTATGACAAGAAAGTGCGCCCTCTTGAGTTGACGGAAGGAAGCCTCGTATTGAGAGTGAATGAGGCTGCGCCCGCCAATCAGAGCAGGAAACTAGCTCCGAGGTGGCGAGGACCATATAGAGTAATTAAAAGGGCAGGGCCAGTTAATCTTGTTATAAAAGGAGTGTTCGAGGACCAGGTGGAAAGGACAATTCATGTAAATAAATTGAAACATTATCATGCTAGAGAGGAATTAGAACTGCCTTCAGCGGGTCTAGTTCCTGACTCAGCAGTGCTGACTCATGGCTTCACCGACGAGTCAGAAGATGAGGATGACCCTCTGTCATCGCTCATCAGTAGTCAGGTGCAGTCTCGCCACCCTATGGTGACGAGATCTCGCGCTGTACAGTAAAGTAACTTCCTTGGTTAGTATAATTTAGTATTCATTAGATTTTCCTGTAAAGGCAATGAGGTGTACTATGTCTATACTTGACTCAGGTAGCAACTTTTACCGTGCTCTGGGGTTCCACCTCCACCAAACCCAGAGTATATCTATGCTTCCGCTGTGTTGTGTCTGTCTGTTCCCAGGTCTGATTGGTACACCGACCCAGTTGTTCAAGCCACACGTGAACCCTTGTCTGTAAAGACCGAGGGGGAGGCACGTTACACAAAGCCCTCCCCCCACTAGACCCAGTAACCCATACATCAGTTACTTTGGGGATGAGTGACTATCCAAGAGTCACCCGGCCGACGCCTCACGTCACTAACGAGGTTGTCAGGGCCAGCGAGCTGTCCACATTATAGCAGTCACCGGAGGTGCCATACAACGCCGGGGTAGCTGTCTCGAGATCACCACTACCCACCTGCTGCGTCATCAAGACTGCAGCCATTCCAGCAGGGTTGGAGGAGAGGTCAAGAAATGGAAAGCACGTAGCAGTACTCAAGAATTTCGCCGGAAGATTAATGATTACGTCATCTGAAGTAACAAGAAAGCAGAACTAAGGCGGTCACAGGTGGAAGGCACGGTTTCCTTACAGAGTACCGGGACTCGCCAATAGAAGGTCGCAAAATTGTCTCCTTTGGCCTAAAGTCGGCGGTACGAGGGTATACACAGTTGGTGTTTACGGCCTAGTAACCTGGTGACATCAAGAAACGCCGGAGATGACGTGAGCAATGATGGAAGACGAGATTCACCTGTTCTGCAAACAAGCAACCCGCTTCTACGACCTTCTGACACCACTCCTGCTAAGAGACACCGTTGGTACATCCAGTCCTGCTCTGCTGTGGTCATCTGCGCCGTCAAGTTTAACATCAAGAATGCCGTGTGAACTGTGATTGATACGAAGGCGTGTGGACTGTCGAGAGCAAGATTAATGACCGAAGTAACAGTATTCTACAGCTGTCACTTGGCACTCCGCTCTACTACACTCTGTCGTCATTCAGGAGTACCGGATGGGAGTACAAGAGGACCAGGTATTGATGTCTACACATGGGGAGAAGCAAGATCGACACCGTCATCGTCAGCGACTACATTCAGCATGCAGCAGCATCGATTTTTTTTCTCGATTACTCAATATGAACAATTGATACAAACAACAAAGTGGCTATGAACATCTGTGTAAAGAACATCTGGACACTTTTGTTTAAATGTTGAAAAACAGATTTAGAATCAATACTTCATAAATGTTGAAAAACAGATTTAAAATAATTCTGGTATAATATATGAAAATTTTACTATATAAATTGGTCAGTAATCAAAATCGAAGCCCCTGTGACATTGTTTAAGCCCTGAACAAACGGTTATGGAAAATTATGTTGTGATACTTTTGCAGAATGTTTGAACACAGGAGAGGCGGACCAATATAAACATTGACACTCTTACAGTGAGTGAGAACACTTGGCTGTACAGTCAGCTGAAACCTGTGATATAGTATAGGAATTTTTGTTATATTTTTAGATACATGTAATAAACATTAGGTGTGTTCCTTAGCATGTCAAGGTTGACATTGATGGGGAGTGGTTAGTACACGGATGTGAACCTGATAGTTCCGTAGTACGCTCCCGGATGACTGAAAGTTCAGTCTGAAGATATAACTTTAACGTTTATGTTTGAGCACGGTGTGGCCGGCTCTAGAGGACACATGGACTTGGCTAGTGAAGAGCCAAGAGAGTTTAATAGCTAGTCTTTGATGGTAGAGTAGGGACATGTTATTTAGCTATGTCAGTAAGGATAGGATGTATGTTTCCTGATGTTAGAGGATTACTGTCAGTTGACAGCTGAGAAATTTATGAAATGTGAACATATTTATTATGATGTTGGACTCAATTATTTGTCAAATTTTATTAGTTAGGTTAGCTTTTGTTTGTGGCATGATTCTGGGTTTGGATACTAAACCTCGTGATTTTTTAACAAATTAACAAGGTTTACTAAGTGCTTG
The DNA here is from genome assembly GCF_040958095.1 of Procambarus clarkii. Taxonomy (NCBI): domain Eukaryota; kingdom Metazoa; phylum Arthropoda; class Malacostraca; order Decapoda; family Cambaridae; genus Procambarus; species Procambarus clarkii. Next base: position 27,420,128 of record NC_091206.1, read on the forward strand.
TGCGGGGGGGGGGGGTTGTAACAAACTAGGCTGGTTGTAAGAATTATCCAGAGTGGTTTATCGACAAAAGAGAATGGGAAGCTGAGCCCGCGTGGTGACCTGGGGACCTGACCCCAGGGGAATTCGCGGTGAAAATAACCGACGCCTTGTTCATAGTTTTGTATAATGAACCATCCTATAGTATTCAGTAATTTAGAGAAATTAGCCTTTATTCATTTTGTATTAAAATTGAATTGTATAATATTCGTGGGTACAATATCAAGAGTATTCTAATTATTGAGTTTAAGTCACCATCAGTGACGTCACGAATCAGATCTAAGTTGTAAGGCGGAGTGACCGGCGGTCAAAGGTCATCAGGGTTGACATGTCTACTATTTCTCAAAGTTCAATTAACCATTTTGGGGATTGGGAACAGCTCTGCCGTTAGATGCTTGTGTAATTTAATTTCAGTAAAATAATTCAACCAGTCTGGATCAATTAAGTACAACAGAGGTTAATTGTTATAACTTAACCTTGCTAAGTAACTGGGTAAGCGATGCGGAACAATACAATGCTCTAGTCTGGGGTAGACCAGACGAGGAAGAGATCAGTGTGGACTCCAGATCTACTGGGAGAGGTCACCCCATCTTACCTCTCCCAAGACCAGCCCCCAACATCTAGCTGGTTGCCCAAGGTATAGTTGCTATGGTTATGTATAGGGATAGTCTCATTGCCATTCAGGTCAAGTAGGGAGTGTTAAAGTGACAGGGAGTGAACATATTTAGATTTTGTTTTAGTTTCTTTTAATAAATTAATTAGTTAATAATTTGCATTTTATTATTTCCATGTGTTATGTGAACTGAAATTGAAATTGAAATTGAAATAAGTTTATTGAGGTAAAATACACACAAAGGGATGAGGTAGCTCAAGCTATTCTCACCCCATTCAGTACAACGTGTTAATATACACATAGACACACATCACAAATAAACATATTACCAAACATTCTGAGAGGTAAAAATATACATTTCCTCCCTCACAAGTAGTATGGTATCAGACGTACACACAAATACTTTTATGACCTAGGTATACAGTAAAGACAATTTGCAAGACACCTGCAGATAATTCAACAAAATATTACAATCTTGGTGCAAAATTCTTATATCTCTCAAGAATATCATCAACCTTTCCGTTGTGACACATCCAGGCTATTTGTTCAGGAACAGTCCTTATCTCAGTGTTTCTATATACATTAATCAACGGACAATCAAGAATATAATGGGCAAGGGTGTGAGACCTTAACATACCACATAGTTTACACTTCGTGTCATTACCATGAACATCTATCCCATATTCCCAGTAATATTTGTACCCAAGCCTGAGCCGCATGTACACAGAGTCACTCCAAGCATTTCTCCTTTTACCATAAGTGAAATGGGTGTTTTGACTCACATACATGTAGTGTTGCATGGTTTGACTTCTCTCATACATTATCTCTCTCCTCTCCACTCCCGCCTGTGCCTGAATATTTCTGATTTTGCTTCTTATTTGTCTCATTGTGAATTCACATTCAATGTCAACTTGTGGTTTTGATGTGGCACGTTTGGCCAAGTCATCCGCCACCTCGTTGAGCACGATTCCAACATGAGATGGAATCCACATGAATTTCACACTATAACCTTTCAGCTGTATCTCAGTTATTCTTCTCTTACAGTCCTCCACTATAGACATGAAGACTGGGTTTCGACTGTTTAAGGACTCCAGTGCTCCTCGGCTATCGACAAATACAAAAACATTTTTGTCGTCATGACGTACTTCCTCCAAACACGCCAGAATGGCCTGCAGTTCAGCTTGTGTGGATGATATATAATTACTAAGCCGGAGTTCAATTATCCTGTCCACAGTCCCAAACTCCGTATAATCCCTTATTAGGACACCACACCCTGCCCTGCCATCTTCCGCCACCGACCCGTCGCAATATACATGTAAACTGTTGCCTCTTGGTAACCGAGATATCATGCTTCCATACAAACACCGTAATTGTCCCGGTTCATGATGAATCTTTTTCACCTTGAGGGGTACAATTTCGACGTCTATTTTCTGTACTTTCCAGGGAGCAGACATATTACACTGTCGAGAGGGTTTACAGCAGTCAAGTACGTCGTATTCCCTGAGGTCATGAGCTAATCCTCTCGTATAGCGTGTCTCCCTCAGTTTCCTGGAAGTGTGTACGTCACTCAAGCAGGTCTGAACGCTCTCAAACAGCTTATCCCCTCCTTTTCTCCGCATGAAACGAATAGATACTCTAGTGTTAATGTCACGGACTCTATCACACACACTCTGTAAATTTAATTCCATTCTCATTATTTCAATCATTGCATTTCTTTGACATCCAAGAATAATCCTCATAGCCTCGTTCTGTATCAGCTCTATTTTTTGAATTCTGCCTTGGCCTGTGTAAGACAATACAGGTGCTGCGTAGTCTATCAGGGAGCGAACAGTGCTTATGTATAACATCCGCAAGATAGGTACCCCAACACCTTTACCAGAAAAAGCCAGTGCTTTTAGAGGATGCAGACGGGCTTTACATAAGGTGCTGATATGATTTATTTCAGCATTTTTACTCTCACATGTGTATCCAACATACATGCCCAGATATTTGTACTTCTGTACACGGCTCAGTTCCACACCATTTAGAGTAAGTGTTATATTTCTTCGTTTCCTATACTCGTATTTGGTTTTATCTGCATTTATAACTAAGCCTAACTTGTGACAGGTTGTACCAAGTATGTTAAGAGCATCTTGAATTTTGTTCCCAGAAGTGCCTTGTATAAGAATGTCATCAGCATATATGATCGTCGTGACCCCTGGAGGATACATCTCTGATGCTAATCTGTTCATTAATACATTGAATAAGGTGGGACTTAATACTCCCCCTTGTGGGGTACCTAACTGAAACCTCCGTTCCTCAGACATGTATCCCTGGTAATACACCTGACCTTTTCTGCCTTGTAGATAATCCCTTATCCAGTGTAGCAATCTCCCTGTTATTCCCAGATTGGATAATTCGTATAAGATTACTTCCCCATTGGCTTTATCAAACGCTCCTTGTAGATCAACAAAAACTCTACAATTGTCATCCACATTAGACAAACACTTTAAGAGACAATCCGCAGTACTTTTGCCTTTGATAAAACCAAAGAGATTACTGGACATGTTATCACCTACAAGGTAGAGTAGCCTATTTAACAAAATCCTTTCCATCATTTTACAAAAGCAGGATATTAAGGAGACAGGTCTGTAGCCTCCGTTTGACTTAGGGATAGGAATGATGACAGCCTCTTTCCATTTTCTTGGTAACTTTCCCTCTCTATAACTCATATTAAACAAATCAAGTAAGGGATTAGGTTTCATACCGGCTAAATAATTAAGTATGTCATACGTTACTCCATCTTTTCCCGGAGCAGTGGAGCTGCCACTTTTTATAGCATCCAGTAGCTCATCGTGGGTTATCTCAGTGCATGTTATAGATCTTGTATTTAAGGCACATAAAGTTACTCCATTTCTAATATTTTCCCATGACTCAATGGTGACTCTCGTGTCTGCAGGTAAGGACTCCATACCAGCAGCACTTGCCCATTTATCTACTAACTCATTAGCAACTTTCCCTGGATCTGAGTGAGCAATGAATTTGGTCTTACAACCCCTGATTTTGTTTACTGCTCTCCATATGTCTTTAAGGTTCTTAGTATTACCAATGGACTGAGCAAATTCTTGCCAGTATCTGTCCCGCGCCTCCTTCCTCACCTGACTGCATTCCCTAGCCACTTCCAACATTGTATTTTTCTCTTCATCCCTCATTCCATTTTTTAACCATGCTTTATGCGCACTCCGTAGCATTCTCTCCCATCCCTTGACTTGCTGATCATTCGAATATTTAAATTTCTTAGGTCCGTGCGTCTTGCTTCCCCTGCCCCCGTTATTTTCCCTCTGTACAAATTTCTCTATGTTCTCGACCATGTCCTCGTAAAAGCTATCAACGCAGAGCGGCGTGTAATGTTGATACCAATCTCCCATATTTTGAATAAAATAATTTTTCATATCTTTATTAATATTTAGCCTTTTCCTTTGAAAGTGGACTTGTTTTTTCCCCAGTGGTAATTCAACGTTCAAGGCAAAGTGGTCACTAAGTAGTTCCCGAACAACCTGAGCCTCCCCCATAATCCCCTGAGAGTTTAAAACGCAGGCATAGTCAAGCCGTCCTCCCCTGATGTGAGTTGGTTCATTGTTTCCCAAGAGACAGGTATCTGGATGATCTTGTAGAAACTGTAACCACTTGACCCCATTAGTATTAATACTACCCACTGTCCCAAGGCTTGTGTGCCGAGCATTAAGGTCCCCAATGACCAGTGAAGGATTAGTATAAATGCAGTCAGGTAAATAGTTAGCGTCGAAGCAGTTCCTGGATACATACAAATTAACTACAATAAATTCCCCTTCCCTTAATGATAATTTAACACAGACACTCTCTATACCTTGCGTTTTTGATGGCGGTTCTACTAACTCTGCTGGTATGGAGTTCTTAACATAAATCGACGTGCCTCTGATGTTATTTGCAGCGAAGAGGTGAAACCCTTTATAGCCATTTAATTTCAATAATCCTTCATTCCTATCCCCTGTCTCTTGGAGAGCTACAACATCAATATCATTTCCCATCACATAACAATGAACATCTGTAACCCTGTTTCTCAAACCATTAACATTCCATGACAACACTTTCAGTCTAGGGTGATCCATTATTAATCAATTCATTGCCTAAGTCATCCCCAATAAGTTCACTAAATGATAGCCATACCTTGTATAACATCTCCCACCTCCTCCCAAGTTCACCAGTAAAAGCGACATTGCGATTCTCAAGAGATTTTTTCAGCCCTGAGACGTCCATTATTGGCCCAAATGATTCTTTCATTTTATGTGTAATTATAGGGTTCTTCCTTTCCCTACGACTATCATCATTCACACACACTTCACTTTCCTTCATTTCATCACTCAATATTTCATTTTTGTCCTCAACCACTATATCCTGACTATCCTTCACCGTTTTGTGATTTTCCTTGACCTCCTGAACGTTTAATTTAGCCTCGATGGACTCGATTCTCTGCCCCAGATTTTGGAGGAACTCACCAACTTTTTTAAGTTCAGCCCACACTTCCTTGACCATATTATTATGACCCTCTTTCTGAGCCACAGTAGCCACTTCACTCACCGTTACACTGTCACTGCCGGAGTCCTGAGTGGTGGCGTGGCTGCTTGTTGCTGGAGCCTGCCTAAGTAAAGGTGACTCCTTTACCCACGCATTCGTCCGGTTCACTGGCACTGTTTGGGGCAGACTGTTTTGCTGTGCTCCCGGTGTCTGGGTAAGAGCTCTTGCTTGCTCTGTAACATTCACCGGCCGGAGAACAGCCATACTCGGCCTCTTGCTACACACAGCCGAGCTCGCATTGTGAACACCTCCACAGTTGCAGCATCTGGGAACTATTTTCTCACCCAGATTCAGTCTGTTTCTACACACAGTAGAGAGGTGAGACTTTCCGCAGAAACGACATCGTGGATCATTTTGACAGCTCCAGGATTTATGCCCCCATCTGCAGCATTTCAGGCATATTATGGGCTCTTCCACATACTTTGCTACATGCCTGTAGCCAGCCCCGGTGATGAACACTTTCTCGGGTACGTCACCTCTCACTAGAGCCACCACCTGACTCCTAGCTTCACCTTTAATAAGGTGACGCTTGGCCCACACAAATCGTTGGTCGTCGAGTATAAACTCGGGGTCCAGAATCTGAGGGTATTTATAGATAATTACCTTCGTCAGCTTCTCGTTCCCCTCCGGTATTTCCATAAGAATTCCATCATATCCTTGCTGGCTAAGAAACGTCACTGCCTCCATAGAACCTACCGTTAAGTAAGGTCTGTTTACACCTTCCTTCAGCAGGGGCTCGAACTTGCGGTGTTCTCTTCCGAGTTTGACGGTCCACAGCAGCTTCTGATGATAGGCCAGCGTGCATGAGGCAGGGAAGAGAAGCCTCCATCTCCGCTGACCCTCACCTTCCTCACATCGTTCCGTCCGTTTGTCTGCATCAGTCTCGGCGTCGTTCTTCATTCTCTTATCGTTTCCGTTAAGTGTATTACTGTCCACACTACGCCTTGCATCCTGTCTTCTTCGTTTCTTCTTATTCCTTGTCAGAACTTCTAGATACTCGCCCTCCTCGTCTGACTGGCTGCTTTCAGAGTCCATGTTAATAACGCCGTGGGAAGTAGCCATGTCTTCTGGTGACTGAGTCTCCATCTCAGTACCCAGCATGGGGGGAGGGGGGGGGGGAAGGTGCGGAGCAGGTATCTTGACCCGACCGCGTCCCAGGTAAGACTATGTGAACTTGTCCTGGTCACGTGGTCCACACGAGGCAGAGTTGGATTGGGCGCCGATTCTAACATCGAATCGGAATTCATCATTACCTAGTAATTTATTCTACACTCAAGGTCATCGGTTATAGTGGGGATCAAGCCCCAAGGTTGGTTAATTAGCATGATCGATCCAGACCTCGATCATTGCTCTGTGTTACTGGTCTGGTGGTGGCGGCGGAGGCGACTCTAGGGTTTTGCTCAAAGCCTAGGTCACGTCATACTGGTTGTAGAATCCTAAGTCGGTCAATCGTCTTAGGACCACGTGGCGTGGAGTTGGCTTTGGTAAAAGTTTTGGAGTCCCTTGTAGAGAATAAAAAGTAAGAATACGGGTAGAGGGGGAAAAGAAGAAGGAAAGATAAGTAGAGAGAGAAACTCAACCCGTGTTACATTACCCCCAGGCCGCCCCATGTCCATCATACCCCCAGGCCGCCCCATGTCCACCTTACCCCCAGGCCGCCCCATGTCCATCATACCCCCAGGCCGCCCCATGTCCACCTTACCCCCAGGCCGCACCATGTCCACCTAACCCCCAGGCTGCCCCATGTCCACCTTACCCCCAGCCACCCCATGTCCATCCTACCCCCAGGCTGCCCCATGTCCACCTTACCCCCAGGCCGCCCCATGTCCACCTTACCCCCAGGCTGCCCCATGTCCACCTTACCCCCAGGCCGCCCCATGTCCATCCTACCCCCAGGCTGCCCCATGTCCACCTTACCCCCCGGCTGCCCCATGTCCACCTTACCCCCGGCCACCCCATGTCCATCCTACCCTCCAGGCTGCCCCATGTCCATCCTACCCCCAGGCCGCCCCATGTCCATCCTACCCCCAGGCCGCCCCATGTCCATCCTACCCCCAGGCTGCCCCATGTCCACCTTACCCCCGGCCACCCCATGTCCATCCTACCCCCAGGCCGCCCCATGTCCACCTTACCCCCAGGCCGCCCCATGTCCATCCTACCCCCAGGCCGCCCCATGTCCACCTTACCCCCAGGCCGCCCCATGTCCACCTTACCCCCAGGCCGCCCCATGTCCATCCTACCCCCAGGCTGCCCCATATTCACCTTACCCCCAGGCCGCCCCATGTTCATCCTATCCCCAGGCTGCCCCATGTCCACCTTACCCCTAGGCCGCCCCATGTCCACCTTACCCCCAGGCCGCCCCATGTCCATCCTACCCCCAGGCTGCCCCATGTCCACCTTACCCCAGGCCGCCCCATGTCCACCTTACCCCCAGGCCGCCCCATGTCCACCTTACCCCCAGGCCGCCCCATGTCCATCCTACCCCCAGGCCGCCCCATGTCCACCTTACCCCCAGGCCGCCCCATGTCCACCTTACCCCCAAACTGCCCCATGTCCATCTTACCCCCAGGCCGCCCCATGTCCATCATACCCCCAGGCCGCCCCATGTCCATCCTACCCCCAGCCTGCCCCATGTCCACCTTACCCCCAGGCCGCCCCATGTCCATCCTACCCCCAGGCCGCCCCATGTCCACCTTACCCCCAGGCCGCCCCATGTCCATCATACCCCCAGGCCGCCCCATGTCCATCATACCCCCAGTCCGCCCCATGTCCATCCTACCCCCAGGCCGCCCCATGTCCATCCTACCCCCGGCTGCTCCATGTCCACCTTACACCCAGGCCGCCCCATGTCCACCTTACCCCCAGGCCGCCCCATGTCCATCCTACCCCCAGGCCGCCCCATGTCCATCCTACCCCCGGCTGCCCCATGTCCATCCTACCTTCCAGGCCGCCCCATGTCCACCTTACCCCCAGGCCGCCCCATGTCCACCTTACCCCCAGGCCGCACCATGTCCACCTTACCCCCAGGCCGCCCCATGTCCACCTTACCCCCAGGCCGCCCCATGTCCACCTTACCCCCAGGCCGCCCCATGTCCACCTATTAGGAAGAAAGCTTATTCTCTATTAATTGATTGATATTTAATTAATAGATTAATTTAAATTAATTGAAGGACCACCCTATTTTGACTGAAAAGGGAAACAGATAAAATTAAATGATAAGGACTGAAACACCAGTGCCTATGGATAAGAAACTTTTAAAGATTATTCTTTAAACTTCTATGGACTGTGTAATATATTAATGTTCGAGAGTAAACTTTCCACTCTTTACAAAATAGGGGGTTAATACCAGAAGTAATCTACTCCCAGTATGCTTAATCGAGGCTGGTTCTTCCTCGAATAAAAATTTGTAATTCTACTAAATACTATTAAGAAACATTAGATAAATTGATTAATGGTAAAAAGATTATATGTTGATAAATCAAGCAATTGTTCTCATTTGACTTTTATGAGGCTAACATATTCCATTAAGTATCTCAAATCAAATAAACTAAATCTCTTTGACTGATCTAGAAATTGATCAATTAAAGAAACAAAACAAGAGAAAGGATTCAGCTGCTTAGCTGTAATAGTGAACGGAGAGGAAGAGGTGCAATGGCGTCATCTGCTACTTGCGGCAACACGTGAGTTCAAGCATGGCGTTGGAACATGATGGCCACGACCGCTTACAACACAAGCTGAAATTTCAACTAAATATACTAATTGGTTACACCTACTATATAATATCCGCACTATGCCATAAAAGGAATAAATTTAATTCCTTATGGACGTACTTATTGTTTGGGGAGGTCGCGTGGCATAACGATGGACAGTGCACAGTAAAATGATATAACTAGAGATCTCTCGATATAACAAATATTAAAACACTTAACCTGCTGGTTGTCCACCGAAGCAATTCCAGATTGCTACTGGAGCAATTGCACGCTCCTTGGCCAATTAAATGCAAGGGCCTAACGTAGTATTGATGGTAATCGACACTCTCATGATGCACGATGTAATTGTTGGCGTCTTTGCTCGTGGTTGGAGCAGGAATAATGACGGCTTCTCTTTGCCCTCCCTCAACTCGTCTCACGCATTCACAACAGAAATTACTAATCACGGATAATTCTTTTCTGTGTAATCACTGATGTAATGCGTTAATGAGAACTGGGTTGCAATTATAGGGAATTAAATAATATCATATTCTCGTTAAACGGTGTTAATCGAGAAATAGAGAGAAACTTTATTTCCTGCACAGCATTCGTACGTAACAAATGAAACTGCTACTTGATAATAGTTTCAGTTAATAACTCTCGGTTTTGGATTATTGGGAGCTATATTATCCATAGTTAATTATTGTACAGAATACTGATAATTTTAGAGAACCACATTCAATTCTCTAACATATTGGTAATAAATATGTTTAAATGTACATTATCTGACGCAATCCTGCCTCTCGATGTCGTGAGAATATTAGCAATAGGCTCAGATAAAGAAATATTAATTTATATTAACACTACCGTTAGTGAAATTAATAACTAGTGTAATTAGTATATAATTATGATGTATTATAATACAATGGTAGTGTGTTAGTGTTGGAAATTTCCAACATAATTTTGAGGGGGGAAAATTCGGGTCGCAGTTCAATGTTGAGTACTGACGTACCTATCCTGAAGTTAATATTAATGTTAGTATGTTAGTATGTTAGTACACACATAATGGATGTACCGTAATTTTCAAGGACAGACAAGACTCTAAATCTTGTAAAGGAACTCATGTTAAATGTAAAACATGGAATTGTGAATCATCTAAAGTTAATAACTATTAAAGTGTACAATGTACTCAAAGACTTGTGTCGCGATAACGTGTAACGGTTATGTTACTAAGTCTTAAAGTTTTGTAAACTCATAGATGCTCTAGATGGAATAATGTTATAGTTGATAGCCTACACAAACAAATTAATGATTAAATCATACAATCTAAGGTAAATGAGAATCCACTGTGAGGTGGATGTCTTGGATCATTGTGACTTGTAACTGATTGGTTACTTGACATCACAACACAGTATCATCATGATTACTCAAATTGGATGGTAAATTATTTGCTCCTAGTCAGAGCTATAATAGGCTTGTAGTTTCCGTTTACATTGTTGAGTAGCTGCTCTTGGTGGGCGGGTGCTCAGATGATCAGAATTGTTATCCTCAGAAACTGTAGGTGCAGTTGGTTCTGTTAAACACTGTCGTTCTGCTAATTCGAGAGGTACCAAGTTCTCTAATTTTTTCAGGGCAGTAGTGCCTCGACACAAAACCCGTACTACTCTCAGGATGCCTTGGTGATCTGGGTGGTGTCTGGGTTTACTCGGGTGAGCAACAGTACACTCAAGGTCACTCACCGTAGCCCTGCGGGTCTTCACTCTATCCTCGCGGCGCCACTGTACGCCAGGAGAGTATCCCAGTCAATCCCAACCGGCCTCTGATCGAGAAGGAGTGGGAACACAACTTGTTCACTTAACTGTTGTATGCCCGCCCCGTCATAGGGCTCTACTACTAACCACAAGGTCACCAAGTGGTGTTTTCGGTGTCCAGTAACACGTCAGTGGTTCTGTTGAATTGTGGTAACAGTGGCAAGGACACACTCAATAGATCTGATATCATGCAGGTATTTACTTCTATCACTCTTTGCTTTCAGGTATTACATAGCCACAAGAAATATGGAGGGGATGATATAAACACCAATTTATTTTGTATTTTACTTAAAACTCATTCAAAGACATCACGAGATTATATCAATAAGCAAACAACTGTTTCAGGCGGGAGTCGTTCGTTCCCACATATAATATGAACTCACTAAGCTGGCAACACTCCCCCCTCTCGTCAATGTCAAAATCAGCTGGGCGACTACCCCCCGCGCGAATGTTACTTTATCTGTTTGCTTGGCGTGACGCGCCGATTTCTTTAAGTTCTCAAAGATCACTAGAAGTTCGAACACACAATATTTGCGACAATAGCACGTAAATACTTCGCTACACTGATCTTGGGCTCAATCAAACATTTCTGTATTAAATGTGACAATAATTCACTGTCATGGTATTACACACTGCCCTTCGTTTAATGATAACTTATGAAGTATATATCACTGGAGTTCTCAGTAATTCCTTCCGTGGGCGATAACACAATTAATCACTGCACACATGAATGATTATTCAATACACGAGCATAGACATATATATATATATATATGGATGAGTCAGACATCAATAATGGTAATAACATAGTTACTGGGCACATAGCCTAACTCCCAAATTCTGGCATAATTATATATATATATTCTCTCACTATATGATCACATTAAAGTCTCATGAAAGACATTCTCAACACAGTAAATTCATCAATTACTCCGGGTGCCTGCATACACCAATCATAATCATAAATATCGTGAGTACTATTTATAGTACCACTCTGCACACTGGTGCCTTACTGTGACATAGGTGACCCTTGCTCACGACATACAAAATACTCAGGCTAAATAATATAGCTGACTAAAGGGGAATTTGGGAGGGAAACTAGAATCACCTACTTCCACCTATCCTCCAATGAGAGTTGAGTTGTAGCTCCTGGTCCTGGCTCCTGCCTCGTGTAGGGAACGCCCCCACACACACTCTGTCGTGTCCTCGAGGAACTCAATCAACGTCCCACCATAAGCGCGTCGTCTCCGTGCCTTTTCACTGCAGGTCCGTGCTCCTCCTCGACTTCTTGTAGGGTTGGAGTCGGTCTCCCGGCCGTCGACTTCTCCTCCCAGCTACGGCTGCCCGCCTACGTCTCGGCTGCAGTCGTTCGGATTCCCGAATAGTTTCCTTCTTCCACTGCTTCCCAGTGGCTCGGTTCAGGCACTACGCCGTCATAAACGGGTGAACTGCCCCAGACGTCGTATACGTCACTGCACAGACTTCACTTCTTCTTGCACAGTACCTGTCCTGGAGCACTTGTTGCTCAATATCCCGTCGATTCCCTCTCTGGTCCAACACATGAACGAAGGAAGACCCCACAGGTGTTGGCAGACCACGGGTGATGCGTAAGTCCTCCGGAGACGGGGTAAACTGTCCAACTGACAGGAACCCCCAGCGCACGTCCGACCTCCTAGACGTGCTGTCTTAGACTGATGGCTTCAACGCGGCGCGATGACCGGACCCCCCTTCCTTCGTGATGTCATATTCGCCACGAGAGGTTTTCATTGGCTCCCTGTGCCACGTCGCTGTCGGTGACCAATCTGGTGTCACTGACGTCACATAGTTTTGGCGGGAAAACAGAAGAGCCAGCGCCATATTGGCTTCCTAAAGGGCCTAAACCACAGCCCAAAATACTCTTCTTTTATAAATTTCTCGGCACTCCGAGAACACTACATTCTCCTACACATATCAAACTGATGCCTGCGACGTAGAGAACGCTCGGGTAAAGTGGACATGACTCTTACTGCAGGCGTGGGAGAACTATAAGGGGGGGAACACCGTCACAGTGGATAGAGACAATTTTGCCTATAGGCCATTCTGACCTGGGTTCATCACTGTCAAACAATACTAGGTCTCCTGGTTTGAGTCGAACTTTAATATAGGGGCTCGAAGCTCCATAGTGGTACTCTCGTTGAGCTTTGAGGTACTCTCGAGTCCAGACATCATTCCACCTTTCAATACTCTCGAGAGATGTTGGTAACTTTCCACTAAGTCACTCCTAGTCACATAGGAAGGGTCAACGGGATCCTCTTCTGCCAAAGGTATCAGAGAGCTCAGCAGGCCTCCATGTATCAAATGTGAGGGACTCAGGGGTTCTCTCTGTGAGAAGTCGTCTGACAGGTAGGTTAATGGGCGATTGTTGACTCGCGCCTCAATTTCCACGACGAGTGTTTGGAGTTCAGAGAAACTAATTTTCTGTCGATGCAAGGTCTTCCTTAAACATTTCTTGACAGTCCCTATCATACGTTCGTAGAACCCACCTTGCCAGGGGGCTCTGGGAGCAATAAATTTCCAGTGGCATTGTCGTGTCTGCATGACAGACTGCACTTCTGGATGATTCCATATCTCTCGTAGGCAGGCTTCTCCTGCCACAAAATTTGAACCATTATCAGATATCATTAGTTTGGGACAGGATCTGCGAGATGCAAATCTACGAAAAGCTTGGATGAAGGCTTTGGCACTCATGTCAGAAGTCACTTCTAGATGTACGCCTCGTGTGGTTGCACACGTGAAGAGGCAAATATAAGCTTTCACTGGTATCTTATCTGGAGTACCAGTGAGAAGCAAGGCTCCGGTGTAATCGACACCAGTGGTCTCAAAGGGACGAAGATGGACTACTCTCTCCTTAGGGAGTGGTGTAGGTCCTGGGTAAGGACACACTCGAGCGTCGTATCTTTTGCAGATTACACAGAACTTAATGATTGATTTGACAGTTTGACGACCTTGAGGAAGCCAATATTTCTATCTCAGGTCGGTGAGAGCGTCTAACACTCCACCATGCAAAGTACCATATTGATGATGATGTAAAACTAGAAGTTTTGTAATAATGTGGTGACGGGGTAAAAGGATCGGATTCTTTGTATCCAAATCAATTTCTGCATGAAGCAGACGTCCTCCACACCTTAATATATTATGAGTGTTGGTATCATACCAGATACCTAGAGGCTTGGTTAATTTATCTGGAAGATTTTCATATTTACTTCCATACGTCTCTTGTTGTGCACGTTTGATCCAGTAGATGATAGGATTGGGGAACTTATGCCTGATACCTATCTTAGCAAGAAAGTCAAACACATGTGCTGTCACTCTTAATAAATTACTCAAGTTAGAATAATTGTGAGGATTAATAGCTGAGATTCGATGAGGTTCTGGGTCTTTCATGGGAGTAGTGATACTGGTCACTATGACTTGTGGTTTCTGTTTGGGCCACTGACCACTAACAAGCCATGAAGGTCCATTAAACCACATCGAAGGCATGATTAGTTGTTTTAAAGTTAGCCCTCTTGATAAGTAATCTGCAGGATTGTCCTTAGTGGGGACATGTCTGAATTTATATCCAGCAGATAATTCATGAATTTCCCTAACGCGATTACTAATGTAGGGAGTTTTATTGTTGTTATTTCTTACCCATTGTAAGACTGCCTCATTGTCTGACCACACTACGATTTCACCAAAGTGGATATTATTGAGTATTCTGGTCAGGCAATGAGCCAATCGTACTCCCACCAGTAATGCAGTTAACTCCATTTGAGGTAAAGATCTCTTCTTCATTGGAGCAACTCTTGCTTTAGATGTGAGTAAAATTGATTGTGCACTATTGACTAAGTAGGCTGCAGCGCCATATGCTTTGCCAGAGGCATCGCAAAAAACGTGCAAATTTGTGGGTAAGTTTTCTCCTGAAACATTACGAGGAAATTTCAAAACACCTAATTGATTGAAATCCATTGCGAGTATTTGCCATTTATCTTGCAACTCAATTGGCAACGGATCATTCCATCCCATATGTTTCTGCCAACATTCCTGCATGAGGAGTTTGCCCCTTATTAATATAGGACTAAGTAAGCCCAAAGGGTCAAATGGTTGACTGACATACGAGAGTAATTTTCTCATGGTAAGGGATGAATTATTGGTTTGTATTGACTTGACATTTATCTCATCAGTACCCGTGTTCCATTCCATGCCCAGAACTTTTAGTTGATTAGGCACCTGATAACCCGGAAATTCTTTCTCCATTATCTGGTTTAATGATTTATTGTTTGAGGCCCATGATTGTAGTGGCATATTGGCTCCTAACAATTCACGGTTAGCCTCATGGTAGATTTCTACCAATTTGGATTTGCCATTTGTAGTTCCCTGGAAATTATCGACATACAAGTTGTCACTGATCTCCGTTTTATAAGGGCTATTTGACTTCTTCAAATGTGTGTCTAATGTGGCTTGAAGTAGAAATGGTGAAGAAGTCACACCGAATAGCAAAGAGGCAAACCGGTAGGTTATGACATCGCTGTCAGGATCCAGTGGGTCCTTAATCCAGAGAAATTTGGTGTAGTTACGATCCTCCTCTTGCGAGCCTACTCTAAGGAAAGCTTTACTGATATCAGCAGTATAAGCGAAAATACCAGTGCGGAATCGAAATAATACATCATGTAGCCTTTGTGTTAGGCTAGGTCCCGTTTGGAGACATTCATTCAAGGACTCACTGTTTGTCTTCACTTTTGCACTAAAGTTGAAGACAATACGTATTAGCTTTGTCAATGAATCTTTCACCACAGCGTGATGGGGTAAATAGTGACCTGTTTTTCAGTCATCATTTTCAACAACTTCGATAAATTTACTATTGAGTTGTTGTTGAATTAATTGATGATACATGTTCAATTTATCTGGCTGTTTCTTCAGCTGTATTAATTGAGAGGCTGCCATGAAATAATTAACTGGAAGTTGTGGATGATTCAACTTCCATGGTAGTCTCACCCAGTATTGTTTGTCTTTATAGACAACTGTGTCCAGTTATTGCTGGTAGGTCCACGTATCATCAGGGCTTGGTTTATCAGAGACAATACCTAAAGTGTCTAAATCCCACAGACGGTGTACAGGTGGATCAGACTCATTATCTTCAAATATTTCTCTGAAATGTAGGGGTGAAACCCAGGGGTGACTGTTCCAAGCCTAGTCTCGCCACTATTGAATTGTTAGTTTGTTTGTTGGTTGACGCTGTTTTTTGTTGGAAAAGCACCGGTCCAGTAAGCAATTTGCCTCCAGCAGATGACAAGAAATTCATTCCGTGTTGTCTGGTGCATCCTGTTATAAATTTATAATAATAGTCAGCGCCTGTTAGGATACCAACATCTATGAGGCAGTCAGAATTTATTTTGTGATCTGCTAGCCTCATGCGGTTTCGTTTGAGATATCTCGCAGTGCGAGCTAGTCCTGTGACCTGCAGGTCTGAAGGAAGTTTATCTACTACTACCGCTTGTATTGGACTGGTGGAATATCCAAGTCTCACTAACACCTTAACTACTTGGTATTCCCGAGGTCCACTATTAGTCAAGAACCCAGAAATGTTCAGTCTCACACTTTTGGCAGGTTTTAATTTCAACTGCTCGACAAATTGTTGTGTGATGAAGGTTTTCTGTGATCCTTGATCAAAGAGACCTCTAGTGTTAACTCTAGACTTCCTATCAATTAGTTTGAGTTGAGCCATAGGCAGACTAGTATTATTGCCTGACTCAGTAGCAAGTACATTTATTTCTTGGTGTACCTTGCAATATTGTACTGTGGTAGAATTCATAGAATCCTCCCTAGGTGTCACAGATTGTGTAGAAGTTTTTCTACATAAGGCATATTGATGGACACCTCTGTTGCATTTACTGCATAACCGTAGCTGCACTACACATTTACTGGGATCATAAGAACCCATGCACTTGGTGCATCTGTGTAATTCTTGTAGCCGTTTAATCCTGGTATTAAAGTTAGGATAAACAGTGCATTTGTAGGTGACATGTTCTTGATCACAGAACAGACACCTTCTCTCTCTGGCTGAATCAGCCAAATTCTGGCTGAATTTGTCCTTTTAGTAGACACATCAGTTGCAACGTCAGAGGGAGATACAGAATAAATACCTACACTACCACTCCTTTTTCCAGTGGATGGAGTAGTCTTAGGTTTGGATTTATTGGATTTATTCAAAGTCGATTTGGGTTTGATTCAGTTGTCAAAGTTAGGTTGTTTAGACTCAGGTTTAATCTTATCATGAGTCTTCAACCTGTTAACCGTTATTCTCAGTCCCTCGAATATTTGCTCGAGAGTGAGAAACTCGGTTTTATAGTGAGAGCAGATTTCTGCTAAGATATTTCGAAGTAATTTCCTCTGTAAAAGTAACTTAATTGACCATTCTGAGGCTGGTACATCAACTTTAGTACCTAAGGCCTTCACTAGAGACTCTACTTCTAGCCTGAAGCTGTGAAGTGAGTCTGGTCGGTTACTTGGTGCATTCAGATCCAGTAACTGGTAATACAGGTTGGCTATATTCAACTCCTTGTTGCAATAGTTCAACTTCATTAGTTTTATAGCTTCCTCATAATTACTCTCTGTGAGAGCTAGGTTATTTATGACCTTTTTAGCCTCCCCTTTGAGAAGACTAATCAGGTATGAGAATTTTTAAACTCTGTCAAGAGAAGATTTCTTATGTATATGTACTTCAAATGAAGTCCATAATGTGTCCCAATTTTCTTCATCCAGCCCTGCAAATGTAGGTAAGTCTAAAGTAGGTAGACGAACCTCAGGCAATTGATAACTGGATTGAGACATAGTATTATTTGTATTAGATTTATATTGTTTTACTATATTGGATATTACATCAATTTTATCTTGAGTCTCATCTTCATACTGAGAAATATCTGCTAGAATTTGATCTATTTCATCAGGATCAGTTTCAGTTGCATTCAGTAGGTTGAGATAAGACTGGCTTGTAGATCTGACTTGATCAAATTTGAGATTAACTACTCTCAATGATCTTTCTAGTTGATAGTAATCAATGGGAGTTGCTTTAGACAAAGTATCAGACATATTAATTAGTCTGGTTAAATGACCTTTAAGGCCAATGTAGGTTCTCCTTAATTGTTCAGGAGTAGCCTTGTTGGCTTTAAGTCCAAGTTTCATAGGACTTGAATAAGTATTACTAATGAAGCTTGGGTACTTGTTCATTAGTTGACAAGTAAAATTGAATATAGCCTAATTAATCTGGCTAAATTACACTCTACCTCACTCGAGGTTAAATGTACCTACCTAACAATAAGTAGCTAAGGATTTTGAGCAGTGCTTGAATTTCACCATTAACTTTCTTCCGGCTAGCTCATCTTTATCACCATTAGATGTAATAGTGATCATTCAGCAGCACTCAAAATTCATACACATAAATAATTGATATGGATATACTCTAATCAGAGTTACCATAACGTTTGAATCCCACCCTTGGTAGGGTCAGCACAAGAATGAGTAATGTATACACTACTGACTAGTCCAAGACTAGTGGAAAGAATTTCTACCTAAGAAACTACTAAATTATTTAGTCTGCATTTGTGCAAAACTCAGCACAATCACAGCCTAAATTCATACCTAATAAAGGTTGGCATAGATTAATTTGTGATGCAAAATGTGAATATATAGTTGTACTGTGTTTTTTTTTTTTAGATTTTATAGTTTATATAAAGGTGCACTTGCACACACAGGTGAAAATACAAATATGTACAATTAAATTTGGCTTGCCAGCCACAGCCTTGTATGGTGGTTGATTGTGTTGACCAACTTGTCAACTACATGTGACCTAGACTCACCTGACAGGTGTACACCATCTCTTGCCAGGTTTTGCCTGTATGGTCTGGCTGTAAATTGAATGTAAGTGGCATCCAATCGTACTCTCTTCCTCAGCCTGAAGTTTATATATTTGGCAGCTCTTTGGTAATATTCTGGACTCACTCCCCAACGATTATTATTGCTTAGTTGGCGAGGTTCCACCAATGTGAACACTACTGAACTGCAAACAAGTTTAAATGAGGAAATTATTGTTTTAAGGTGATTAACTACCTCAGCTGGGTGTCGAGTAGGATGGATGTCATTACCACCTAAATAAATAATAGTTAGATGGTGAGGCCACTCTAACGCAGGGGTTAATGTGGAGTTATTATAGAAATTATGAGCTGTTGCTCCTGGTGACCTGAAGATTCTTACCTCAGTGTGAGGTATAGGTCTGAGGTTTGTGGGCAATTGACTGTGTTCCACTAGTGCTACTTTATACATGAGGTATATGCAGCAAATAATTTTTTTTTTTATTATTTTTATTTTTACATGGGAACATTCGAATAAATATAATAAAATAATAAACTAATAACAAACAATCAGACAAAAAAATACAGAAGCACAAAGCAAGTTAATACAAAGTAACACAAATACACTAAATACCGGCCCGAAGGGCCGACAACAAAAACACAACAAGGAGCATAAACACACTGAAACACAACACTGGACAGAAGGGTAACGGAAATATGATAAATACAACAAAAAAACAACACCGGCCTGAAGGGCGCACAATAGGTACACCACATTGCAACTAACCACAGGTCACAGCAAGCACACAGACTACTCAAAGTGTTCATACTTATCCGGCCACTTCGCCGACGGGAATCGAACACAATACGCCTCCCACAGTAACATGACGTCATCCGGAACAAATGCAGTATTAACAGTACGAGGATCAGGCATTAACTCCGGCACACCCACAACAAAGCACCGAGCCCGCTGAACCCAGATGGACGAAGAGCACCACGGAACAGGATGCACGCGGTCAATAATGTCAAACTGCAAAGGATGCTGCGCATCATGCGCCACTCCGGAGGCCAAGACGTGAGGGAGGGGCTCCTTCCCACGAGGCCGGGCAATGGGCAGCGCTCCGCGTCAACCACCGGACGTTGTTCCTGCCGGGACCCCACACGCTTGGCATCCTTCTTCACTACCAGCTTGATGCCTCGGCGCGCACCAGAACTCTCACCATCCACGTCAGTAGGAGCGACCTTCCCCCACTGTGGAGAACCTTCTGCAGGAGAAAGAACAGGAGGTAAATCATAGGTACAAACATCGTCAACAGCAGACACATGGACGTCAGCCACCACCAGCGTCGTAGAGCGCGAAGCACCCAGAGTCGCCACATCATCTCCCGAAGCTCCACCTGCGTCGTAGTCCTCCGCATCAGCCCAAGCAGTAGAAGAACGCCTGGAACGCTTGGGCACTGGCCGCACATCCTCACAGCCGGAGGCGGACCCAGAACCACGGGCCTGGCGAACCGACGCCCGTCGCAGAACGCCAGCAGCCTCTACCACAGGGGGAACCGGACCACACACAGCAGGAGGCACTGCAGCCACCCCAGCACCCAGCACAGACGGCGAGGGTGCAGGAACCAGGACAGACGCAGCAGAGGAAGAACCGGAAGACGAGGGGCCCGAGCAGCCGGCAGACGGAAGAGGCTCAGGAACGGCAGATGGAAGAAGCTCAGGAACACCAGCCAGAACAGGCGGAGCACCAGGGGAGGACACAACTACCGGAGGAGAAGCTATAACAACAAGCGGAGCAACAGTTGAAACAGAGGGCACCCCCTCAGCCGAAGAGACGTCCACATCCACCGAATCATCCCCCACAGGAAGTGGCGGAAAATCCTCCTCACTGAAGAGATTCACTGGTGCAACGGCTGACGCAGAACAGGCAGCAGCCTGATGGCCCAAAAGACCACAACGATAACACGTCCGCGGCTGGCGGGCGTAAAACACCCGAACGTTATACCCCATAAGGCGCACAGAGGACGGAATATCCGCCCGGAGTTTCATGCCCAGGGTGCGAATGTTAGACCTCACACCCTTAAGAGGACTAGAAGACACCACGATCACCCTCACACTAACTATCGCGCCAAACCGGCTGAAATACCGCCGTAGCAGAGCCTCTGGAAACTCCAAGGGAGTCCCATGCACACTGATGTAAGTAAGTGCACCACTTCTATCAGAGAGGGTGACGGTGCCCGCACCATCCGGCAGGGGTAGCGTCCGCCCCTCGTATCGCCGGAGAAATTCGCGATACACCACCTCCTCAGTGAACTTCACAATCGCCCTACAGGCCGTTACCAACTCGACCCCGTAAATTTCAAACACAGGGACAGAGAGCACCTCACAAGCCAGCGCAATCTCCGGGTACCCAGCCCGCACAGAGAATTCTAGGCCCACAGATTGAGCCCGGACGACAGGGGGTAGAGGGACCCCCATCGTAACGCCACGTCAGCACAGGCGAGCAGAGACACACCCGCCCTCAACCGGCCGAAAGTGGCAAACAACACCAACTGCTGGAGTGCCGATGCAACACGTCTGTCCCGACCGAAGCTAGGGCCAGACTCCAAATAAATTGGTGTGTATTAGGCTAGCCTACGTGGTACTCTGCCGGTAGCCACGATTAATAAAATGTGGTTAGCCTAGATTACTACACACAGTAATTAGTTATGATTATGGTCTTAATGGTAATATATCCGGTTCGATAAGGACCATAAATTTTTGTTGGGAAGAAAGCTTACTCTTTATTAATTGATTGATATTTATTTAATAGATTAATTAAATTAATCGAAGGACCACCCTATTTTGACTGAAAAGGGAAACAGATAAAATTAAATGATAAGGACTGAAATACCAGTGCCTATGGATAAGAAACAATTAAAGATTATTCTTTAAACTTCTATGGACTGTATAATATATTAATGTTCGAGAATAAACTTTCCATCTGTTATGGTTTTGGTCAGACAAACAATCTTCGTCCACATGGTTTTATTCTCTGCCAGTAACAACAACAAAACAATTATCAGGTACATGAAATATTATTAACAAGATCATAAACAAAAGAGCGTCTGCTCCAAACATGCTACCTCCAACATCTGTAGTACTCAATCCCAACATTCCTCCCCCTTTTAAACAAACTATATCCCTACAGGTTAAGTCTATCAGGCGGTCGTATGACTCTTCCTGATTTTCTCAACTGGGAGTCCTGACCTGTTACTTCTGGGAAACATTCTTCTGAATTACTCCTTGTAGAGTCCATAGGGTTAACTGTATCCCTATTACCCTCTACTGCCCCTTGCTCAGCCTTCCGGTCTCCTGCAGGTGCTGCTATCCCTTCTTTATTAGGATGGATATCACTAGTTGCCCCACCCCCACCTGAAGGGTCTTCAAAATTCCCTGTGAACCTTGGTATGAGCTGATCGGCATGCCTTTTCCAATTAATGTTCCCAAAACTCTGCACTTGCACAGTGAAGTTCCTGCGGCCCAGGACCTCCCTAATTTTCCCTTCTACCCAGGGCTTTCCACTTCCAAAAATTCCTTGCATATACTGCATCCCCCTCATTAAACAACAATTCCTTTCCCTGAGCCAACTGACTGGCCAAGCTAGTTACCGATTTCTCTTTATTGGGATCTGTCTTTACTGCTTCCATGTGCACTTTAAAGTGTCTATTAAACAGTAATTCAGAAGGAGATTTACCAGTAGTAGAATGAACAGTTTTCCTTTGATTATATAAAAATCTACATAGCCTTGTATTATTAGTACCTTCCGTAAACCGCTTTAACCCTTCTTTTAAGGATCTCACTGCTCTCTCTCTGCTAGACCATTTGAAGATGGATTATAGGGGGCAGGTGTTACATGTTTAATACCATTTTTCCAAAAAAAATCCTCCATTTCCACAGAAACAAAATAAGGAGCATTGTCTGAGACAATTATGTCTGGCAATCCAAAATTACAAAATGTTTTCCTTAGTAATTCACAAGTTACAGATGATGTGGTGGAATTACACACACGCACATCCAGAAATTTGGTGTATGAATCCACCACCACTAGGTAATATTTATTATCCATAGGTCCCGCATAATCTACATGAAGTCTAGACCAGGGTTTACCAGTGCATGGCCAAGAAAGTACTGGGGCCTGGGGTTTCTGATAATTCTTAAAGCAAATATGACAATTTTTTGTTACCTCAGCAATATCCTGGTCTATTTTTGGTCACCAAACCCAACTTCTAGCTTCTGCTTTCATAGCATTTATGCCATTATGGCCTACATGCAGCTGTTCCAAAATCTTACATCTCAGTTCCCCAGGCACCACCACTCTATTCCTATACAAGAGTACATCCTGGTGAATACTAAGGTCAGCCTTCACTGCAGCATACTCTGACAATAACAAATTATCATTCCAACCATATATGATATTTTTCAACAACAGACTTAATTTAGGATCTCTACCGTTGGGATTGAGTACTACAGATGTTGGAGGTAGCATGTTTGGAGCAGATGCTCTTTTGTTTATGATCTTGTTAATAATATTTCATGTACCTGATAACTGTTTTGTTGTTGTTACTGGCGGAGAATAAAACCATGTGGACGAAGATTGTTTGTCTGACCAAAACCATAACAGTGGCGACGAGAATTAAACATCGCTGGCAGAGAGCCTGGGTACGAGACGTGGTGTGAGGATCAAGACAGTGCAGGGTACGTCGTGTGGACGAGTGGACGCTTCGCATATAACAGTGGAGTGTGCTACACCGTGGCCATGGCTACCATGTCAATCGAGCCGTTAAACACTGCCAAGATCTCGTTGGACCTGTGGCTCAGCCTGCTGGAAGCAAACTTTCAGTACCGGAAGATTAAGGAGGACGCCACCAAGAAAGCGATACTCTTAGTTTCACTGGGTTCTGAAGCATATAGTGTTCTCCGAAATTTGTGTGCACCTGAGCTACCGCACACGAAGACCTATGTAGACTTGATTGTTTTGCTTAAACGTCAGTATGTGGTGAAACCATCATATCACAGGAGTTTGATGGATTTCCAGAAGAGGACGAAAAAGCAGCAGGAATCCGTTCAGGATTTATTTGCGGAATTGAAGGCTTTGGCTAACCACTGCAACTTCGGAGCACAGTTGGACGGCAGGGTTAGGGACCAGTTGTTTATGGCGGTGGAAAAGGAGAATTATTTCCCTAACCTGGTGGCAGAAAATTTGGATCTACAATCGATGACTTCATGGACAGTGCTCGAGAAGATATTGAACCTGGAAAGAGCTTTTGGAAGTAAGACTTCTACTCAGGAAATTATGGTCGTACAGAGCCAGACCAGATGTACACACTGTGGATACAAGCACATAAGTAGCAAGTGCAAGTTTTGTGCATATATATGCAACTTTTGTAACAAGGAGGGACACTTGCAGAGAGGGTGTAGGGAATATCTGAACAGGAACAACAAGGCCTGGGAGAGGAGACGACCAGGAAATGCATTAAGAAGAGGTAGTGGTACTGTGGTCAAGGCAGTAGAGGAAGGTAACCAGTCTGAAGAAGCTGCAGGTGAAGAAAACCGACTATATTCGGTGAAAGAAAAGGTATGTTCATTGAAGTCACAAGTGGTGAATTTTGTAATTAATGGGAAGTTAGTTCCCTTGGAACTGGACACTGGTGCTGCAGTGTCAACATTGTCTAGAGATTGGGCAGATACCTTGCAATTGAATACCTGGTTACCTGGTTGATGGGGTTCTGGGAGTTCTTCTACTCCGCAAGCCCGGCCCGATGCCAGGCTCGACTCGTGAGAGTTTGGTCCACCAGGCTGTTGCTTGGAGCGGCCCGCAGGCCCACATACCCACCACAGCCCGGTTGGTCCGGCACTCATTGGAGGAATAAATCTAGTTTCCTCTTGAAAATGTCCACGGTTGTTCCGGCAATATTTCTTATGCTTGCTGGGAGGACGTTGAACAACCGCGGACCTCTGATGTTTATACAGTGTTCTCTGATTGTGCCTATGGTACCTCTGCTCTTCACTGGTTCTATTCTACATTTTCTTCCATGTCGTTCACTCCAGTACGTTGTTATTTTACTGTGTAGATTTGGTACTTGGCCCTCCAGTATCTTCCAGGTGTATATTATTTGATATCTCTCTCGTCTTCTTTCTAGTGAGTACATTTGGAGGGCTTTGAGACGATCCCAATAATTTAGGTGCTTTATTGCGTCTATGCGTGCCGTATATGTTCTCTGTATTCCCTCTATTTCAGCAATCTCTCCTGCTCTGAAGGGGAAAGTGAGTACTGAGCAGTACTCAAGACGGGACAACACAAGTGACTTGAAGAGTACAACCATTGTGATGGGATCCCTGGATTTGAAAGTTCTCGTAATGCATCCTTTCATTTTTCTGGCTGTCGCAATATTTGCTTGGTTATGCTCCTTAAACGTTAGGTCGTCAGACATTATTATTCCCAAATCCTTTACATGCTGTTTTCCTACTATGGGTACACTTGATTGTGTTTTGTACTCTGTATTATGTTTAAGGTCCTCATTTTTACCGTACCTGAAATTTATCACTGTTAAACATCATGTTATTTTCTGATGCCCAGTCGAAAACTTTATTAATATCAGCTTGAAGTTTTTCAATGTCCTCAGCCGAGGTAATTTTAATACTGATTTTTGTGTCATCTGCAAAGGATGATACGAAGCTGTGACTTGTATTTTTGTCTATATCTGATATGAGAATAAGGAAAAGCAGCGGTGCAAGGACTGTACCCTGAGGTACAGAGCTTTTCACTGCACTTGGACTAGATTTTATATGGTTGACAGTTTCTCGCTGAGTCCTGTTTGAAAGAAAACTGAGTATCCAGCGTCCTACTTTACCGGTTATTCCCATTGACTTCATTTTGTGTGCTATCACGCCATGGTCACATTTATCGAAAGCCTTTGCGAAGTCCGTGTATATCACATCAGCATTCTGTTTCTCTTCTAATGCCTCAGTGACTTTGTCGTAGTGCTCAAGTAGCTGTGAGAGGCACGATCTTCCCGCTCGAAATCCATGTTGGCCTGGGTTGTGAAGGTCATTGGTCTCCATGAAATTGGTGACCTGACTCCTAATCACTCTCTCAAATACTTTTATGATGTGCGATGTTAGTGCAACTGGTCTATAATTTTTTGCCAATGCTTTGCTCCCTCCCTTGTGTAGAGGGGCTATGTCTGCTACTTTAAGTGCATCTGGTATCTCCCCCGTGTCCAAGCTCTTCCTCCACACTATACTGAGAGCCTGTGCTACCGGCACTTTGCATTTCTTTATAAATATTGAATTCCATGAGTCTGGACCTGGGGCCGAGTGCATGGGCATGTTTTCAATTTCTTTTTCAAAATTTAGTGCGCTCGTGTTTATATCAGTTATATTTACAGGGGTTTGAATATCCCGCATAAAGAAATTGTCTGGATCTTCCACCGTCATGTTGTTTATTGGAGTGCTAAACGTGTCCTCATACTGCTTTTTTAGGATTTCACTAATTTCTTTGTCATCCTCCGTGTATGAACCTTCACTTGTACGAATAGGTCCAATATTGGCAGTGGTTTTTACTTTTGATTTCGCATATGAGAAGAAATATTTTGGATTTTTCTTTATTTCCTGAATTGCTTTCTGTTCTAACTGCCTTTCTACAGTTTCATATGAGTGTTTCAATTTCCGCTCGATTTCTTCAATCTCCCTATTTAAATTATTCCTTCTTTGACTGGAAATTCGTGTCCGCATAAGCAGTTCCGTTATTTTTTTCTTGCGTTTATAGTGTCGTCTGCGTTCTCTTTCTACGTTAGATCTCTTTCTGGCTTTCCTCAAAGGAACATGTTTCAGACAGACTTGATACGCTTCTGAAGTCAGTTTTTCTATTCCTTCTGTAGGACTTGTATTATTTAGAACAGTTCCCCATGGAATGTTTGTAAGTTCCCTGTTTATTATCTCCCAGTCAATCCTTTTATTATTAAAATTGAATTTACTGAATAGCCCCTCTCGCTTTATCAACGTTTTAGGTCTATTCTGAGTATTGATGGTCGTTTGCACTTCAATGAGTTTGTGATCTGAGTATGTGGTATCTGATATCGTAATGTCTCTGATAATGTCTTCATTGTTCGTAAAGACCAGATCTAGAATATTTTCATTTCTCGTTGGCTCCGATATCTGCTGATTGAGTGAAAATTTGTCACAGAATCTAAGTAGTTCTCTAATCTGTGGTTAGTTAGGTCCTGATAGATTTCCAGGTATAATATTATTGTTTGCTATTTTCCACCTGAGACTAGGCAAGTTGAAGTCACCTAGGAAGATAATATCAGGTATCGGGTTCTCCAAATTATCAAGGCTATCCTCTATTTTGCTTATCTGTTCTGTGAATTCCTCAGCCGTTGCATCTGGCAGTTTGTATATTAGTATAATCACTAAATTTATTTTCTCTATTTTTAATCCCAGTACCTCTACCACCTCATTTGTAACGTTTAGGAGTTCCGACCATACAAGGTCTTCCTTAATATACTGACCCACTCCTCCATGTGACCTAATTTTCCTATCACACCAGTATAGGTTATATCCTGGAATCCAGATCTCACTGTCCAACAATTCCCCTGCATGGGTTTCTGTGAAAGCTCCAAATACTGCATTTGACTCCGTGAGAAGGCCATTTATGAACTGTACTTGGTTGTTTGTTCTTGTTTTCAGTCCTTGTATGTTGGCAAAGATGAATGAGGTTACTCTATTAGTGATAGTTTGAATGTGAGATTTTTTCGGCAAGTCCATTATTCGTGGACATAATGAGTTTGTTCTGACTAGTACTGATTGTTGTAGGGCAGTTTTCTGTCGTAGTTGTAGTTCCCTTTCGGTGGGCAATTGTATCTGTAATTCTGGAATGCAAGTGGATCTGGCATCCAGTTCCATACACTCTCCATGCTGCTCCTTTTGAATTCTCTGCCGGTCTGGTATAAAAAATTTATAGAGTTTCCTCCAAATTCATTATCCTGCTTGCCACTCTTCATGTAGCGTTCCGTGCCTTTCACGTGAAAGTGTGGGCAGCTGAGGTCATAGCATTTTCTGTCCTCCAGTGAGGTTTGGCACATGTCAGGATGGAAAAACCTACATATTGATTCAAATCGACACTCACCTTTCCTAAGCATATTTAAACATTTTTTGGGATGTTGGTAACTGCATTCTAATCCTTTCTTATTACCAGCATATCTATGTCTGTATATGCCCTTTGCATAAAATTTGCATAAGTCTGTCCTTCTGTTCTGAATTTCTCTATCGAGAACCGCCGTAGTGTCTGTACCTATCGAGCTGTCAGTGCTGTCTGGTGCACTTTCTAGTTTACTGTCATCTACATCCTGGCCTACTAAGTCAGAGTTTACAACTTCCTGAGTTTCAGCCTCAGTTTCATCCCTGACTATAACCTCCGCCCCTTGTATATTAGAATTGTTGTTCCTTTCCCACTCCTTCTGGATGGCTGGTAGGCCTCCAATGAATGATGTTTTCCGATCATGCGTCATGTTATCTAAAAGGTTTTTTAGGATATTCCAAGCTGGCAGGTCATTTTTACACACCCAGAGCAAGTGGCCAGCTCTCAGTGCCGTAGTGTTACTCACTCCTGTACAAGCCGAATGGAATCTAGTCTTACAGATATAACATTCAATTCCCGTTACCTTCGTCTTTAAGAAGTTGTTACAGTGGCCACAAATTTGTTTATTTACTACCATATTGCCTTGTTTTGTTGTATATATCTATATATATATAATATTATATGTATATTGTATATTTGTAACAATATATATGTATATATATATGTTTAATATTTATATTATATGTATACCGTATATTTGTAATATTATGTATGTTATTTTGTTCAAACTTTATGGCAGGTACTTAGCGTAGGTAGCGAATGTAAAACCAGGTAAAAAATCTTTAAGTGCTTATGATAATGTACCGATTAAGGTCTATGGCAAGGTGTCGGCAAAAGTAGGTTATAATGGAAAAGAAATTGTCCAGGATTTTTATGTAGTGGATTCACATAATCCTAGCCTATGTGGTAAAGATCTCATGGAAAAGTGGTAATTTTCTTGGCGGGCCTAGATGAATTGTCGATAGTTAAAACAATTAAAAGTGCCGAACAAATGTTAGACAAATATTCAGTGGAGGCTTTCAGATGGTTTCATTCAGAAGATAAGCCAATTAATAGCATGGTGGCAAAAATTCACCTGAAAAGTGGGGCTTCACCTAAATTTTTCAAGGCAAGAACAGTGCCGTTTCATTACAAGCAATTGGTAAAATCAGCCCTGGAAAAGCATGTGGCAGAAGGCATCTTAGAGCCAATTACACATAGTGAGTGGGCAGCCCCAATTGTACCAGTGTTGAAGGCAGATCGGAAATCCTTGAAAATCTGTGCAGACTTCAAAGAACTGAACAACCGCATACACTGTGAGAAGTACCCTTTACCTAAGATAGATGAGTTGTTGTCAGTGGTCTGCAAGGGAGCAATTTTTTCTAAGATTGACCTGAAAGATGCTTACTTGCAAATTCCTGTAGAGGAGGAGAGCCAGAAATTGTTAGTGATTAATACCCACAAGGGGTTATTTAAGTATAAAAGACTTCCATTTGGACTCTCCTCTTCTCCAGCAATTTTTCAGAGATTCATGTCCCAGTTGTTAGTTAACATTGAAGGTGTGGCTAGTTTTTTAGATGACATTATTTAATGTGGGGAGAATGAGGAAGTGCATGATGCTAGATTAGAACAAGTTTTGAATCTTTTGCAAAAGCACAATGTGAAGATTAATAAGGGAAAAACAAGTTGAAGACCAAGGCCATTGAATATCTGGGGTACCATATTTCAGGTAAGGGCTTTACTCCTTTTCACAAAAATGTAGCTGCTATAATAGATGCCCCAGCCCCAGCATCAGTTGGGGAAGTACAGTCTTTTGTTGGGATGGTTAAATATTTTTGTAAGTTCGTGAAGAACTTTTCAACAAAATTAGCACCCTTGTATGAATTGTTGAAAAGAGAACACAATTTTTCCCAAAAACGGTGGGTTTTCTGAGGGAAGAGAACGTATGTCTGGAAGCTGACTTTAATCGCCCCAAGTTGCGCGCGTAACGAGCCGAGGTTATATAAACCCGGACGCAGACTGCGTGGCCCCTCTTCCCGACAAGCCAGCAGTTGCTCTCTTACAAAACGCTGCTCAGTGAGTCGTAAACACAGAAGTTTAGCCTGCTCAACTGTTCCCCCAGCATGGACCCTACACCAGTTCCTATCGACAACGACTCGGAGCGACCTGTCAGGGGCGTCCTGCCCTTCTCAACATTTAAGGTAGTGTTTGTGTTGTTTGCGCGCCGGACCAGTGTTTGTGTTGTTGGCGCGCCGGACCAGTGTTTGTGTTGTTGGCACGCCGGACCAGTGTTTGTGTCTGTGTTGGCATGCGCGCGCCCCTGAAGCACGCCTGTTGGTTCAGCCTTGGTGACCAAATGCAGGTGCAGTGGACCTAGAGGGGGAGGTGACCCTCGGTGTTATGGGGCACTGGTTTTTCTCCAGTAGGTGGCTGTTATTTGAAGCACAATCGGGAGGAGGCCTGTCCACCCCCCCCCTCCCCCATCTGCTCAGCCCTGTACCTTAAGCTCCCTCACCCAGTCGACGTGAGGTCTGCTGCTTGGGCGACTTCTGTTGTGCCGTTAACTATTATTTATGTTCTTTATATAAGTGCTTCTTTACAGTCTGACTGTTAGTCATTGCGTGCTTCCTCACGCTACAATATATACTGTAATTTTAACTTTGCTTTCGCCCCATGCCTATGTTTATATATTGGGTAGTGCTGTTAGTGTTGTTCCAGGACATTTAATGCTCAAGCCAGCTCCTATTTAGTGCTGTGGCTTTACCCTACTCTAAACGCTGGCTATATAAAATTTTATATTATTGTCTTTCAGTTACAATGTGATATGCCTTACAATTTATTTATCCGCAATTTATTTATCTTGGACCCGTGATGCGAGTCCAAGCCTCTTGCTGTTACCTTCCTTGGGCTTGCAACTACGATTTGTTTCTCTCTGCAATTTATTATTACAATTTATGCATTGCCCCCGTGCATGTTTTATTAACTTATTAAAACTCTGGCTTCTTGTATTGAGTTATTTAGTAAGTAAAGTAACCTAGGTTGTGCTAGTTCCTGAGTTACAAGCCTCATGCCTTTGACTTTAAGATTATCTTGGTATTGCGTACCATTAATTTACCTCAATTTATTACTGCAATTTATGCGAGTCAAGCTGCATGTGATTTACTCTTACTGGTTTTGCAATTGTGATTGTTTAACTATTGTTTGCCATTAAGTTATCAAGTAACTTAGCTAGGCTGTGATAGGCGCGGAGTACGGCCCCCACCCCCCTTGCCTCTTGCTTTAAGATTAATTCCCTGCATTTACATTTAGTTACATCAGCTAACTATTCCCGCAAATTATGCAGCGTCTTGCTGCATGTGTATTTATTTATTACTGGTTTACAATTATGTTTGTTTATCATTTTGCTTATCGCTTTTAAGTTATTAGGTAAAGTCAGCTAGGTTAGGCTAGCTGCTGTGTCACAGGCCTCCGGCCCCTAGCTTTAAGTTTTCATGGACTTGTATTTTCCATAAGTTTCCTTAATTTATTAATGAATTTAACGCAGTGTCAAGCTGCACGTTTTTTTTTGCAGGTTTTACATTAAGGTATGTTTTAACTTTTGCTTATTGCCTATAAGTTATTAGGTAAAGTCAGCTAGGTTAGGCTAGCTGCTGTGTCACAGGCCTCTGGCCCCTAGCTTTAAGTTTTCATGGACTTGTATTTTTCATAAGTTTCCTTAATTTATTAATGAATTTTATGCAGTGTCAAGCTGCATGTTTTCTTTTGCAGGTTTTACATTTAGGTTTGTTTAACTTTTGCTTATTGCCTTTAAGTTATTAGGTAAAGTCAGCTAGGTTTGCTAGCTGCTGTGTCACAGGCCTCCGGCCTCTAGCTTTAAGTTTTGATGGACTTGTATTTTCCATAAGTTTCCTTAATTTATTAATGAATTTTATGCAGTGTCAAGCTGCATGTTTCTTTGCTGGTTTTACATTTGTTTGTTTAACTTCTGCTTTGCCTTTAAGTTATTATGTAAAGTCAGCTAGGATGTGATAGTTGCAGGGATCGGGCCCTTGCCTCTTGTTTAAGTTTATTCTGGCCCCTGCATTTACGTTTAGTTTCCTCTGCGAATTTCCTGCATTTTACATCGCTCTTGCTGCATGTTTTTACTTTACTGGTTTACAATTATGTTTGTTTAACTTATGCTTCACCTTTAAGTTAAGTAAAGTCAGCTAGGATGTCCTAGACGCTGTCTTTGGGCCTCATGCCCCTCCCTTTAAGTTTATCTTGGACTCGTATTATGATTAGTTCTTTCAGCAATTTATTGCTAGTTATGCATTGCTTAAGTGCATGTCATTTTACTTATCGTTTTACCTTTATACTTGTTTTCTTGACTTTGTCATTAAGTTATTAAGTACTGACAGCTAGACAGTACCAGTTTCGTTTACCAGTACCAGTAAACGTTTCCAGTCGTATTGTCTGCCCGGTGTAGCCCGAAAGAATCTGCAGCCTCCCGGCTGCTGGTTTATCCAGACATGTGTGGCCTCCCAGGCCGCTGGTTATCCGACGTGTTGTCTGCCCGGTGTAGCCCGGAAGTCACAGCGGCCCCCCAGGCCGCTGGTTTCTCCAGACGTTTTGTCTGCCCAATGTAGCCAGGAAGGTTGTCATAGCCGCTGCCGTCTTCGCTGTCTGCGTTCGGGGGTTCATGTCCAGCCGACGTTCTTCCTGTGATGAGTTAAGCTGGCGATGTTATTCAGGTATCTTATTTATATTGGTCATATAAATATGCGGCCTTCCAGGCCGCTGGTTTATCCAGACATGTTGTCTGCCCGGTGTAGCCCGGAAGTCACAGTGGCCCCCCAGGCCGCTGGTTTATCCAGACGTTTTGTCTGCCCGATGCAGCCCGGAAGGTTTTCACAGCCACCGACGTCTTAGCTGCCTTCGTTCAGGGGTTGATGTCCGGCCGATGTTCTTCCTGCGACGTGTCACTGTGTTCTAGCAGCCGATGCTCGGTTGGGTCTGTTGCAGCTGGTCCAGCCGTCTGCCCTAGTGTCCGAGCCGCCACTCTTCCTACGTTGTTGCTCAATTTTGGTGTCCAGCTGCTGCAGCTGTTGGTGTTCCGGCTGCTGACATTCCCGGCAGTCGGTGTTCTAGCTGCTGTGGGTACAGCTGTTGCTGTCCCAGCTTGCTGCTGTTCAGGTGGAACATGGTCCAGCTGCTGGCGTTCCAGCGGTTGTTGGACCAGCTCCCATGCTACTGCTGAAGTTGTTCCTGATGTTCCAGTTGAAGCGGTCCCAACTGATAATGCACATCCTACTGCGTTCCAGCTCCCAAGGGTCCAGCTGCCGACGCGCCAACCCCCGAAGTTCCAGCAGAAGCGTTCCAGCCGATGTTGTGTCTATTAGCACTCCTTTCCGTTTATTGTATTTGATTGTAATTTATTTCAGCTTCATGCATTAATCCCGTTTTCTCTAAAGAGTTACATTCCAGCATTATTTTGAGCATGATCTGTTTTGCAGTCGCACTTCCCTTACTGCTGCAGTTTTCCCCTTGGCCCGTTGCCGCTAATTTTGTATCTTCGGCAGCGGCCGAAGATACTCTCCATTCCCTTGTTGGCTCCCAGGTTCTATATGGTTCCTAATTGTCTTGCAGTTAGACTTCTACTTATAACCGAAGTTTTCCCTGGTGGCCGGTTGCCACTATTTTTTTATCCTTGGCAGAAGTTGATGCACCAGTTGCCAATGTCCAGCTGCTGATGTTCAGAGGCAGGATTTTACAGTTTACATTTGGCAAGTGTTGTTTATTAAGCCCTTATTTTGCCCTTGTTGACCACTAGTGTTCGTGTTGTGCATGCTATGTTATTGTTGGTTTGTTAAGGTTAGGGTTTCCCTGCTTACTTCCTCCTCCCCAGTGTGGGACATTAACTTATTTATCTATTTATACAGTTCCTACTGTATCATACTACTACTTATTTAAGTTCTTTATTATTAGGTCCGGGTTTTAGTCGCCTTACTTCTACCCTCCCTCTGCTTTACTTGTTATCGTTTTCTCTGGCATTTTTCGCCATGCCCTCGGTCGGCGCGTACTAAGCCCATTAGCTGGGCCAGTCCGTTACGCCCTTAGCCGGGGCCCCTGTGGAGCCCTTAGCTGGGCGGGCCTGCCCTGTTAGCCGGCTAATGGTCCTGCGACCTAGTACTTTGGAAGGAGTATTTTGTGCTTTTCCCTATCGTTCTAGTGCTTATGTCTCTCTTTTACATTTTCTTAGTGAAAACTTCGTTATATTTGTAAGGTACTATTTATTGCTTGTGAATGTATGTGTGTGTGCATATGTATATGTATGTGTATATATGTGTATATATAACTGAAAACTCACACCCCAGAAGTGACTCGAACCCATACTCCCAGAAGCAACGCAACTGGTATGTACAAGACGCCTTAATCCACTTGACCATCACGACCGGACATAATGAGGTGATAGCCGAGGCTATTTGAACCACCCCACCGCCGGCACTCGGATAGTAATCTTGGGCATAGCATTTTACCAAATCACCTCATTCTTTGGGGCACACGTGAGGAACACAAATGCGAACAAGCCTGAATGGTCCCCAGGACAATATGCAACTGAAAACTCACACCCCAGAAGTGACTCGAACCCATACTCCCAGAAGCAACGCAACTGGTATGTACAAGACGCCTTAATCCACTTGACCATCACGACCGGACATAATGAGGTGATAGCCGAGGCTATTTGAACCACCCCACCGCCGGCACTCGGATAGTAATCTTGGGCATAGCATTTTACCAAATCACCTCATTCTTTGGGGCACACGTGAGGAACACAAATGCGAACAAGCCTGAATGGTCCCCAGGACAATATGCAACTGAAAACTCACACCCCAGAAGTGACTCGAACCCATACTCCCAGAAGCAACGCAACTGGTATGTACAAGACGCCTTAATCCACTTGACCATCACGACCGGACATAATGAGGTGATAGCCGAGGCTATTTGAACCACCCCACTGCCGGCACTCGGATAGTAATCTTGGGCATAGCATTTTACCAAATCACCTCATTCTTTGGGGCACACGTGAGGAACACAAATGCGAACAAGCCTGAATGGTCCCCAGGACAATATGCAACTGAAAACTCACACCCCAAAAGTGACTCGAACCCATACTCCCAGAAGCAACGCAACTGGTATGTACAAGACGCCTTAATCCACTTGACCATCACGACCGGACATAATGAGGTGATAGCCAAGGCTATTTGAACCACCCCACCGCCGGCACTCGGATAGTAATCTTGGGCATAGCATTTTACCAAATCACCTCATTCTTTGGGGCACACGTGAGGAACACAAATGCGAACAAGCCTGAATGGTCCCCAGGACAATATGCAACTGAAAACTCACACCCCAGAAGTGACTCGAACCCATACTCCCAGAAGCAACGCAACTGGTATGTACAAGACGCCTTAATCCACTTGACCATCACGACCGGACATAATGAGGTGATAGCCGAGGCTATTTGAACCACCCCACCGCCGGCACTCGGATAGTAATCTTGGGCATAGCATTTTACCAAATCACCTCATTCTTTGGGGCACACGTGAGGAACACAAATGCGAACAAGCCTGAATGGTCCCCAGGACAATATGCAACTGAAAACTCACACCCCAGAA
The DNA here is from genome assembly GCF_040958095.1 of Procambarus clarkii. Lineage (NCBI taxonomy): Eukaryota > Metazoa > Arthropoda > Malacostraca > Decapoda > Cambaridae > Procambarus > Procambarus clarkii. The sequence goes on from NC_091206.1 coordinate 27,455,553, forward strand.
GTGACTCGAACCCATACTCCCAGAAGCAACGCAACTGGTATGTACAAGACGCCTTAATCCACTTGACCATCACGACCGGACATAATGAGGTGATAGCCGAGGCTATTTGAACCACCCCACCGCCGGCACTCGGATAGTAATCTTGGGCATAGCATTTTACCAAATCACCTCATTCTTTGGGGCACACGTGAGGAACACAAATGCGAACAAGCCTGAATGGTCCCCAGGACAATATGCAACTGAAAACTCACACCCCAGAAGTGACTCGAACACATACTCCCAGAAGCAACGCAACTGGTATGTACAAGACGCCTTAATCCACTTGACCATCACGACCGGACATAATGAGGTGATAGCCGAGGCTATTTGAACCACCCCACCGCCGGCACTCGGATAGTAATCTTGGGCATAGCATTTTACCAAATCACCTCATTCTTTGGGGCACACGTGAGGAACACAAATGCGAACAAGCCTGAATGGTCCCCAGGACAATATGCAACTGAAAACTCACACCCCAGAAGTGACTCGAACCCATACTCCCAGAAGCAACGCAACTGGTATGTACAAGACGCCTTAATCCACTTGACCATCACGACCGGACATAATGAGGTGATAGCCGAGGCTATTTGAACCACCCCACCGCCGGCACTCGGATAGTAATCTTGGGCATAGCATTTTACCAAATCACCTCATTCTTTGGGGCACACGTGAGGAACACAAATGCGAACAAGCCTGAATGGTCCCCAGGACAATATGCAACTGAAAACTCACACCCCAGAAGTGACTCGAACCCATACTCCCAGAAGCAACGCAACTGGTATGTACAAGACGCCTTAATCCACTTGACCATCACGACCGGACATAATGAGGTGATAGCCGAGGCTATTTGAACCACCCCACCGCCGGCACTCGGATAGTAATCTTGGGCATAGCATTTTACCAAATCACCTCATTCTTTGGGGCACACGTGAGGAACACAAATGCGAACAAGCCTGAATGGTCCCCAGGACAATATGCAACTGAAAACTCACACCCCAGAAGTGACTCGAACCCATACTCCCAGAAGCAACGCAACTGGTATGTACAAGACGCCTTAATCCACTTGACCATCACGACCGGACATAATGAGGTGATAGCCGAGGCTATTTGAACCACCCCACCGCCGGCACTCGGATAGTAATCTTGGGCATAGCATTTTACCAAATCACCTCATTCTTTGGGGCACACGTGAGGAACACAAATGCGAACAAGCCTGAATGGTCCCCAGGACAATATGCAACTGAAAACTCACACCCCAGAAGTGACTCGAACCCATACTCCCAGAAGCAACGCAACTGGTATGTACAAGACGCCTTAATCCACTTGACCATCACGACCGGACATAATGAGGTGATAGCCGAGGCTATTTGAACCACCCCACTGCCGGCACTCGGATAGTAATCTTGGGCATAGCATTTTACCAAATCACCTCATTCTTTGGGGCACACGTGAGGAACACAAATGCGAACAAGCCTGAATGGTCCCCAGGACAATATGCAACTGAAAACTCACACCCCAAAAGTGACTCGAACCCATACTCCCAGAAGCAACGCAACTGGTATGTACAAGACGCCTTAATCCACTTGACCATCACGACCGGACATAATGAGGTGATAGCCAAGGCTATTTGAACCACCCCACCGCCGGCACTCGGATAGTAATCTTGGGCATAGCATTTTACCAAATCACCTCATTCTTTGGGGCACACGTGAGGAACACAAATGCGAACAAGCCTGAATGGTCCCCAGGACAATATGCAACTGAAAACTCACACCCCAGAAGTGACTCGAACCCATACTCCCAGAAGCAACGCAACTGGTATGTACAAGACGCCTTAATCCACTTGACCATCACGACCGGACATAATGAGGTGATAGCCGAGGCTATTTGAACCACCCCACCGCCGGCACTCGGATAGTAATCTTGGGCATAGCATTTTACCAAATCACCTCATTCTTTGGGGCACACGTGAGGAACACAAATGCGAACAAGCCTGAATGGTCCCCAGGACAATATGCAACTGAAAACTCACACCCCAGAAGTGACTCGAACCCATACTCCCAGAAGCAACGCAACTGGTATGTACAAGACGCCTTAATCCACTTGACCATCACGACCGGACATAATGAGGTGATAGCCGAGGCTATTTGAACCACCCCACCGCCGGCACTCGGATAGTAATCTTGGGCATAGCATTTTACCAAATCACCTCATTCTTTGGGGCACACGTGAGGAACACAAATGCGAACAAGCCTGAATGGTCCCCAGGACAATATGCAACTGAAAACTCACACCCCAGAAGTGACTCGAACACATACTCCCAGAAGCAACGCAACTGGTATGTACAAGACGCCTTAATCCACTTGACCATCACGACCGGACATAATGAGGTGATAGCCGAGGCTATTTGAACCACCCCACCGCCGGCACTCGGATAGTAATCTTGGGCATAGCATTTTACCAAATCACCTCATTCTTTGGGGCACACGTGAGGAACACAAATGCGAACAAGCCTGAATGGTCCCCAGGACAATATGCAACTGAAAACTCACACCCCAGAAGTGACTCGAACCCATACTCCCAGAAGCAACGCAACTGGTATGTACAAGACGCCTTAATCCACTTGACCATCACGACCGGACATAATGAGGTGATAGCCGAGGCTATTTGAACCACCCCACCGCCGGCACTCGGATAGTAATCTTGGGCATAGCATTTTACCAAATCACCTCATTCTTTGGGGCACACGTGAGGAACACAAATGCGAACAAGCCTGAATGGTCCCCAGGACAATATGCAACTGAAAACTCACACCCCAGAAGTGACTCGAACCCATACTCCCAGAAGCAACGCAACTGGTATGTACAAGACGCCTTAATCCACTTGACCATCACGACCGGACATAATGAGGTGATAGCCAAAGCTATTTGAACCACCCCACCGCCGGCACTCGGATAGTAATCTTGGGCATAGCATTTTACCAAATCACCTCATTCTTTGGGGCACACGTGAGGAACACAAATGCGAACAAGCCTGAATGGTCCCCAGGACAATATGCAACTGAAAACTCACACCCCAGAAGTGACTCGAACCCATACTCCCAGAAGCAACGCAACTGGTATGTACAAGACGCCTTAATCCACTTGACCATCGCGACCGGACATAATGAGGTGATAGCCGAGGCTATTTGAACCACCCCACCGCCGGCACTCGGATAGTAATCTTGGGCATAGCATTTTACCAAATCACCTCATTCTTTGGGGCACACGTGAGGAACACAAATGCGAACAAGCCTGAATGGTCCCCAGGACAATATGCAACTGAAAACTCACACCCCAGAAGTGACTCGAACCCATACTCCCAGAAGCAACGCAACTGGTATGTACAAGACGCCTTAATCCACTTGACCATCACGACCGGACATAATGAGGTGATAGCCGAGGCTATTTGAACCACCCCACCGCCGGCACTCGGATAGTAATCTTGGGCATAGCATTTTACCAAATCACCTCATTCTTTGGGGCACACGTGAGGAACACAAATGCGAACAAGCCTGAATGGTCCCCAGGACAATATGCAACTGAAAACTCACACCCCAGAAGTGACTCGAACCCATACTCCCAGAAGCAACGCAACTGGTATGTACAAGACGCCTTAATCCACTTGACCATCACGACCGGACATAATGAGGTGATAGCCGAGGCTATTTGAACCACCCCACCGCCGGCACTCGGATAGTAATCTTGGGCATAGCATTTTACCAAATCACCTCATTCTTTGGGGCACACGTGAGGAACACAAATGCGAACAAGCCTGAATGGTCCCCAGGACAATATGCAACTGAAAACTCACACCCCAGAAGTGACTCGAACCCATACTCCCAGAAGCAACGCAACTGGTATGTACAAGACGCCTTAATCCACTTGACCATCACGACCGGACATAATGAGGTGATAGCCGAGGCTATTTGAACCACCCCACCGCCGGCACTCGGATAGTAATCTTGGGCATAGCATTTTACCAAATCACCTCATTCTTTGGGGCACACGTGAGGAACACAAATGCGAACAAGCCTGAATGGTCCCCAGGACAATATGCAACTGAAAACTCACACCCCAGAAGTGACTCGAACCCATACTCCCAGAAGCAACGCAACTGGTATGTACAAGACGCCTTAATCCACTTGACCATCACGACCGGACATAATGAGGTGATAGCCGAGGCTATTTGAACCACCCCACCGCCGGCACTCGGATAGTAATCTTGGGCATAGCATTTTACCAAATCACCTCATTCTTTGGGGCACACGTGAGGAACACAAATGCGAACAAGCCTGAATGGTCCCCAGGACAATATGCAACTGAAAACTCACACCCCAGAAGTGATTCGAACCCATACTCCCAGAAGCAACGCAACTGGTATGTACAAGACGCCTTAATCCACTTGACCATCACGACCGGACATAATGAGGTGATAGCCGAGGCTATTTGAACCACCCCACCGCCGGCACTCGGATAGTAATCTTGGGCATAGCATTTTACCAAATCACCTCATTCTTTGGGGCACACGTGAGGAACACAAATGTGAACAAGCCTGAATGGTCCCCAGGACAATATGCAACTGAAAACTCACACCCCAGAAGTGACTCGAACCCATACTCCCAGAAGCAACGCAACTGGTATGTACAAGACGCCTTAATCCACTTGACCATCACGACCGGACATCACGACCGGACCATTCAGGCTTGTTCGCATTTGTGTTCCTCACGTGTGCCCCAAAGAATGAGGTGATTTGGTAAAATGCTATGCCCAAGATTACTATCCGAGTGCCGGCGGTGGGGTGGTTCAAATAGCCTCGGCTATCACCTCATTATGTCCGGTCGTGATGGTCAAGTGGATTAAGGCGTCTTGTACATACCAGTTGCGTTGCTTCTGGGAGTATGGGTTCGAGTCACTTCTGGGGTGTGAGTTTTCAGTTGCATATTGTCCTGGGGACCATTCAGGCTTGTTCGCATTTGTGTTCCTCGCGTGTGCCCCAAAGAATGAGGTGATTTGGTAAAATGCTATGCCCAAGATTACTATCCGAGTGCCGGCGGTGGGGTGGTTCAAATAGCCTCGGCTATCACCTCATTATGTCCGATCGTGATGGTCAAGTGGATTAAGGCGTCTTGTACATACCAGTTGCGTTGCTTCTGGGAGTATGGGTTCGAGTCACTTCTGGGGTGTGAGTTTTCAGTTGCATATTGTCCTGGGGACCATTCAGGCTTGTTCGCATTTGTGTTCCTCACGTGTGCCCCAAAGAATGAGGTGATTTGGTAAAATGCTATGCCCAAGATTACTATCCGAGTGCCGGCGGTGGGGTGGTTCAAATAGCCTCGGCTATCACCTCATTATGTCCGGTCGTGATGGTCAAGTGGATTAAGGCGTCTTGTACATACCAGTTGCGTTGCTTCTGGGAGTATGGGTTCGAGTCACTTCTGGGGTGTGAGTTTTCAGTTGCATATTGTCCTGGGGACCATTCAGGCTTGTTCGCATTTGTGTTCCTCACGTGTGCCCCAAAGAATGAGGTGATTTGGTAAAATGCTATGCCCAAGATTACTATCCGAGTGCCGGCGGTGGGGTGGTTCAAATAGCCTCGGCTATCACCTCATTATGTCCGGTCGTGATGGTCAAGTGGATTAAGGCGTCTTGTACATACCAGTTGCGTTGCTTCTGGGAGTATGGGTTCGAGTCACTTCTGGGGTGTGAGTTTTCAGTTGCATATTGTCCTGGGGACCATTCAGGCTTGTTCGCATTTGTGTTCCTCACGTGTGCCCCAAAGAATGAGGTGATTTGGTAAAATGCTATGCCCAAGATTACTATCCGAGTGCCGGCGGTGGGGTGGTTCAAATAGCCTCGGCTATCATCTCATTATGTCCGGTCGTGATGGTCAAGTGGATTAAGGCGTCTTGTACATACCAGTTGCGTTGCTTCTGGGAGTATGGGTTCGAGTCACTTCTGGGGTGTGAGTTTTCAGTTGCATATTGTCCTGGGGACCATTCAGGCTTGTTCGCATTTGTGTTCCTCACGTGTGCCCCAAAGAATGAGGTGATTTGATAAAATGCTATGCCCAAGATTACTATCCGAGTGCCGGCGGTGGGGTGGTTCAAATAGCCTCGGCTATCACCTCATTATGTCCGGTCGTGATGGTCAAGTGGATTAAGGCGTCTTGTACATACCAGTTGCGTTGCTTCTGGGAGTATGGGTTCGAGTCACTTCTGGGGTGTGAGTTTTCAGTTGCATATTGTCCTGGGGACCATTCAGGCTTGTTCGCATTTGTGTTCCTCACGTGTGCCCCAAAGAATGAGGTGATTTGGTAAAATGCTATGCCCAAGATTACTATCCGAGTGCCGGCGGTGGGGTGGTTCAAATAGCCTCGGCTATCACCTCATTATGTCCGGTCGTGATGGTCAAGTGGATTAAGGCGTCTTGTACATACCAGTTGCGTTGCTTCTGGGAGTATGGGTTCGAGTCACTTCTGGGGTGTGAGTTTTCAGTTGCATATTGTCCTGGGGACCATTCAGGCTTGTTCGCATTTGTGTTCCTCACGTGTGCCCCAAAGAATGAGGTGATTTGGTAAAATGCTATGCCCAAGATTACTATCCGAGTGCCGGCGGTGGGGTGGTTCAAATAGCCTCAGCTATCACCTCATTATGTCCGGTCGTGATGGTCAAGTGGATTAAGGCGTCTTGTATATACCAGTTGCGTTGCTTCTGGGAGTATGGGTTCGAGTCACTTCTGGGGTGTGAGTTTTCAGTTGCATATTGCCCTGGGGACCATTCAGGCTTGTTCGCATTTGTGTTCCTCACGTGTGCCCCAAAGAATGAGGTGATTTGGTAAAATGCTATGCCCAAGATTACTATCCGAGTGCCGGCGGTGGGGTGGTTCAAATAGCCTCGGCTATCACCTCATTATGTCCGGTCGTGATGGTCAAGTGGATTAAGGCGTCTTGTACATACCAGTTGCGTTGCTTCTGGGAGTATGGGTTCGAGTCACTTCTGGGGTGTGAGTTTTCAGTTGCATATTGTCCTGGGGACCATTCAGGCTTGTTCGCATTTGTGTTCCTCACGTGTGCCCCAAAGAATGAGGTGATTTGGTAAAATGCTATGCCCAAGATTACTATCCGAGTGCCGGCGGTGGGGTGGTTCAAATAGCCTCGGGTATCACCTCATTATGTCCGGTCGTGATGGTCAAGTGGATTAAGACGTCTTGTACATACCAGTTGCGTTGCTTCTGGGAGTATGGGTTCGAGTCACTTCTGGGGTGTGAGTTTTCAGTTGCATATTGTCCTGGGGACCATTCAGGCTTGTTCGCATTTGTGTTCCTCACGTGTGCCCCAAAGAATGAGGTGATTTGGTAAAATGCTATGCCCAAGATTACTATCCGAGTGCCGGCGGTGGGGTGGTTCAAATAGCCTCGGCTATCACCTCATTATGTCCGGTCGTGATGGTCAAGTGGATTAAGGCGTCTTGTACATACCAGTTGCGTTGCTTCTGGGAGTATGGGTTCGAGTCACTTCTGGGGTGTGAGTTTTCAGTTGCATATTGTCCTGGGGACCATTCAGGCTTGTTCGCATTTGTGTTCCTCACGTGTGCCCCAAAGAATGAGGTGATTTGGTAAAATGCTATGCCCAAGATTACTATCCGAGTGCCGGCGGTGGGGTGGTTCAAATAGCCTCAGCTATCACCTCATTATGTCCGGTCGTGATGGTCAAGTGGATTAAGGCGTCTTGTACATACCAGTTGCGTTGCTTCTGGGAGTATGGGTTCGAGTCACTTCTGGGGTGTGAGTTTTCAGTTGCATATTGCCCTGGGGACCATTCAGGCTTGTTCGCATTTGTGTTCCTCACGTGTGCCCCAAAGAATGAGGTGATTTGGTAAAATGCTATGCCCAAGATTACTATCCGAGTGCCGGCGGTGGGGTGGTTCAAATAGCCTCGGCTATCACCTCATTATGTCCGGTCGTGATGGTCAAGTGGATTAAGGCGTCTTGTACATACCAGTTGCGTTGCTTCTGGGAGTATGGGTTCGAGTCACTTCTGGGGTGTGAGTTTTCAGTTGCATATTGTCCTGGGGACCATTCAGGCTTGTTCGCATTTGTGTTCCTCACGTGTGCCCCAAAGAATGAGGTGATTTGGTAAAATGCTATGCCCAAGATTACTATCCGAGTGCCGGCGGTGGGGTGGTTCAAATAGCCTCGGCTATCACCTCATTATGTCCGGTCGTGATGGTCAAGTGGATTAAGGCGTCTTGTACATACCAGTTGCGTTGCTTCTGGGAGTATGGGTTCGAGTCACTTCTGGGGTGTGAGTTTTCAGTTGCATATTGTCCTGGGGACCATTCAGGCTTGTTCGCATTTGTGTTCCTCACGTGTGCCCCAAAGAATGAGGTGATTTGGTAAAATGCTATGCCCAAGATTACTATCCGAGTGCCGGCGGTGGGGTGGTTCAAATAGCCTCGGCTATCACCTCATTATGTCCGGTCGTGATGGTCAAGTGGATTAAGGCGTCTTGTACATACCAGTTGCGTTGCTTCTGGGAGTATGGGTTCGAGTCACTTCTGGGGTGTGAGTTTTCAGTTGCATATTGTCCTGGGGACCATTCAGGCTTGTTCGCATTTGTGTTCCTCACGTGTGCCCCAAAGAATGAGGTGATTTGGTAAAATGCTATGCCCAAGATTACTATCCGAGTGCCGGCGGTGGGGTGGTTCAAATAGCCTCGGCTATCACCTCATTATGTCTGGTCGTGATGGTCAAGTGGATTAAGGCGTCTTGTACATACCAGTTGCGTTGCTTCTGGGAGTATGGGTTCGAGTCACTTCTGGGGTGTGAGTTTTCAGTTGCATATTGTCCTGGGGACCATTCAGGCTTGTTCGCATTTGTGTTCCTCACTTGTGCCCCAAAGAATGAGGTGATTTGGTAAAATGCTATGCCCAAGATTACTATCCGAGTGCCGGCGGTGGGGTGGTTCAAATAGCCTCGGCTATCACCTCATTATGTCCGGTCGTGATGGTCAAGTGGATTAAGGCGTCTTGTACATACCAGTTGCGTTGCTTCTGGGAGTATGGGTTCGAGTCACTTCTGGGGTGTGAGTTTTCAGTTGCATATTGTCCTGGGGACCATTCAGGCTTGTTCGCATTTGTGTTCCTCACGTGTGCCCCAAAGAATGAGGTGATTTGGTAAAATGCTATGCCCAAGATTACTATCCGAGTGCCGGCGGTGGGGTGGTTCAAATAGCCTCGGCTATCACCTCATTATGTCCGGTCGTGATGGTCAAGTGGATTAAGGCGTCTTGTACATACCAGTTGCGTTGCTTCTGGGAGTATGGGTTCGAGTCACTTCTGGGGTGTGAGTTTTCAGTTGCATATTGTCCTGGGGACCATTCAGGCTTGTTCGCATTTGTGTTCCTCACGTGTGCCCCAAAGAATGAGGTGATTTGGTAAAATGCTATGCCCAAGATTACTATCCGAGTGCCGGCGGTGGGGTGGTTCAAATAGCCTCGGGTATCACCTCATTATGTCCGGTCGTGATGGTCAAGTGGATTAAGACGTCTTGTACATACCAGTTGCGTTGCTTCTGGGAGTATGGGTTCGAGTCACTTCTGGGGTGTGAGTTTTCAGTTGCATATTGTCCTGGGGACCATTCAGGCTTGTTCGCATTTGTGTTCCTCACGTGTGCCCCAAAGAATGAGGTGATTTGGTAAAATGCTATGCCCAAGATTACTATCCGAGTGCCGGCGGTGGGGTGGTTCAAATAGCCTCGGCTATCACCTCATTATGTCCGGTCGTGATGGTCAAGTGGATTAAGGCGTCTTGTACATACCAGTTGCGTTGCTTCTGGGAGTATGGGTTCGAGTCACTTCTGGGGTGTGAGTTTTCAGTTGCATATTGTCCTGGGGACCATTCAGGCTTGTTCGCATTTGTGTTCCTCACGTGTGCCCCAAAGAATGAGGTGATTTGGTAAAATGCTATGCCCAAGATTACTATCCGAGTGCCGGCGGTGGGGTGGTTCAAATAGCCTCAGCTATCACCTCATTATGTCCGGTCGTGATGGTCAAGTGGATTAAGGCGTCTTGTACATACCAGTTGCGTTGCTTCTGGGAGTATGGGTTCGAGTCACTTCTGGGGTGTGAGTTTTCAGTTGCATATTGCCCTGGGGACCATTCAGGCTTGTTCGCATTTGTGTTCCTCACGTGTGCCCCGAAGAATGAGGTGATTTGGTAAAATGCTATGCCCAAGATTACTATCCGAGTGCCGGCGGTGGGGTGGTTCAAATAGCCTCGGCTATCACCTCATTATGTCCGGTCGTGATGGTCAAGTGGATTAAGGCGTCTTGTACATACCAGTTGCGTTGCTTCTGGGAGTATGGGTTCGAGTCACTTCTGGGGTGTGAGTTTTCAGTTGCATATTGTCCTGGGGACCATTCAGGCTTGTTCGCATTTGTGTTCCTCACGTGTGCCCCAAAGAATGAGGTGATTTGGTAAAATGCTATGCCCAAGATTACTATCCGAGTGCCGGCGGTGGGGTGGTTCAAATAGCCTCGGCTATCACCTCATTATGTCCGGTCGTGATGGTCAAGTGGATTAAGGCGTCTTGTACATACCAGTTGCGTTGCTTCTGGGAGTATGGGTTCGAGTCACTTCTGGGGTGTGAGTTTTCAGTTGCATATTGTCCTGGGGACCATTCAGGCTTGTTCGCATTTGTGTTCCTCACGTGTGCCCCAAAGAATGAGGTGATTTGGTAAAATGCTATGCCCAAGATTACTATCCGAGTGCCGGCGGTGGGGTGGTTCAAATAGCCTCGGCTATCACCTCATTATGTCCGGTCGTGATGGTCAAGTGGATTAAGGCGTCTTGTACATACCAGTTGCGTTGCTTCTGGGAGTATGGGTTCGAGTCACTTCTGGGGTGTGAGTTTTCAGTTGCATATTGTCCTGGGGACCATTCTGGCTTGTTCGCATTTGTGTTCCTCACTTGTGCCCCAAAGAATGAGGTGATTTGGTAAAATGCTATGCCCAAGATTACTATCCGAGTGCCGGCGGTGGGGTGGTTCAAATAGCCTCGGCTATCACCTCATTATGTCCGGTCGTGATGGTCAAGTGGATTAAGGCGTCTTGTACATACCAGTTGCGTTGCTTCTGGGAGTATGGGTTCGAGTCACTTCTGGGGTGTGAGTTTTCAGTTGCATATTGTCCTGGGGACCATTCAGGCTTGTTCGCATTTGTGTTCCTCACGTGTGCCCCAAAGAATGAGGTGATTTGGTAAAATGCTATGCCCAAGATTACTATCCGAGTGCCGGCGGTGGGGTGGTTCAAATAGCCTCGGCTATCACCTCATTATGTCCGGTCGTGATGGTCAAGTGGATTAAGGCGTCTTGTACATACCAGTTGCGTTGCTTCTGGGAGTATGGGTTCGAGTCACTTCTGGGGTGTGAGTTTTCAGTTGCATATTGTCCTGGGGACCATTCAGGCTTGTTCGCATTTGTGTTCCTCACGTGTGCCCCAAAGAATGAGGTGATTTGGTAAAATGCTATGCCCAAGATTACTATCCGAGTGCCGGCGGTGGGGTGGTTCAAATAGCCTCGGCTATCACCTCATTATGTCCGGTCGTGATGGTCAAGTGGATTAAGGCGTCTTGTACATACCAGTTGCGTTGCTTCTGGGAGTATGGGTTCGAGTCACTTCTGGGGTGTGAGTTTTCAGTTGCATATTGTCCTGGGGACCATTCAGGCTTGTTCGCATTTGTGTTCCTCACGTGTGCCCCAAAGAATGAGGTGATTTGGTAAAATGCTATGCCCAAGATTACTATCCGAGTGCCGGCGGTGGGGTGGTTCAAATAGCCTCGGCTATCACCTCATTATGTCCGGTCGTGATGGTCAAGTGGATTAAGGCGTCTTGTACATACCAGTTGCGTTGCTTCTGGGAGTATGGGTTCGAGTCACTTCTGGGGTGTGAGTTTTCAGTTGCATATTGTCCTGGGGACCATTCAGGCTTGTTCGCATTTGTGTTCCTCACGTGTGCCCCAAAGAATGAGGTGATTTGGTAAAATGCTATGCCCAAGATTACTATCCGAGTGCCGGCGGTGGGGTGGTTCAAATAGCCTCGGCTATCACCTCATTATGTCCGGTCGTGATGGTCAAGTGGATTAAGGCGTCTTGTACATACCAGTTGCGTTGCTTCTGGGAGTATGGGTTCGAGTCACTTCTGGGGTGTGAGTTTTCAGTTGCATATTGTCCTGGGGACCATTCAGGCTTGTTCGCATTTGTGTTCCTCACGTGTGCCCCAAAGAATGAGGTGATTTGGTAAAATGCTATGCCCAAGATTACTATCCGAGTGCCGGCGGTGGGGTGGTTCAAATAGCCTCGGCTATCACCTCATTATGTCCGGTCGTGATGGTCAAGTGGATTAAGGCGTCTTGTACATACCAGTTGCGTTGCTTCTGGGAGTATGGGTTCGAGTCACTTCTGGGGTGTGAGTTTTCAGTTGCATATTGTCCTGGGGACCATTCAGGCTTGTTCGCATTTGTGTTCCTCACGTGTGCCCCAAAGAATGAGGTGATTTGGTAAAATGCTATGCCCAAGATTACTATCCGAGTGCCGGCGGTGGGGTGGTTCAAATAGCCTCGGCTATCACCTCATTATGTCCGGTCGTGATGGTCAAGTGGATTAAGGCGTCTTGTACATACCAGTTGCGTTGCTTCTGGGAGTATGGGTTCGAGTCACTTCTGGGGTGTGAGTTTTCAGTTGCATATTGTCCTGGGGACCATTCAGGCTTGTTCGCATTTGTGTTCCTCACGTGTGCCCCAAAGAATGAGGTGATTTGGTAAAATGCTATGCCCAAGATTACTATCCGAGTGCCGGCGGTAGGGTGGTTCAAATAGCCTCGGCTATCACCTCATTATGTCCGGTCGTGATGGTCAAGTGGATTAAGGCGTCTTGTACATACCAGTTGCGTTGCTTCTGGGAGTATGGGTTCGAGTCACTTCTGGGGTGTGAGTTTTCAGTTGCATATTGTCCTGGGGACCATTCAGGCTTGTTCGCATTTGTGTTCCTCACGTGTGCCCCAAAGAATGAGGTGATTTGGTAAAATGCTATGCCCAAGATTACTATCCGAGTGCCGGCGGTGGGGTGGTTCAAATAGCCTCGGCTATCACCTCATTATGTCCGGTCGTGATGGTCAAGTGGATTAAGGCGTCTTGTACATACCAGTTGCGTTGCTTCTGGGAGTATGGGTTCGAGTCACTTCTGGGGTGTGAGTTTTCAGTTGCATATTGTCCTGGGGACCATTCAGGCTTGTTCGCATTTGTGTTCCTCACGTGTGCCCCAAAGAATGAGGTGATTTGGTAAAATGCTATGCCCAAGATTACTATCCGAGTGCCGGCGGTGGGGTGGTTCAAATAGCCTCGGCTATCACCTCATTATGTCCGGTCGTGATGGTCAAGTGGATTAAGGCGTCTTGTACATACCAGTTGCGTTGCTTCTGGGAGTATGGGTTCGAGTCACTTCTGGGGTGTGAGTTTTCAGTTGCATATTGTCCTGGGGACCATTCAGGCTTGTTCGCATTTGTGTTCCTCACGTGTGCCCCAAAGAATGAGGTGATTTGGTAAAATGCTATGCCCAAGATTACTATCCGAGTGCCGGCGGTGGGGTGGTTCAAATAGCCTCGGCTATCACCTCATTATGTCCGGTCGTGATGGTCAAGTGGATTAAGGCGTCTTGTACATACCAGTTGCGTTGCTTCTGGGAGTATGGGTTCGAGTCACTTCTGGGGTGTGAGTTTTCAGTTGCATATTGTCCTGGGGACCATTCAGGCTTGTTCGCATTTGTGTTCCTCACGTGTGCCCCAAAGAATGAGGTGATTTGGTAAAATGCTATGCCCAAGATTACTATCCGAGTGCCGGCGGTGGGGTGGTTCAAATAGCCTCGGCTATCACCTCATTATGTCCGGTCGTGATGGTCAAGTGGATTAAGGCGTCTTGTACATACCAGTTGCGTTGCTTCTGGGAGTATGGGTTCGAGTCACTTCTGGGGTGTGAGTTTTCAGTTGCATATTGTCCTGGGGACCATTCAGGCTTGTTCGCATTTGTGTTCCTCACGTGTGCCCCAAAGAATGAGGTGATTTGGTAAAATGCTATGCCCAAGATTACTATCCGAGTGCCGGCGGTGGGGTGGTTCAAATAGCCTCGGCTATCACCTCATTATGTCCGGTCGTGATGGTCAAGTGGATTAAGGCGTCTTGTACATACCAGTTGCGTTGCTTCTGGGAGTATGGGTTCGAGTCACTTCTGGGGTGTGAGTTTTCAGTTGCATATTGTCCTGGGGACCATTCAGGCTTGTTCGCATTTGTGTTCCTCACGTGTGCCCCAAAGAATGAGGTGATTTGGTAAAATGCTATGCCCAAGATTACTATCCGAGTGCCGGCGGTGGGGTGGTTCAAATAGCCTCGGCTATCACCTCATTATGTCCGGTCGTGATGGTCAAGTGGATTAAGGCGTCTTGTACATACCAGTTGCGTTGCTTCTGGGAGTATGGGTTCGAGTCTCTTCTGGGGTGTGAGTTTTCAGTTGCATATTGTCCTGGGGACCATTCAGGCTTGTTCGCATTTGTTTTCCTCACGTGTGCCCCAAAGAATGAGGTGATTTGGTAAAATGCTATGCCCAAGATTACTATCCGAGTGCCGGCGGTGGGGTGGTTCAAATAGCCTCGGCTATCACCTCATTATGTCCGGTCGTGATGGTCAAGTGGATTAAGGCGTCTTGTACATACCAGTTGCGTTGCTTCTGGGAGTATGGGTTCGAGTCACTTCTGGGGTGTGAGTTTTCAGTTGCATATTGTCCTGGGGACCATTCAGGCTTGTTCGCATTTGTGTTCCTCACGTGTGCCCCAAAGAATGAGGTGATTTGGTAAAATGCTATGCCCAAGATTACTATCCGAGTGCCGGCGGTGGGGTGGTTCAAATAGCCTCGGCTATCACCTCATTATGTCCGGTCGTGATGGTCAAGTGGATTAAGGCGTCTTGTACATACCAGTTGCGTTGCTTCTGGGAGTATGGGTTCGAGTCACTTCTGGGGTGTGAGTTTTCAGTTGCATATTGTCCTGGGGACCATTCAGGCTTGTTCGCATTTGTGTTCCTCACGTGTGCCCCAAAGAATGAGGTGATTTGGTAAAATGCTATGCCCAAGATTACTATCCGAGTGCCGGCGGTGGGGTGGTTCAAATAGCCTCGGCTATCACCTCATTATGTCCGGTCGTGATGGTCAAGTGGATTAAGGCGTCTTGTACATACCAGTTGCGTTGCTTCTGGGAGTATGGGTTCGAGTCACTTCTGGGGTGTGAGTTTTCAGTTGCATATTGTCCTGGGGACCATTCAGGCTTGTTCGCATTTGTGTTCCTCACGTGTGCCCCAAAGAATGAGGTGATTTGGTAAAATGCTATGCCCAAGATTACTATCCGAGTGCCGGCGGTGGGGTGGTTCAAATAGCCTCGGCTATCACCTCATTATGTCCGGTCGTGATGGTCAAGTGGATTAAGGCATCTTGTACATACCAGTTGCGTTGCTTCTGGGAGTATGGGTTCGAGTCTCTTCTGGGGTGTGAGTTTTCAGTTGCATATTGTCCTGGGGACCATTCAGGCTTGTTCGCATTTGTTTTCCTCACGTGTGCCCCAAAGAATGAGGTGATTTGGTAAAATGCTATGCCCAAGATTACTATCCGAGTGCCGGCGGTGGGGTGGTTCAAATAGCCTCGGCTATCACCTCATTATGTCCGGTCGTGATGGTCAAGTGGATTAAGGCGTCTTGTACATACCAGTTGCGTTGCTTCTGGGAGTATGGGTTCGAGTCACTTCTGGGGTGTGAGTTTTCAGTTGCATATTGTCCTGGGGACCATTCAGGCTTGTTCGCATTTGTGTTCCTCACGTGTGCCCCAAAGAATGAGGTGATTTGGTAAAATGCTATGCCCAAGATTACTATCCGAGTGCCGGCGGTGGGGTGGTTCAAATAGCCTCGGCTATCACCTCATTATGTCCGGTCGTGATGGTCAAGTGGATTAAGGCGTCTTGTACATACCAGTTGCGTTGCTTCTGGGAGTATGGGTTCGAGTCACTTCTGGGGTGTGAGTTTTCAGTTGCATATTGTCCTGGGGACCATTCAGGCTTGTTCGCATTTGTGTTCCTCACGTGTGCCCCAAAGAATGAGGTGATTTGGTAAAATGCTATGCCCAAGATTACTATCCGAGTGCCGGCGGTGGGGTGGTTCAAATAGCCTCGGCTATCACCTCATTATGTCCGGTCGTGATGGTCAAGTGGATTAAGGCGTCTTGTACATACCAGTTGCGTTGCTTCTGGGAGTATGGGTTCGAGTCACTTCTGGGGTGTGAGTTTTCAGTTGCATATTGTCCTGGGGACCATTCAGGCTTGTTCGCATTTGTGTTCCTCACGTGTGCCCCAAAGAATGAGGTGATTTGGTAAAATGCTCTGCCCAAGATTACTATCCGAGTGCCGGCGGTGGGGTGGTTCAAATAGCCTCGGCTATCACCTCATTATGTCCGGTCGTGATGGTCAAGTGGATTAAGGCGTCTTGTACATACCAGTTGCGTTGCTTCTGGGAGTATGGGTTCGAGTCACTTCTGGGGTGTGAGTTTTCAGTTGCATATTGTCCTGGGGACCATTCAGGCTTGTTCGCATTTGTGTTCCTCACGTGTGCCCCAAAGAATGAGGTGATTTGGTAAAATGCTCTGCCCAAGATTACTATCCGAGTGCCGGCGGTGGGGTGGTTCAAATAGCCTCGGCTATCACCTCATTATGTCCGGTCGTGATGGTCAAGTGGATTAAGGCGTCTTGTACATACCAGTTGCGTTGCTTCTGGGAGTATGGGTTCGAGTCACTTCTGGGGTGTGAGTTTTCAGTTGCATATTGTCCTGGGGACCATTCAGGCTTGTTCGCATTTGTGTTCCTCACGTGTGCCCCAAAGAATGAGGTGATTTGGTAAAATGCTATGCCCAAGATTACTATCCGAGTGCCGGCGGTGGGGTGGTTCAAATAGCCTCGGCTATCACCTCATTATGTCCGGTCGTGATGGTCAAGTGGATTAAGGCGTCTTGTACATACCAGTTGCGTTGCTTCTGGGAGTATGGGTTCGAGTCACTTCTGGGGTGTGAGTTTTCAGTTGCATATTGTTCTGGGGACCATTCAGGCTTGTTCGCATTTGTGTTCCTCACGTGTGCCCCAAAGAATGAGGTGATTTGGTAAAATGCTATGCCCAAGATTACTATCCGAGTGCCGGCGGTGGGGTGGTTCAAATAGCCTCGGCTATCACCTCATTATGTCCGGTCGTGATGGTCAAGTGGATTAAGGCGTCTTGTACATACCAGTTGCGTTGCTTCTGGGAGTATGGGTTCGAGTCACTTCTGGGGTGTGAGTTTTCAGTTGCATATTGTCCTGGGGACCATTCAGGCTTGTTCGCATTTGTGTTCCTCACGTGTGCCCCAAAGAATGAGGTGATTTGGTAAAATGCTATGCCCAAGATTACTATCCGAGTGCCGGCGGTGGGGTGGTTCAAATAGCCTCGGCTATCACCTCATTATGTCCGGTCGTGATGGTCAAGTGGATTAAGGCGTCTTGTACATACCAGTTGCGTTGCTTCTGGGAGTATGGGTTCGAGTCACTTCTGGGGTGTGAGTTTTCAGTTGCATATTGTCCTGGGGACCATTCAGGCTTGTTCGCATTTGTGTTCCTCACGTGTGCCCCAAAGAATGAGGTGATTTGGTAAAATGCTATGCCCAAGATTACTATCCGAGTGCCGGCGGTGGGGTGGTTCAAATAGCCTCGGCTATCACCTCATTATGTCCGGTCGTGATGGTCAAGTGGATTAAGGCGTCTTGTACATACCAGTTGCGTTGCTTCTGGGAGTATGGGTTCGAGTCACTTCTGGGGTGTGAGTTTTCAGTTGCATATTGTCCTGGGGACCATTCAGGCTTGTTCGCATTTGTGTTCCTCACGTGTGCCCCAAAGAATGAGGTGATTTGGTAAAATGCTATGCCCAAGATTACTATCCGAGTGCCGGCGGTGGGGTGGTTCAAATAGCCTCGGCTATCACCTCATTATGTCCGGTCGTGATGGTCAAGTGGATTAAGGCGTCTTGTACATACCAGTTGCGTTGCTTCTGGGAGTATGGGTTCGAGTCACTTCTGGGGTGTGAGTTTTCAGTTGCATATTGTCCTGGGGACCATTCAGGCTTGTTCGCATTTGTGTTCCTCACGTGTGCCCCAAAGAATGAGGTGATTTGGTAAAATGCTATGCCCAAGATTACTATCCGAGTGCCGGCAGTGGGGTGGTTCAAATAGCCTCGGCTATCACCTCATTATGTCTGGTCGTGATGGTCAAGTGGATTAAGGCGTCTTGTACATACCAGTTGCGTTGCTTCTGGGAGTATGGGTTCGAGTCACTTCTGGGGTGTGAGTTTTCAGTTGCATATTGTCCTGGGGACCATTCAGGCTTGTTCGCATTTGTGTTCCTCACGTGTGCCCCAAAGAATGAGGTGATTTGGTAAAATGCTATGCCCAAGATTACTATCCGAGTGCCGGCGGTGGGGTGGTTCAAATAGCCTCGGCTATCACCTCATTATGTCCGGTCGTGATGGTCAAGTGGATTAAGGCGTCTTGTACATACCAGTTGCGTTGCTTCTGGGAGTATGGGTTCGAGTCACTTCTGGGGTGTGAGTTTTCAGTTGCATATTGTCCTGGGGACCATTCAGGCTTGTTCGCATTTGTGTTCCTCACGTGTGCCCCAAAGAATGAGGTGATTTGGTAAAATGCTATGCCCAAGATTACTATCCGAGTGCCGGCGGTGGGGTGGTTCAAATAGCCTCGGCTATCACCTCATTATGTCCGGTCGTGATGGTCAAGTGGATTAAGGCGTCTTGTACATACCAGTTGCGTTGCTTCTGGGAGTTTGGGTTCGAGTCACTTCTGGGGTGTGAGTTTTCAGTTGCATATTGTCCTGGGGACCATTCAGGCTTGTTCGCATTTGTGTTCCTCACGTGTGCCCCAAAGAATGAGGTGATTTGGTAAAATGCTATGCCCAAGATTACTATGCGAGTGCCGGCGGTGGGGTGGCTCAAATAGCCTCGGCTATCACCTCATTATGTCCGGTCGTGATGGTCAAGTGGATTAAGGCGTCTTGTACATACCAGTTGCGTTGCTTCTGGGAGTATGGGTTCGAGTCACTTCTGGGGTGTGAGTTTTCAGTTGCATATTGTCCTGGGGACCATTCAGGCTTGTTCGCATTTGTGTTCCTCACGTGTGCCCCAAAGAATGAGGTGATTTGGTAAAATGCTATGCCCAAGATTACTATCCGAGTGCCGGCGGTGGGGTGGTTCAAATAGCCTCGGCTATCACCTCATTATGTCCGGTCGTGATGGTCAAGTGGATTAAGGCGTCTTGTACATACCAGTTGCGTTGCTTCTGGGAGTATGGGTTCGAGTCACTTCTGGGGTGTGAGTTTTCAGTTGCATATTGTCCTGGGGACCATTCAGGCTTGTTCGCATTTGTGTTCCTCACGTGTGCCCCAAAGAATGAGGTGATTTGGTAAAATGCTATGCCCAAGATTACTATCCGAGTGCCGGCGGTGGGGTGGTTCAAATAGCCTCGGCTATCACCTCATTATGTCCGGTCGTGATGGTCAAGTGGATTAAGGCGTCTTGTACATACCAGTTGCGTTGCTTCTGGGAGTATGGGTTCGAGTCACTTCTGGGGTGTGAGTTTTCAGTTGCATATTGTCCTGGGGACCATTCAGGCTTGTTCGCATTTGTGTTCCTCACGTGTGCCCCAAAGAATGAGGTGATTTGGTAAAATGCTATGCCCAAGATTACTATCCGAGTGCCGGCGGTGGGGTGGTTCAAATAGCCTCGGCTATCACCTCATTATGTCCGGTCGTGATGGTCAAGTGGATTAAGGCGTCTTGTACATACCAGTTGCGTTGCTTCTGGGAGTATGGGTTCGAGTCACTTCTGGGGTGTGAGTTTTCAGTTGCATATTGTCCTGGGGACCATTCAGGCTTGTTCGCATTTGTGTTCCTCACGTGTGCCCCAAAGAATGAGGTGATTTGGTAAAATGCTATGCCCAAGATTACTATGCGAGTGCCGGCGGTGGGGTGGCTCAAATAGCCTCGGCTATCACCTCATTATGTCCGGTCGTGATGGTCAAGTGGATTAAGGCGTCTTGTACATACCAGTTGCGTTGCTTCTGGGAGTATGGGTTCGAGTCACTTCTGGGGTGTGAGTTTTCAGTTGCATATTGTCCTGGGGACCATTCAGGCTTGTTCGCATTTGTGTTCCTCACGTGTGCCCCAAAGAATGAGGTGATTTGGTAAAATGCTATGCTCAAGATTACTATCCGAGTGCCGGCGGTGGGGTGGTTCAAATAGCCTCGGCTATCACCTCATTATGTCCGGTCGTGATGGTCAAGTGGATTAAGGCGTCTTGTACATACCAGTTGCGTTGCTTCTGGGAGTATGGGTTCGAGTCACTTCTGGGGTGTGAGTTTTCAGTTGCATATTGTCCTGGGGACCATTCAGGCTTGTTCGCATTTGTGTTCCTCACGTGTGCCCCAAAGAATGAGGTGATTTGGTAAAATGCTATGCCCAAGATTACTATCCGAGTGCCGGCGGTGGGGTGGTTCAAATAGCCTCGGCTATCACCTCATTATGTCCGGTCGTGATGGTCAAGTGGATTAAGGCGTCTTGTACATACCAGTTGCGTTGCTTCTGGGAGTATGGGTTCGAGTCACTTCTGGGGTGTGAGTTTTCAGTTGCATATTGTCCTGGGGACCATTCAGGCTTGTTCGCATTTGTGTTCCTCACGTGTGCCCCAAAGAATGAGGTGATTTGGTAAAATGCTATGCCCAAGATTACTATCCGAGTGCCGGCGGTGGGGTGGTTCAAATAGCCTCGGCTATCACCTCATTATGTCCGGTCGTGATGGTCAAGTGGATTAAGGCGTCTTGTACATACCAGTTGCGTTGCTTCTGGGAGTATGGGTTCGAGTCACTTCTGGGGTGTGAGTTTTCAGTTGCATATTGTCCTGGGGACCATTCAGGCTTGTTCGCATTTGTGTTCCTCACGTGTGCCCCAAAGAATGAGGTGATTTGGTAAAATGCTATGCCCAAGATTACTATCCGAGTGCCGGCGGTGGGGTGGTTCAAATAGCCTCGGCTATCACCTCATTATGTCCGGTCGTGATGGTCAAGTGGATTAAGGCGTCTTGTACATACCAGTTGCGTTGCTTCTGGGAGTATGGGTTCGAGTCACTTCTGGGGTGTGAGTTTTCAGTTGCATATTGTCCTGGGGACCATTCAGGCTTGTTCGCATTTGTGTTCCTCACGTGTGCCCCAAAGAATGAGGTGATTTGGTAAAATGCTATGCCCAAGATTACTATCCGAGTGCCGGCGGTGGGGTGGTTCAAATAGCCTCGGCTATCACCTCATTATGTCCGGTCGTGATGGTCAAGTGGATTAAGGCGTCTTGTACATACCAGTTGCGTTGCTTCTGGGAGTATGGGTTCGAGTCACTTCTGGGGTGTGAGTTTTCAGTTGCATATTGTCCTGGAGACCATTCAGGCTTGTTCGCATTTGTGTTCCTCACGTGTGCCCCAAAGAATGAGGTGATTTGGTAAAATGCTATGCCCAAGATTACTATCCGAGTGCCGGCGGTGGGGTGGTTCAAATAGCCTCGGCTATCACCTCATTATGTCCGGTCGTGATGGTCAAGTGGATTAAGGCGTCTTGTACATACCAGTTGCGTTGCTTCTGGGAGTATGGGTTCGAGTCACTTCTGGGGTGTGAGTTTTCAGTTGCATATTGTCCTGGGGACCATTCAGGCTTGTTCGCATGTGTATATATATATGTGTATGTATATATTCATTAGTTGCTATACTAATTTATGGTACTGTCATTCAATTTTTATTTCCATCTCGTCCGTAGTAATTTATTATGAGTCTGGGAGTTGGTTTACTATTTTGGTCCCTATTTCTGTTATTTTACTATATTAATTACATTAATTATTTTACATTTACGGATCCCTAGCCTTCCTGGTGTCCATTTCTCTTTGCTTCAGATCCCCAGATCTTGAAGTTCTTGGGGTACTGCTGCTCGCAGAATGCTCATTGACACTCAGACTAAACTCACTTACGCCTCTTAAGGCAGTTTCTTAGGCTAACTATTCAGCTCTTAACATGCTTTCGGAGGCCAACATACAATGGAGATCACTGTAACGGACTCGGTTACCATCCTTATAATTCGTGTCACTCTGGACGCAAGTATGTTGCAGTTACGCCTTAAGACCTGTTTCTTATATTTGATTTATGGTTTTATTTATATATTGATTTGATATTATATACATAGTGGTCATATAAATATTGATTATGTTGGGCTGTTCTATTGTTTTATATTATTCTATTGGATTATTTTGAAATGAATTATTACTTGCTAGATCCCTCCCCCTGGATTAACTTCTGCCCTTGACCCAGATACGGTAACTGGTTTCCCCAACCTTTTTTACTTGTCTGGGTTTTTCCCCGCTAAAGTTCTGCTCGGTTTGGTAGTTACCTTACTTCGCCACAGACTAGTTTCCTGGAAGATCTTTTTCTCTTCCTTTCCCCTCTAGTCACTCATATTCCCTGTGCCAGTGTTCCTTTTCAGAGTTTCTGCAGGGTATCACCCTGACTTTATCCATTAATGACACTTGCCCAGTTGGCTTTCGGAAATGTCCCCCTACTCTTAGAAACTAATTCCAGCAGTACCCTTAAGGGGTAGGTTCCTTGCCTTTCACGTTCATACTGCATGCCCGTTTCTACCCACCCTTACTGCCTTAATACTTCCAGAATCGACTACGGAAGGCGCAAAAGGTACACCATTGATGAACAAGGAAAAGGGTTGGAGCCCGAGGGTACTGCACCCATGAGGTCGACACACATTCCTAGTTACAGCGGCCAGCCGCCGCGTTTGCCCTTCGGGGTTGGGGCTTCCGCGCCGCTGGCCCTCGCGGGATTGGGGGTGCTCCGCCGGAACCCCCAAAGTGATAAGCCTGCAGATACCTAAGAAATATTCCCATGAATTGTAATTAGTGTAATTAAATTAATGCAACTTTCATTTAATACCTATGGATGTAGTTATTAATTGTAATTGATTTCTACTTTATGTTACGGTGCCCTCTCCTATTTCTTTCGTTTGCCTGCTTTAAGAGTCATATCAGCTCTCCCTACTGATTCTCTGAGGTTCAGGGAGTCTATTGATATATGTGGCGACCAGACCGGCTGCCAGTTAAGGGAGAAAGTTAGATTATAAGTTGTAAGTAAGGGGAAATTGGCATCTTGATATAAAATGAAAGAGTATCCCCTACTGCAGATATGAAGTTTTGGAAGGGACACTAGCCGATCGCGGATTGGCCGACTTAGGTCGCGGGCGACCAATCAGGGCCCGCCATGACGTCACTGAGTGCCCTGGGCGGCGCCAACGTCAGAATTGACCTGACCTTGGAAGCGAGAGGACGTCCCTCGGTCAGCTCTCAAGGATTAGAGGCTCTACAAGCCTTTCTTAGTGGATTAGTGCTGGCTATCACAGCCCATCTGATGTATTGGAGGCCCCGCGCTTCTGGGAAGCAAAAGGGAACCAAGTTTATTGAGCAAAAGTGTGCCAAACTTGGAAAATATTCGGCGACGCTGGACGTTGAGGGCCTGGAAAGGTGTGGCGGGGAAGCCTAGCTGTGACCGGGTCACATCCACTGAGGGTTTTGGAAGGACGACACCGTGCCTAGGACAAGGAACAACGCCTTGTGGAAGGGGCGAGTGTGGGAAAATAGTGATTAGCTCAGCGCCCATCGATGAACCAGGATTGGGGTAGCTGAATCTCAGGGATTGGAACGGCGACGACGCGAAGGCTCCACGACACCTGAGGACCTGTGGAACGTTCCTGGATTGTCAAGGATCGGCTCAGGAAGCGTGGGAACCTCACACCATCGAGGGACAGGCGTCGTGAGCCAGGAATGTAAGGTAGATCATTTTCCCTCCCATTACCCCTTGTGTGAGTAGGCTAGTTAGGCCACATATTTACTTATGTATGTGGCAATAGGACATTAATACTTTAGTAGTAGAATAGGCTGCAAGGCAGCTTGTGTCCAATACTGTCAGAGGGGACATTGTGTATGGATGGCAGGACAGTGAAGAAGAGGCGCCGACGTGGTGAAGAGGTCCTCCTGTGAGAGAGTGTGGGACTCCTGTCTTTCTGCCCAATTGAAGGAGTGTTGGAGGTCGTGGAAGAAGAGGCTGACGATCTCCAGACTTATTATTCTTATTTTCTTATTCATGTATTACTTGTGATTGTATGTGTGATCATGTAATTTGCGTCAGTAAATTCACACATTTTATCATTGTGTTTAAGTGTGCCTCCATTTATAATATTTCTCTATGAGCATACACGAAGGTTATTATAGTACCACCTAGGGAACACTACGTTCTCTATAGAGGTTCTCATTGCTTGGAGAGTGGTAAAAGCAGCACAGACTTATATAAAAGTGTACCCTTAGGCATCCGATCAGTATCAGTGCCTGAATGGTGGCAAAAAGTAACGTGGTGGCTAGAGAGAGGTAAAGCCACACAAATCTTCCTGGGAGAGTACTCTGGGCCGACAGTCTAGTAGCAGATCTACGGGAGTAGCAATCTTCTGGCTACAAACAATATATAATACACCCACTGAACTGCATTGCTGGGGTGCAGATATAATACCCAGCTGGCGACCTTGTTAAGAAGAAGATAGAGAAGACAGGCGGGAAAGGAGTTCCTGCAACCTTTTTGTCTGGCAGGCAGGACTCAGGGAGGTTATGGTTATAAGGTAAGCCTGAGTCTTCCTTCAATCCTCCACGGGTCTAGGCCGGAACTGTTAACAGTAGTTCCCCGTGTTTGACTGAAGGGCTTCCAGGGTGAATCAGTGGCACCCCTTTTGTTATGGAAGCAAAGACCTGCGGAGGTGGGCATTGTTGGTCCTCTCCTGTGTGACCAAGGAGTCTCCGGTGAATCCCGGAAGTCGGAGGGGCTGAGTATTCGGCCTTTTGAGCCCCTAGCAGCTGAGTGCTAGCAGAGCCCCGGCCCACCCCTACGTGACAGAGAACTGGCAACCTTGCCAGGATTCGAACCCCGGTAGCCAAGAACTGGGAACTTCGCCAGGAAGCGTGGATCAAGCTACAATGTGGCCCAAATTTCAAGACAAGGTTGCCAGGGTACTAATACAGTGAATTCAGTGGTACTGTTACTCAACCAGCTAAGGGACTGAAATGGTGAAATTAGTGCCTACTAACCTGTCTGTGCTGTCGTGTATGCTCGATGATATAGAGATGGAGGAGGACAAAGTAAAGAAATTTATTGACACAAGGGGCGAGAGAATTTTGGAGCAGTGTACCAAGGCCCAGCTCCAACAAGTGGCAAACCACTTTGGGATCAGGTTGAGGACGACTAAGGTAGCGGAGCGAAGGATAGAGATCATGGCACAGCTCACAGCTCGAGAGGAGGCGACGGGAGAGGAGCCATCTCAAGAGGAGCCGTCCCGAGGAGAGCCGTCGCATGGTGAACCGTCCCGACTAGAGCCACCCCAAACGCCAACCAGTGTGGAGAGAATTCACACTGAACATGGGAGCAGTGGAAGGTCCAGCTGTAGTAAGAGGAGCCTGCAACTGGAAATAATGAAGATGCAACTGGAAGCCCAGCTGCGACGAGAGGAAAGAGAAGCGCAAATGCAGCGAGAGGAACGTGCAGCTGAGCTGCAACGAGGTGAGCGAGAAGCACGGCTGCAGCTGCAGCGAGAGGAACGTGCAGCTGAGCTGCAGCAAGAGGAACGTGCAGCTGAGCTGCAGCCAGAGGAGCGAAAAGCTCGGCTGCAGCGAGAAGAAGGAGAGAGACAACTGCGACTGGAGGACATAAAGGCAAAGAAAGAAGTCGAATTGCGTCGCGTTGAACGTGGTCTGCCCTCACTACCTGCATGGTGGGATGACCTGAAGGTAAGGGAACGTGACTTACCTACGTTCGAACCACAAGAAGCTGAGGCGTTCTTCGAACACTTTAAACGGATAGCAACTCTGAAGGAGTGGCCGGAAGATGATTGGGCTGCTCTGGTCCAGGGCAGGTTGACTGGTGAGGCCCGGGAAGCCTACAACATGCTGGACCTAGAGGAGTGTACTAGTTACGACGCGATTAAGAATGCGGTGCTCCACTCATTCCGGCTGACTCTGGAGATGTACCGGAAGCGGTTCAGAGAGTGTACAAGAGCGTCGGGGAAGTCTTACGCCGAGACCGCCAGGGATATGGAACGGAAATTCCTACGATGGTTGAAGGCGGAGGAAGCGGAGTCTGCGGATGATATCAAACGACTGATAGTGATGGAGAAGTTTATGTCGGTGCTTCATCCTGAGTTGCGAGTAAGGGTGAGAGAAGCAGGTATTAAGGACCTGAAGGCTGCAGCGGACCGAGCCGACATGCTGGAGGAGGCACTACATCTCAGGAGGGAGGGGCCACCCAGACACTCGCCTTACCCCAGGTCGGGAGGGAACGTTAGGAGTTCAAGAGGGGCGAGGACGGGTGGGGACTCTCCCAAGAGAAGTGTACCCAATGAGGTAACCCAGTTCAAGAGCTCAAGGGACGCGGGGAGGAAGCCCCAAGCTGTGAGCAGTGGACCTAGCTCGGGAGCAAGTGCTGCAGTCCCGGACACGACGACAGGTTGTCCAAGGAGGACCCAGGGAACGTCTGCAAGTGGTACCGCCAGGGGGACTGGCGAGTGGCCGCCCAGGGGAGGCAGCCGATGCTTCAACTGTGGTGTGAGAGGACATTATGCCCGCGAGTATGAGGAGCACCAAAGGAATATAGGACTAATGTTGGAAGAGGAGAGAGTGTTTGTTCACACCCCATATTATAGTGGACCCAACGTGAATGGTTGGGAAATGAAGTTGGGTGAACATCTCTTCGTTTTCGGGGCCAACGTGAAGTTTGGAAAGTCAGACCCAGTGGAGGTTGCCGTTCTTCGAGATACGGGTGCTGACATAAGTATGGTAACCAGGAGTATTCTCTCCAAGGAATTTAATGATTCACCTGTGGGAGTGGTGAGGATACGCAGTGTGGGGGAGGAATACAGGTTGCCACTTCACGAAGTACAGCTGATTGCCGACTGCGGAGTCGAGAAAGCTACATTAGCTGTAGACCCTAAATTACCCCTAGAGCATGTATAGATGGTGCTGGGTAATGACCTCGGAGGAGGCAGGATACAACCCGATTGGGCCAGGACTGCCTATGTTGCAAGCAGCGGTACAACCCTGCCAGGTGAGGTATCGGTCGTTCCAGATGGTAGTGAGGAAGCCGACTTCGCCAGAGAAAACGTCGCCAGAGACGACGACAACGAGGGCGAGAGTGCTGAGAGGTCGTCGGAGGTCGTGGAAAACCCCGACGAGGACCTCCGACTAAGCCTGATGATGCGTGTAGAGGAGTGGCGAGGAGCAGCTGTACAAACGCCTGGGGCGGTGAAGAGGCTGCAGACCGCACACCCTCCACACAGAAACGTGAATAAAGTAAGCTCAGTGGATGGGCGAACGGCAGTGAGGGGGAGAGTGGAGGAGCCACGATGCAGTGCACCCTATGCCAGCCAGATGAATAGTGGTAGGTGCAAGATGAACCACCGTGGTGAGGTGAGCCACAGGGAGGTGGATGAGCCCAACCACGAACCGAAGAAGACGTCTGCAGGGAAGAGAATCTCATGGATGAGTGAAAATGTTCGTCACGAACGAAGGAGCGAATGGTATAGGAAAGGCAATACGAAGAAAGCAGGGAATAGGTACACCCAGGGTAGGCGCCAGCCTAACCAGAGGGGCATTGGGCCATCGCAAAAGCCTGGTGTGGAAGAGGGGAAGCTGCTGGATGGAGTACAGGTGACAAGTGCCACTGTGAGGATACAACGCACCTATGGGAGAAGAGAAACCGAGAAGAGAGAAGATTGGCGAAGATGAGCTCATGAGAGGAAACATGGAGTACCTGTAGGACGCAGTGGAAGTGCAAGACTATCTCGGAGTGCACGACGCGGTGGAAGCGCTGCGTGCACTGAATCTTACAGTGGTAACGAGCCGTTGCAATACACTCGTAACCACGGAGAGAGGATTTCTTGAAGGTGTTCAGGGAACACTCATCACATCCGGACCTATGCGAGGTGGAGATATAATGAGGCAAGTGACTGGCAAGGTGGTACGAGCCACGTCACCAACTGGAGGAGTGACATTTCAGGAACGGAGGGAGCAAGAGGATAGGTTGCCCTCTTGAGTGCTGCTCTTCCGATATGACTCTTATCAGAGACATTACGATATCAGATACCACATACTCAGATCACAAACTCATTGAAGTGCAAACGACCATCAATACTCAGAATAGACCTAAAACGTTGATAAAGCGAGAGGGGCTATTCAGTAAATTCAATTTTAATAATAAAAGGATTGACTGGGAGATAATAAACAGGGAACTTACAAACATTCCATGGGGAACTGTTCTAAATAATACAAGTCCTACAGAAGGAATAGAAAAACTGACTTCAGAAGCGTATCAAGTCTGTCTGAAACATGTTCCTTTGAGGAAAGCCAGAAAGAGATCTAACGTGGAAAGAGAACGCAGACGACACTATAAACGCAGGAAAAAAATAACGGAACTGCTTATGCAGACATGAATTTCCCGTCAAAGAAGGAATAATTTAAATAGGGAGATTGAAGAAATCGAGCGGAAATTGAAACAGTCATATGAAACTGAAGAAAGGCAGTTAGAACAGAAAGCAATTCAGGAAATAAAGAAAAATCCAAAATATTTTTTCTCATATGCGAAATCAAAAGCAAAAACCACTGCCAGTATTGGACCTATTCGTACAAGTGAAGGTTCATACACGGAGGAGGACAAAGAAATTAGTGAAATCCTAAAAAAGCAGTATGAGGACATGTTTAGCACTCCAATAAACAACATGAATGTGGAAGATCCAGACAATTTCTTTTTGCGGGATATTCAAACCCCTGTAAATATAACCGATATAAACACGAGCGCACTAAATTTTGAAAAAGAAATTGAAAACATGCCCATGCACTCGGCCCCGGGTCCAGACTCATGGAATTCAATATTTATAAAGAAATGCAAAGTGCCGGTAGCACAGGCACTCAGTATAGTGTAGAGGAAGAGCTTGGACACGGGGGAGATACCAGATGCACTTAAAGTAGCAGACATAGCCCCTCTACACAAGGGAGGGAGCAAAGCATTGGCAAAAAATTATAGATCAGTTGCACTAACATCGCACATCATAAAAGTATTTGAGAGAGTGATTAGGAGTCAGGTCACCAATTTCATGGAGACCAATGTCCTTCACAACCCAGGCCAACATGGATTTCGAGCGGGAAGATCGTGCCTCTCACAGCTACTTGAGCACTACGACAAAGTCACTGAGGCATTAGAAGAGAAACAGAATGCTGATGTGATATACACGGACTTCGCAAAGGCTTTCGATAAATGTGACCATGGCATGATAGCACACAAAATGAAGTCAATGGGAATAACCGGTAAAGTAGGACGCTGGATACCCAGTTTTCTGTCAAACAGGACTCAGCTAGTAACTGTCAACCATATAAAATCTAGTCCAATTGCAATGAAAAGCTCTGTACCGCAGGGTACAGTCCTTGCACCGCTGCTTTTCCTTATTCTCATATCAGATATAGACAAAAATACAAGTCACAGCTTCGTATCATCCTTTGCAGATGACACAAAAATCAGTATAAAAATTACCTCGGCTGAGGACATTGAAAAACTTCAAGCTGATATTATTAAAGTTTTCGACTGGGCATCAGAAAATAACATGATGTTTAACAGTGATAAATTCCAGGTACTCAGGTACTGTAAAAATGAGGACCTTAAACATAATACAGAGTACAAAACACAATCAAATGTACCCATAGTAGGAAAACAGCATGTAAAGGATTTGGGAATAATAATGTCTGAGACCTAACGTTTAAGGAGCATAACCAAGCAAGTATTGTGACAGCCAGAAAAATGATAGGATGGATTACGAGAATTTTCAAATCCAGGGACCCCATCACAATGGTTGTACTCTTCAAGTCACTTGTGTTGTCCCGTCTTGAGTACTGCTCAGTACTCACTTACCCCTTCAGAGCAGGAGAGATTGCTGAAATAGAGGGAATACAGAGAACATATACGGCGTGCATAGACGCAATAAAGCACCTAAATTATTGGGATCGTTTCAAAGCCCTCCAAATGTACTCACTAGAAAGAAGACGAGAGAGATATCAAATAATATACACCTGGAAGATACTGGAGGGCCAAGTACCAAATCTACACAGTAAAATAACAACGTACTGGAGTAAACGATATGGAAGAAAATGTAGAATAGAACCAGTGAAGAGCAGAGGTACCATAGGCACAATCATAGAACACTGTATAAACATCAGAGGTCCGCGGTTGTTCAACGTCCTCCCAGCAAGCATAAGAAATATTGCCGGAACAACCGTGGACATTTTCAAGAGGAAACTAGATTTATTCCTCCAAGGAGTGCCGGACCAACCGGGCTGTGGTGGGTATGTGGGCCTGCGGGCCGCTGCAAGCAACAGCCTGGTGGACCAAACTCTCACAAGTCAAGCCTGGCCTCGGGCCGGGCTTGGGGAGTAGAAGAACTCCCAGAACCCCATCAACCAGGTATCAACCAGGTTACTTTAAGGGGAGGGTTATGTTACAGTGCCCTCTCCTATTTATTTCGTTTGCCTGCTTTAAGAGTCATATCAGCTCTCCCTACTGATTCTCTGAGGTTCAGGGAGTCTATTGATATATGTGGCAACCAGACCGGTTGCCAGTTAAGGGAGAAAGTTACATTATAAGTTGTAAGTAAGGGGAAATTGGCGTCTTGATATAAAATGAAAGAGTATCCCCTACTGCAGATATGACGTTTTGGAAGGGACACGAGCCGATCGCGGATTGGCCGACTTAGGTCGCGGGCGACCAATCAGGGCCCGTCACGTCATGACGTCACCGAATGCCCCGGGCGGCGCCAACGTCAGAATTGACCTGACCTTGGAAGCGAGAGGACGTCCCTCGGTCAGCTCTCAAGGATTAGAGGCTCTACAAGCCTTTCTTAGTGGATTAGTGCTGGCTATCGCAGCCCATCTGATGTATTGGAGACCCAGCGCTTCTGGGAAGCAAAAGGGAACCAAGTTTATTGAGCAAAAGAGTGCCAAACTTGGAAAATATTCGGCGACGACGCTGGACGTTGAGGGCCTGGAAAGGTGTGGCGGGCAAGCCTAGCTGTGACGGGGTCTCATCCACTGAGGGTTTTGGAAGGACGACACCGTGCCTAGGACAAGGAGCAACGCCTTGTGGAAGGGGCGAGTGTGGGAAAATAGTGATTAGCTCAGCGCCCATCGATGAACCAGGATTGGGGTAGCTGAATCTCAGGGCGACGACGCGAAGGCTCCACGACACCTGAGGACCTGTGGAACGTTCCTGGATCGTCAAGGATCGGCTCAGGAAGCGTGGGAACCTCACACCATCGAGGGACAGGCGTCGTGAGCCAGGAATGTAAGGTAGATCATTTTCCCTCCCATTACCCCTTGTGTGAGTAGGCTAGTTAGGCCACATATTTACTTATGTATGTGGCAATAGGACATTAATACTTTAGTAGTAGAATAGGCTGCAAGGCAGCTTGTGTCCAGGACTGTCAGAGGGGACAGTGTGTATGGATGGCAGGACAGTGAAGAAGAGGCGCCGACGTGGTGAAGAGGCCCTCCTGTGAGAGAGTGTGGGACTCCTGTCTTTCTGCCCAGTTGAAGGAGTGTTGGAGGTCGTGGAAGAAGAGGCTGACGATCTCCAGACTTATTATTCTTATTTTCTTATTCATGTATTACTTGTGATTGTATGTGTGATCATGTAATTTGCGTCAGTAAATTCACACATTTTATCATTGTGTTTAAGTGTGCCTCCATTTATAATATTTCTCTATGAGCATACACGAAGGTTATTATAGTACTACCTAGGGAACACTACGTTCTCTATAGAGGTTCTCATTGCCTGGAGAGTGGTAAAAGCAGCACAGACTTATATAAAAGTGTACCCTTAGCCTTCCGATCAGTATCAGTGCCTGAATGGTGGCAACTAATAACGTGGTGGCTAGAGAGAGGTAAAGCCACAGAGACCTTCCTGGGAGAGTACCCTGGGCCGACAGTCTAGTAGCAGATCTATGGGAGTAGCATTCTCCTGGCTACAAACAATATATAATACACCCACTGAACTGCATTGCTGGGGTGCAGATATAATACCCAGCTGGCGACCTTTTTAAGAAGAAGATAGAGAAGACAGGCGGGAAAGGAGTTCCTGCAACCTTTTTGTCTGGCAGGCAGGACTCGGGGAGGTTATGGTTATAAGGTGAGCCTGAGTCTTCCTTCAATCCTCTACGGGTCTAGGCGGGAACTGTTAACAGTAGTTCCCCATTTTTGACTGTAGGGCTTCCAGGGTGAATCAGTGGCACCCCTTTTGTGGTGGAAGCAAAGACCTGCGGAGGTGGGCATTGTTGGTCCTCTCCTGTGTGACCAAGGAGTCTCCGGTGAATCCCGGAAGTCGGAGGGGCTGATTATTCGGCCTTTTGAGCCCCTAGCAGCCGAATGCTAGCAGAGCCCCGGCCCTCCCCCCGTGACATTTATCATTAAGGATTATTCATTATAATTATTCCTTAATACTTTATTCTTATGCACTAGTCAATAATTATTTATCATTCATCCTAATTAGCTATTTGATTCATTAAAAATAATTGCTTATCATTATACTATTTGTTATTATTATTATTTATTATATAATAATAATTAATTTATTATTTATTAATTTATTATATATTAATTTATTATTTACCATTATATAATAAACAAGTCCCCAATCTGAGCACGTTTTCTTCCAACCTCAGAAAAAGGGGCTAGATTTAAGTGGGCAGCAAGAGAGGAAAATGCATTCAGGAATATTAAGCAGGAATTGATCAATTCTCCAGTGTTCACTAATTTTACAGGTAGACTCCCGTTAAAACTGCAGGTAGATGCTTCCCCAGTAGGAGTGGATTGTGTATTATTACAGGAAGTAGATGGTCAGGATAAAGTAGTATATTTTGCTAGCAAGAAATTATCTCCTGCAGAACAGAATTATTCTCAGTTAGATAAAGAAGCCTTAGCTTTGGTATATGCTGTGAAAAAACTGAGGTATTTTCTGCTGGGGAGGAAATTTCTTGCTAGAACAGATCATAAACCCCTGCTAGGATTGTTTGGCAGAGGTAAGCAGATTCCAGTTAATGCCAATGCTAGAATTCAAAGATGGGCATTACTACTCTCGCAGTTTGAATATGATTTAGAGTTTAAGCCAGGCAAGGATAATGTAGTAGCTGATGCATTAAGTAGATTGCCTGTGACAGAAGAATTAAATTCCAGTGGAGTATGTTAACCTGGTGGAATCTGTGTTTTGAGGATATTTCATTCCAGACTATTAGGAAGGCAACTGGTAGAGATCCTAAATTAAGTCTGTTGTTGAAATATGTCAAATATGGTTGGAATGATAATTTGTCATTGTCAGAGTATGCTGCAGTGAAGGCTGACCTTAGTATTTACCAGGATGTACTCTTGTATAGGAATAGAGTGGTGGTGCCTGGGGAACTGAGATGTAAGATTTTAGAAACAGCTGCATGTAGGCCATAATGGCATTAATGCTATGAATGCAGAAGCTAGAAAGTTGGGTTTGGTGGCCAAAAATAGACCAGGATATTGCTGAGGTAACAAAAAATTGTCATATTTGCTTTAAGAATTATCAGAAACCCCAGGCCCCAGTACTTTCTTGGCCATGCACTGGAAAACCCTGGTCTACAACTCATGTAGATTATGCGGGACCTATGGATAATAAATAATACCTAGTGGTGGTGGATTCATACACCAAATTTCTGGATGTGCATGTGTGTAATTCCACCACATCATCTGTAACTTGTGAATTACTAAGGAAAACATTTTGTAATTTTGGATTGCCATACATAATTGTCTCAGACAATGCTCCTTATTTTGTTTCTGTGGAAATGGAGGATTTTTTTTGGAAAAATGGTATTAAACATGTAACACCTGCCCCCTATAATCCTTCTTCAAATGGTCTAGCAGAGAGAGCAGTGAGATCCTTGAAAAAAGGGTTAAAGCGGTTTACGGAAGGTACTATTAATACAAGGCTTTGTAGATTTTTATATAATCAAAGGAAAACTGTTCATTCTACTACTGGTAAATCTCCTTCTGAATTACTGTTTAATAGACACTTTAAAGTGCACATGGAAGCAGTAAAGACAGATCCCAATAAAGAGAAATCGGTAACTAGCTTGGCCAGTCAGTTGGCTCAGGGGGAGGAATTGTTGTTTAATGAGGGGGATGCAGTATATGCAAGGAATTTTGGAAGTGGAAAGCCCTGGGTGGAAGGGAAAATTAGGGAGGTCCTGGGCCGAACGAACTTCCCTGTGAAAGCGCAGAGTTTTGGGAACATTAATTGGAAAAGGCATGCCGATCAGCTCATGCCAAGGTTCACAGGGAATTTTGAAGACCCTTCAGGTGGGGGTGGGGCAACTAGTGATATCCATCCTAATAATGAAGGGATAGCAGCACCTGCAGGAGACCGGGAGGCAGAGCAAGGGGCAGTAGAGGGTAATGGGTATACAGTTAACCCTATGGACTCTACAAGGAGTAATTCAGAAGAATGTTTCCCAGAAGTAACAGGTCAGGACTCCCAGTTGAGAAAATCAGGAAGTCATACGACCGCCTGATAGACTTAACCTGTAGGGATATAGTTTATTTAAAAGGGGAGGAATGTTGGGATTGAGTACTACAGATGTTGGAGGTAGCATGTTTGGAGCAGATGCTCTTTTGTTTATGATCTTGTTAATAATATTTCATGTACCTGATAATTGTTTTGTTGTTGTTACTGGCGGAGAATAAAACCATGTGGACGAAGATTGTTTGTCTGACCAAAACCATAACACCTTCCTAATAGTCTGGAATGAAATATCCTCAAAAGACATAGATTCCACCAGGTTAACATTCTCCACTGGAATACTGGAATTTAATTCTTCTGTCACAGGCAATCTACTTAATGCATCAGCTACTACATTATCCTTGCCTGGCTTAAAATCTAAATCATACTCAAACTGAGAGAGTAGTAATGCCCATCTTTGAATTCTAGCATTGGCATTAACTGGAATCTGCTTACCTCTGCCAAACAATCCTAGCAGGGGTTTATGGTCTGTTCTAGCAAGAAATTTCGTCCCCAGCAGAAAATACCTCAGTTTTTTTACAACATATACCAAAGCTAAGGCTTCTTTATCTAACTGAGAATAATTCTGTTCTGCAGGAGATAATTTCTTGCTAGCAAAATATATTACTTTATCCTGACCATCTACTTCCTGTAATAATACACAACCCACTCCTACTGGGGAAGCATCTACCTCCAATTTTAACGGGAGTCTACCTGTAAAATTAGTGAGCACTGGAGAATTGATCAATTCCTGCTTAATATTCCTGAATGCATTTTCCTCTCTTGCTGCCCACTTAAATCTAGCCCCTTTTTTCAACAATTCATACAAGGGTGCTAATTATGTTGAAAAGTTCTTCACGAACTTACGAAAATATGTAACCATCCCAACAAAAGACTATACTTCCCCAACTGATGTTGGGGCTGGGGCATCTATTATGGCAGCTACATTTTTGTGAGAAGGAGTAAAGCCCTTACCTGAAATATGGTACCCCAGATATTCAATGGCCTTGGTCTTCAACGTGGTTTTTCCCTTATTAATTTTCACATTGTGCTTTTGCAAAAGATTCAAAACTTGTTCTAATCTAGCATCATGCACTTCCTCATTCTCCCCACATTAAATAATGTCATCTAAAAAACTAGCCACACCCTCAATGTTAACTAACAACTGGGACATGAATCTCTGAAAAATTGCTGGAGACGAGGAGAGTCCAAAAGAAAGTCTTTTATACTTAAATAACCCCTTGTGGGTATTAATCACTAACAATTTCTGGCTCTCCTCCTCTACAGGAATTTGCAAGTAAGCATCTTTCAGGTCAATCTTAGAAAAAATTGCTCCCTTGCAGACCACTGACAACAACTCATCTATCTTAGGTAAAGGGTACTTCTCACAGTGTATGCGGTTGTTCAGTTCTTTGAAGTCTGCACAGATTCTCAAGGATTTCCGATCTGCCTTCAACACTGGTACAATTGGGGCTGCCCACTCACTATGTGTAATTGGCTCTAAGATGCCTTCTGCCACATGCTTTTCCAGGGCTAATTCTACCAATTGCTTGTAATGAAACGGCACTGTTCTTGCCTTGAAAAATTTAGGTGAAGCCCCACTTTTCAGGTGAATTTTTGCCACCATGCTATTAATTGGCTTATCTGCCTCCACTGAATATTTGTCTAACATTTGTTTGGCACTTTTAATTGTTTTAACTATCGACAATTCATCTAGGCCCGCCAAGAAAATTCCCACTTTTTCCATGAGATACTTACCACATAGGCTAGGATATGTGAATCCACTGCATAAAAATCCTGGATAATTTATTTTCCATTATAACCTACTTTTGCCGACACCTTGCCATAGACCTTAATCGGTACATTATCATAAGCACTTAAAGATATTTTACCTGGTTTTACATTCAATTGCAAGGTATCTGCCCAATCTCTAGACAATGTTGACACTGCAGCACCAGTGTCCAGTTCCAAGGGAACTAACTTCCCATTAATTACAAAATTCACCACTTGTGACTTCACTGAACATACCTTTTATCCACCGAATATAGTCGGTTTTCTTCACCTGCAGCTTCTTCAGACTGGTTACCTTCCTCTACTGCCTTGACCACAGTACCACTACCTCTTCTTCTTGCATTCCCTGGTCGTCTCCTCTCCCAGGCCTTGTTGTTCCTGTTCAGATATTCCCTACACACTCTCTGCAAGTGCCCCTCTTTGTTACAAAAGTTGCATATATATGCACGAAACTTGCACTTGCTACTTATGTGCTTGTATCCACAGTGTGTATATCTGGTCTGGCTCTGTACGACCATAATTTCCTGAGTAGAAGTCTTACTTCCAAAGCCCTTTCCAGGTTCAATATCTTCTCGAGCACTGCCCATGAAGTCATCGATTGTAGAGCCAAATTTTCTGCCACCAGGTTAGGGAAATATTTCTCCTTTTCCACCGCCATGAACAACTGGTCCCTAACCCTGCCGTCCAACTGTGCTCCGAAGTTGCAGTGGTTGGCCAAAGTCTTCAATTCCGCAAATAAATCCTGTACGGATTCCTGCTGCTTTTTCGTCCTCTTCTGGAAATTCCATCAAACTCCTGTGATATGATGGTTTCACCACATACTGACGTTTAAGCAAAGCAATCAAGTCTACATAGGTCTTCGTGTGCGGTAGCTCAGGTGCACACAAATTTCCGAGAACACTATATGCTTCAGAACCCAGTGAAACTAAGAGTACTGCTTTCTTGGTGGCGTCCTCCTTAATCTCCCAGTACTGAAAGTTTGCTTCCAGCAGGCTGAGCCACAGGTCCAACGAGATCTTGGCAGTGTTTAACGGCTCGATTGACATGGTAGCCATGGCCACGGTGTAGCACACTCCACTGTTATATGAGAAGCGTCCACTCGTCCACACGACGTACCCTGCACTGTCTTGATCCTCACACCACGTCTCGTACCCAGGCTCTCTGCCAGCGATGTTTAATTCTCGTCGCCACTGTTAAGGTTTTGGTCAGACAAACAATCTTCGTTCACATGGTTTTATTCTCCGCCAGTAACAACAACAAAACAATTATCAGGTACATGAAATATTATTAACAAAGATCATAAACAAAAGAGCATCTGCTCCAAACATGCTACCTCCAACATCTGTAGTTCTTAATCCCAACACCATCCTTCACAAAATTGGAGGTTAATACCAGAAGTAATCTACTCCCAGTATGCTTCATCGAGGCTGGTTCTTCCTCGAATAAAAATTTGTTATTCTACTAAATACTATTAAGAAACATTAGATAAATTGATTAAGGGTAAATAGATTATATGTTGATAAATCAAGCAATTGTTCTCATTTGACTTTAATGAGGCTAACATATTCCATTAAGTATCTCAAATCAAATAAACTAAATCTCTTTGACTGATCTAGAATTTGATCAATTAAAGAAACAAAACAAGAGAAAGGATTTCAGCTGTTTAGCTGTAATAGTGAACGGAGAGGAAGAGGTGCAATGGCGTCATCTGCTACTTGCAGCAACACGTGAGTTCAAGCATGGCGTGGGAACATCATGGCCACGACCGCTTACAACACAAGTTGAAATTTCAACTAAATATACTAATTGGTTACACCTACTATATAATATCCACACTATACCATAGAAGGAATAAATTTAATTCCTTATGGACGTACTTATTGTTTGGGGAGGTCGCGTAGCATAACGATGGACAGTGCACAGTAAATTGATATAACTAGAGATCTCTTGATATAACAAATATTAAAGCACTTAACCTGCTGGTTGTCCAGCGTGCAATTGCTCCAGTAGCAATCTGGAATTGCTACAAAAGCAATTGCACGCTCCTAGGCCGATTAAATGCAAGGGCCTAACGTACTATTGGTGGTAATCAACACTCCTATGTCGCACCATGTCCACCTTACCCGCAGGCCGCCCCATGTCCATCCTACCCCCAGGCCGCCCTATACCCCACCCAACCTCTTCCAAAATGCCAACCCCAGTCAGTCACCACCCAAGCCCTTATCGACGCATTATTAGGTCTGTTGAACACTACAGTTCCTGTCGGAAAATCCGACACCATTTAATAATAATATCATACAGACAGATAAGAACTGTGTTGTATAAACAAGTTACCCATAGAAAACGTAACTTGTAGTGGAATTACCGTCTAAAGAAAACGGGATATCATCACCACATACTATTATATTCTCCACCTATTATGGTGGGAATTATTCTTAAATACATTAGTCTTTGGACTTTACCATCATAAAAACATCTTATATAAATTAACTTAATTATCAATATTAAAGTAGAGTAAATGTGACCCTTCTATCACTTTCTGACATTTGGACAATGTAGGCCAGGCGTCAGTGGGGAAGGAGGGCAGCCATTGTTGTTGATACTAGAACAGAGGCTCACAGGAGCAAATACGGCTCCTGTTAAAGGTAATTAAGCCATGTCTTTATTGTTCCATGTACAGTATTTTCTCTGATATAGCTTGTCATATATAGGTATCTGGCTTCACAGTTAGCGCCCTTTTGACAGGTCAAGACGAGGAAGCAAGATTTTGTGCACCAGTTACTGGGTGATGGAAGCTACCTCAAAGAGGATAATTTGGTGTCTACACCCTAGTTATACCTGGTGGACTAACCTGCTGTACTATAAGATAAGGAACCTTTTCAATGTATGTAGTTAATACTGTAGTTTGATTGGCTGCATATATATAAATATAAACCCCCCCTAATGTGTAGAGGAGCGATTTGTGAGATTATGACATTATTGCAGAAATACAGTCCACTTATCATTATACAAATTGCTATCGAAGTATATAAATTAACGTAAATATATATTCATATAAATTAAATAAATATAAATCTCACAGGTCGGTTCCCACATTATTTGGTCATCTTCGAACCGGATGACGGATTATTCGATCCTTTGAACCCACATTTGGTCATCTTAGTACCGGATGAACCAGTTAACCAGTGGATTCATTAAATATCTAGTGCAGTGTGATTTAAACAAAGCCAGCAGTCAATGACGGCGGCGTTGACTCGTGCGAGTTCACGAGCCCCGCTCAGTTCAGATCAGCTTCGTCAGCAGTTTCATGCACACCCACAGAGATTTGGTGGCATGTTATTCTGTGAAATGACAGCGCTAATATAGAAGCCAGCCAAATTAGTGACTGTGACTCGATATTGTTCACGGATTTCGTGGTGTTAAATTTCGCGAGAGATTATCTATGAATTTTGTGGACTTTATTTCGTGAGGTCACTAATAATATTTAATACTTCTTGATAATATTAGAAGTTTCATAGAGGCTAATTAAGAGGCTATTATCAATAATTGTGTATATTATTTCTCCAAAATAGAGAATTATTTAATATATATTGCACTAGTGATCACAGTATAATATTTACTAATTGCCAACCCACAACAGGGTAGGATAAAACCATTGACTAGTTGAACTATTATCGTTCATCCTAGTCCCATTATTACCATAGTCAGTTGTACTATATTCAACAACCTAACACCATTAATGAATGGTCCAGACCCTATTTTGGGTGTAATTTTTATCAACTCGAGTTGAGTTGTATATATAATAATTTACTTATGATCATTACACCTTTGAGTGATTAATTAGTGTCTATTCCATCCTAGGGTGATATAGAGGAGCTAACCTAAAGGTACTTCCAGTGACACTGGTTTATCACTCAAATCATTAGTGTGTATGATTGTATATATATAATGTGTATTAATTTTATGTGCTAACCTCTAGTAGAGGTAGGATTATTGCCTAGTGAGTTCAGAATTTAACCCTAGGCTACCATTAGTGTTTGTTCAGTATTATGAGCAGCCCAAGTACAAGCCCCACAAGGCTTCACCAACTAGCCAGTATGGATAATGCAGGGAGAATGAAAAGAACCCTTGCAGGTCTTAAAGGCCACTTAACAAGACAGATCAAGAAATGTGAAGATTTGCCACAACAATCAACAGTTGATTATGCTGACCTGGAAAGCTATTATCAAGCAGCTGCAGGTAAATTTGAGCAAATCAAATGCCAAATAGCTCTCCTTGTGGGGACAGACTACTACCATCAATTCATCGGTAGCCCTACTAAATATCAGGGCATAACCATGTTAAACTCTGCAGGAGGTAAATTACTCTCAGGCCCAGTATCAAGCCTGAGGAGACCTATGCCTGCAGATAAACAATACTAGTAGAAATCTGAATTTGTCAGCTGATTATATTTCTCCAGTAGCATTATACTAAGGAGATTACAGCTGACTATACCAACAGAGGTTGATGTTAGTATCATCATTTGAAGCTGAAGATGAGTTCATGAGGCTTCAGTGGCAAATCAGTGAACAGTAGCCTAAAACAGCTACAAGTCACTGCGACCAATGTCACTGAACCCACTGCAGTCTCAGAACCATACTTTACTTTAATGATGAGCTATTCAATCTTCTGAATCAATTAACTAAATTAAACCCCAGTAAATCTGATGACTGATTTGATACATTTATTATTTAATCAAGATGTATTCCATGGGCCTCAGTGTTTATATATCAGTGACCAGTTACCTGAAGAAACTTCAAGTTATATCTAATGTCACTGATCTCACTGCAGTCCCTGAATCATACTTGACTGTAGTACTTGATCACATCCAGTCTTCTGGGTTAAATAATATGTATAAGGCTTGAATATTAGCCTTTCAAGAGTTGACAGGGAAATGAAATCGCATTAGACTTCTAACCCCTGCAACTCTAGTACGGGACATCCGTCCTGTACGAACAGACGCACAAATGTGTGATTACTAACTACTAACATCAAATTAATCTAATAATCCGAAGGAGGAGT
Source organism: Procambarus clarkii (assembly GCF_040958095.1). Classification (NCBI taxonomy): domain Eukaryota; kingdom Metazoa; phylum Arthropoda; class Malacostraca; order Decapoda; family Cambaridae; genus Procambarus; species Procambarus clarkii. Next base: position 27,497,333 of record NC_091206.1, read on the forward strand.
ATCGGTGTTCGTCTGTTCTAAATAGGACTTCGACCCGTGAGCAGCCCCCTGGGGAATTATGTCGGAAAATCCGACACCATTTAATAATAATATCATACAGACAGATAAGAGCTGTGTTGTATAAACAAGTTACCCATAGAAAACGTAACTTGTAGTGGAATTACCATCTAAAGAAAACGGGATATCATCACCACATACTATTATATTCTCCACGTATTATGGTGGGAATTATTCTTAAATACATTAGTCTTTGGACTTTACCATCATAAAAACATCTTATATAAATTAACTTAATTATCAATATTAAAGTAGAGTAAATGTGACCCTTCAATCACTTTCTGACATTTGGACAATGTAGGCCAGGCATCAGTGGGGAAGGAGGGCAGCCATTGTTGTTGATACTAGAACAGAGGCTCACAGGAGCAAATACGGCTCCTGTTAATTTTACTTGGACGAAGTGTTATGGAAACCAAAGGTGTACCATTATCACACGCTGTCAACAAATTCAAGTTAAGTGTTCTTTCCGAAACCCATGTATCTTTCATTTATGGCCATTAATGTCATTATATAGGGTGAGCCGGTTAGAGCACGACATAGCCTCAAACTAAAGGTAATTAAGCCAGGTCTTTATTGTTCCATGTACAGTATTTTCTCTGATATAGCTTGTCATATATAGGTATCTGGCTTCACAGTTAGCGTCCTTTTGACAGGTCAAGACGAGGAAGCAAGATTTTGTGCACCAGTTACTGGGTGATGGAAGCTACCTCAAAGAGGATAATTTGGTGTCTACACCCTAGTTATACCTGGTGGACTAACCTGCTGTACTATAAGATAAGGAACCTTTTCAATGTATGTAGTTAATACTGTAGTTTGATTGGCTGCATATATATAAATATAAACCCCCCCTAATGTGTAGAGGATCGATTTGTGAGATTGAGATTATTGCAGAAATACAGTCCACTTATCATTATACAAATTGCTATCGAAGTATATAAATTAACGTAAATATAAATTCATATAAATTAAATAAATATAAATCTCACAGGTCGGTTCCCACAGTTCCCTCTCAACCCCCCCCCCCCCCCCTACAGCTTACAGCCCTCCTCCACTACCTCTCTCCCTCCACATCTCCCAACCCTTCGCCGGCCTTTCCCCATCCCCTCCTCACAACCCATTCACCCAACTCCTCCTGCTACCCACCCCACTCCATCCATGCACCCCACACCTTCCCCCCTTCCCCCCTCCTACTAGCCTTCTCTACCCCAACCCCCTCTACCAGCCACCACACCTGGTGGCGGCCTTAATCCCTCAACTTCCACCATTGCTACTTCTCACTCCTCCACTACTGCCATCCTCCACTACTGCCACCCTCCACTACTGCCACCCTTCAATACTGCCACCCTCCACTACTGCCACCCTCCACTACTGCCACCCTACACTACCGCCACCCTCCACTACTGCCACCCTCCACTACTGCCACCCTCCACTACTGCCACCCTCCACTACTGCCACCCTCCACTACCGGCAACCTCCACTACTGCCAACCTCCACTACTGCCACCCTCCACTACCGCCACCCTCCACTACCGCCACCCTACACTACTGCCACCCTCCACTACTGCCACCCTCCACTACTGCCACCCTCCACTACTGCCACCCTCCACTACTGCCACCCTCCACTACTGCCACCCTACACTACCGCCACCCTCCACTACTGCCACCCTCCACTACTGCCACCCTCCACTACTGCCACCCTCCACTACCGGCAACCTCCACTACTGCCACCCTCCACTACTGCCACCCTCCACTACCGCCACCCTCCACTACCGCCACCCTACACTACTGCCACCCTCCACTACTGCCACCCTCCACTACTGCCACCCTCCACTACTGCCACCCTCCACTACTGCCACCCTCCACTACCGCCACCCTCCACTACTGCCCCTCTCCACTACCGCCACCCTCCACTACTGCCACCCTCTACTACCACCACCCTCCACTACTGCCACCCTCCTCTACTGCCACCCTCCACTACTGCCACCCTCCACTACCGCCACCCTCCACTACTGCCACCCTCCACTACTGCCACCCTCCACTACTGCCATCCTCCACTACCGCCACCCTCCACTACTGCCACCCTCCACTACTGCCACCCTCCACTACTGCCACCCTCCACTACTGCCACCCTCCACTACTGCCACCCTCCACTACTGCCACCCTCCACTACTGCCACCCTACACTACTGCCACCCTACACTACTGCCACCCTCCACTACTGCCACCCTCCACTACCGCCACACTCCACTACTGCCATCCTCCACTACTGCCACCCTCCACTACTGCCATCCTCCACTACTGCCACCCTACACTACTGCCTCCCTACACTACTGCCACCCTCCACTACTGCCACCCTCCACTACTGCCACCCTCCACTACTGCCACCCTCCACTACTGCCACCCTCCACTACTGCCACCCTACACTACCGCCACCCTCCACTACTGCCACCCTCCACTCCTGCCACCCTCCACTACCGCCACCCTCCACTACTGCCACCCTACACTACTGACACCCTCCACTACTGCCACCCTACACTACCGCCACCCTACACTACCGCCACCCTACCCTACTGCCACCCTCCACTACTGCCACCCTCCACTACTGCCACCCTCCACTACTGCCACCCTACACTACTGCCACCCTCCACTACTGCCACCCTCCACTACTGCCACCCTCCACTACTGCCACCCTCCACTACCGCCACCCTCCACTACTGCCACCCTCCACTACTGCCACCCTCCACTACTGCCACCCTACACTACTGCCACCCTCCACTACTGCCACCCTCCACTACTGCCACCCTCCACTACTGCCACCGTCCACTACCGCCACCCTACACTACTGCCATCCTCCACTAGTGCCACCCTCCACTACTGCCACCCTCCACTACTGCCATCCTCCACTACTGCAACCCTCCACTACTGCCATCCTCCACTACTGCCACCCTACACTACTGCCTCCCTACACTACTGCCACCCTCCACTACTGCCACCCTCCACTACTGCCACCCTCCACTACTGCCACCCTCCACTACTGCCACCCTACACTACCGCCACCCTCTACTACTGCCACCCTCCACTACTGCCACCCTCCACTACTGCCACCCTACACTACCGCCACCCTCCACTACTGCCACCCTCCACTCCTTCCACCCTCCACTACCGCCACCCTCCACTACTGCCACCCTACACTACCGCCACCCTACACTACTGCCATTCTCCACTCCTGCCACCCTACACTACTGCCACCCTACCCTACTGCCACCCTCCACTACTGCCTCCCTACACTACTGCCACCCTACCCTACTGCCACCCTCCACTACTGCCACCCTCCACTACCGCCACCCTCCACTACTGCCACCCTCCACTACCGCCACCCTCCACTACTGCCATTCTCCACTCCTGCCACCCTACACTACTGCCATCCTCCACTACTGCCACCCTCCACTACTGCCACCCTCCACTACTGCCACCCTGCACTACTGCCACCCTTCACTACTGCTACCCTACACTACTGCCACCCTCCACTACTGCCACCCTACACTACCGCCACCCTACCCTACTGCCACCCTACACTACCGCCACCCTCCACTACTGCCACCCTCCACTACTGCCACCCTCCACTACTGCCACCCTCCACTACTGCCAATCTACACTACTGCCACCCTCCACTACTGCCACCCTACACTACTGCCATCCTCCACTAGTGCCACCCTCCACTACTGCCACCCTACACTACTGCCACCCTACACTACTGCCACCCTACATTACTGCGACCCTTCACTACCACCACCCTACACTTCCGCCATCCTCCACTAGTGCCACCCTCCACTACTGCCTCCCTCCACTACCGCCACCCTCCACTACTGCCACCCTCCACTACTGCCACCCTCCACTACTGCCACCCTCCACTACTGCCACCCTCCACTACTGCCACCCTCCACTACTGCCACCCTCCACTACTGCCACCCTACACTACTGCCACCCTACACTACTGCCACCCTCCACTACTGCCACCCTCCACTACCGCCACACTCCACTACTGCCATCCTCCACTACTGCCACCCTCCACTACTGCCATCCTCCACTACTGCCACCCTACACTACTGCCTCCCTACACTACTGCCACCCTCCACTACTGCCACCCTCCACTACTGCCACCCTCCACTACTGCCACCCTCCACTACTGCCACCCTACACTACCGCCACCCTCCACTACTGCCACCCTCCACTCCTGCCACCCTCCACTACCGCCACCCTCCACTACTGCCACCCTACACTACTGACACCCTCCACTACTGCCACCCTACACTACCGCCACCCTACACTACCGCCACCCTACCCTACTGCCACCCTCCACTACTGCCACCCTCCACTACTGCCACCCTCCACTACTGCCACCCTACACTACTGCCACCCTCCACTACTGCCACCCTCCACTACTGCCACCCTCCACTACTGCCACCCTCCACTACCGCCACCCTCCACTACTGCCACCCTCCACTACTGCCACCCTCCACTACTGCCACCCTACACTACTGCCACCCTCCACTACTGCCACCCTCCACTACTGCCACCCTCCACTACTGCCACCGTCCACTACCGCCACCCTACACTACTGCCATCCTCCACTAGTGCCACCCTCCACTACTGCCACCCTCCACTACTGCCATCCTCCACTACTGCAACCCTCCACTACTGCCATCCTCCACTACTGCCACCCTACACTACTGCCTCCCTACACTACTGCCACCCTCCACTACTGCCACCCTCCACTACTGCCACCCTCCACTACTGCCACCCTCCACTACTGCCACCCTACACTACCGCCACCCTCTACTACTGCCACCCTCCACTACTGCCACCCTCCACTACTGCCACCCTACACTACCGCCACCCTCCACTACTGCCACCCTCCACTCCTTCCACCCTCCACTACCGCCACCCTCCACTACTGCCACCCTACACTACCGCCACCCTACACTACTGCCATTCTCCACTCCTGCCACCCTACACTACTGCCACCCTACCCTACTGCCACCCTCCACTACTGCCTCCCTACACTACTGCCACCCTACCCTACTGCCACCCTCCACTACTGCCACCCTCCACTACCGCCACCCTCCACTACTGCCACCCTCCACTACCGCCACCCTCCACTACTGCCATTCTCCACTCCTGCCACCCTACACTACTGCCATCCTCCACTACTGCCACCCTCCACTACTGCCACCCTCCACTACTGCCACCCTGCACTACTGCCACCCTTCACTACTGCTACCCTACACTACTGCCACCCTCCACTACTGCCACCCTACACTACCGCCACCCTACCCTACTGCCACCCTACACTACCGCCACCCTCCACTACTGCCACCCTCCACTACTGCCACCCTCCACTACTGCCACCCTCCACTACTGCCAATCTACACTACTGCCACCCTCCACTACTGCCACCCTACACTACTGCCATCCTCCACTAGTGCCACCCTCCACTACTGCCACCCTACACTACTGCCACCCTACACTACTGCCACCCTACATTACTGCGACCCTTCACTACCACCACCCTACACTTCCGCCATCCTCCACTAGTGCCACCCTCCACTACTGCCTCCCTCCACTACTGCCACCCTCCACTACTGCCACCCTCCACTACTGCCACCCTACACTACTGCCACCCTCCACTACTGCCACCCTCCACTACTGCCACCCTCCACTACTGCCACCCTCCACTACTGCCACCCTCCACTACTGCCACCCTACTCTACCGCCACCCTCTACTACTGCCACCCTCCACTACTGCCACCCTCCACTACTGCCACCCTCCACTACTGCCACCCTCCACTACTGCCACCCTACTCTACCGCCACCCTCTACTACTGCCACCCTCCACTACTGCCACCCTCCACTACTGCCACCCTCCACTACTGCCACCCTCCACTACTGACACCCTCCACTACAGCCACCCTCCACTACTGCCACCCTTCACTACCGCCACCCTCCACTACTGCCACCCTTCACTACCGCCACACTCTACTACTGCCACCCTCCACTACCGCCACCCTCCACTACTGCCACCCTACACTACTGCCACCCTCCACTTTACTTCACGACACTATACACCACGACACTATATTCCCCGACACTACTCCGTGACACTATACTCCACGAAACTATACTCCACGACACTATACACCACGACACTATACTCCCCGACACTAATCCATGACACTATACTCCACGAAACTATACTCCACGACACTATACTCCACACTATACTCAACGACACTATACTCCCCGACACTATACTCCACGACACTATACACCACGACACTATACACCACGACACTATACTCCACGACACTATACTCCACGACACTATACACCACGACACTATACACCATGACACTATACACCACGACACTATACTCCACGACACTATACTCCCCGACACTACTTAACACTATACTCCACGACACTATACACCACGACACTATACACCACGACACTATACACCACGACACTACTCCACGACACTATACTCCACGACACTATACACCACGACACTATACTCCACGACACTATACACCACGACACTATAGTCCACGACACTATAATCCACGACACTATACTCCACGACACTATACACCACGACACTATACACCACGACACTTTACTCCACGACACTATACTCCACGACACTATACTCCACGACACTATACTCCACGACACTATACTCCACGACACTATACTCCACGACACTATACACCACGACACTATACACCACGACACTATACACCACGACACTACTCCACGACACTATACTCCACGACACTATACACCACGACACTATACTCCACGACACTATACACCACGACACTATACACCACGACACTATACTCCACGACACTATAGTCCACGACACTATACTCCACGACACTATACACCACGACACTATAGTCCACGACACTATACTCCACAACACTATACACCACGACACTATGCACCACGACACTATACTCCATGACACTATACACCACGACACTATAGTCCACGACACTATACTCCACGACACTATACACCACGACACTATACACCACGACACTATAGTCCACGACACTATACTCCACGACACTATACACCACGACACTATGCACCACGACACTATACTCTATGACACTATACTCCACGACACTATACTCCACGACTCTATACACCACGACACTATATTCCACGACACTATACACCACTTCACTATTCTCCACGACACTATACTCCTCGACACTATACTCCACGACACTATACTTCACAACACTATACTCCACGACACTATACTCCAAGACACTATACTCCACGACACTATACTCCACGACACTATACTCCACAACACTATACTCCACGACACTATACTCCACGACACTATACTCCACGACATTATACTCCACGACACTATACTCCACGACACTATACTCCACGACACTATACTCCACAACACTATACTCCACAACACTATACTCCACAACACTATACACCACGACACTATACTCCTCGACACTATACACCACGACACTATACTCCACGACATTATAGTCCACGACACTATACACAACGACACTATTTTCCAAGACACTATACTCCATGACATTATACACCACGACACTATACACAACGATACTATACTCCACGACACTATACACCACGACACTATACACCACGACACTATACACCACGACACTACTCCACGACACTATACTCCACGACACTATACACCACGACACTATACACCACGACACTATACTCCACGACACTATAGTCCACGACACTATACTCCACGACACTATACACCACGACACTATAGTCCACGACACTATACTCCACAACACTATACACCACGACACTATGCACCACGACACTATACTCCATGACACTATACACCACGACACTATAGTCCAACGACACTATACTCCACGACACTATACACCACGACACTATACACCACGACACTAGTCCACGACACTATACTCCACGACACTATACACCACGACACTATGCACCACGACACTATACTCTATGACACTATACTCCACGACACTATACTCCACGACTCTATACACCACGACACTATATTCCACGACACTATACACCACTTCACTATACTCCACGACACTATACACCACTTCACTATTCTCCACGACACTATACTCGACACTATACTCCACGACACTATACTTCACAACACTATACTCCACGATACTATACTCCAAGACACTATACTCCACGACACTATACTCCACGACACTATACTCCACAACACTATACTCCACGACACTATACTCCACGACACTATACTCCACGACATTATACTCCACGACATTATACTCCACGACACTATACTCCACGACACTATACTCCACGACACTATACTCCACAACACTATACTCCACAACACTATACTCCACAACACTATACACCACGACACTATACTCCTCGACACTATACACCACGACACTATACTCCACGACATTATAGTCCACGACACTATACACAACGACACTATATTCCAAGACACTATACTCCATGACATTATACACCACGACACTATACACAACGATACTATTCTCCACGACACTATACTCCACAACACTCTACTCCACGACACTATACTCCACGACACTATACTCCACGACATTATACTCCACGACACTATACTCCACGACACTATACTCCGCGACACTATACTCCACACTCTACTCAACGACACTATACTCCTCGACATTATACTCCACAACACTATACTCTACGACACTATACTCAACGACACTATACTCAACGACACTATACTCCTCGACACTATACTCCACGACACTATACTTCACAACACTATACTCCACGACACTATACTCCAAGACACTATACTCCACGACACTATACTCCACAACACTATACTCCACGACACTATACTCCACGACACTATACTCCACGACATTATACTCCACGACACTATACTCCACGACACTATACTCCGCGACACTATACTCCACACTATACTCAACGACACTATACTCCTCGACATTATACTCCACGACACTATACTCCACGACACTATACTCCACAACACTATACTCAACACTATACACCACGACACTATACTCCTCGACACTATACACCACGACACTATACTCCACGACATTATAGTCCACGACACTACACAACGACACTATATTCCAAGACACTATACTCCATGACATTATACACCACGACACTATACACAACGATACTATACTCTACGACACTATACTCCACAACACTATACTCCACGAAACTATACTCCACGACACTATACTCCACGACGTTATACTCCACGACACTATACTCCATGACACTATACTCCGCGACACTATACTCCACACTCTACTCAACGACACTATACTCCTCGACATTATACTCGACAACACTATACTCTACGACACTATACTCCACGACACTATACTCCACGACACTATACTCCTCGACACTATACTCCACGACACTATACTTCACAACACTATACTCCACGACACTATACTCCAAGACACTATACTCCACGACACTATACTCAGCGACACTGTACTCCATGACACTATACTCCACGACACTATACTCCATGACACTATACACCACGACACTATAGGCACTATTAGTCCTAACAGTGATGATGTTGGGAGACGTATAGTGTCCAGAGTCCGTGTTGACATGGTTATTTACAACGATTGCGTGTTGTTTCTTAGAGTTAGACTTGATATGAGCACTTGGCAGTCAATGGTGGTGCTTGTTATTTATGATAGGTGAAAATTGTCAAAGTTTTCTCCTCCATTTGGCTGATGAGTGGCAATTTTGAGACGAGGCGCCTGAGTGTGTGTGCAGCGTCAATGTTGATCGACAGTTGGGCATGGCTTGTGTGTTATTTCTTATAGTTATAATTGATGTGAGCACTTAATTGGCGGTCAGTGATGGCGCTTCTTAATAAACAATATATACTCTTGTGATTTAGTTCAGTATGGGGTTTAAAGAAAAAACAGCATACAAATGTTATATCACAGAAAACGAAATTATCATAAACTCTTGTATTTTTCTTATAATATGGAAATGCATTCATATAATAGATAATAATACGAGTAGCCAAATTTCTGTGAATCCCCTACCATGTTGGAATCTGTGGAAATGAATGAGCAAATGTACTGGCTGCTGAAGGAAACCACATTGGTTTAATTTTGGATACAAATCTCCATGGAGATTCAGAATGGAAACAATTATAGTTGAACATGCAGAGGAGTTTAAGAATCTGTGGTGAGAGTGAAGGACACAGCCTTCACAATTATACTTCAGAGAATGTAAACATCTAAGAGTCATTAGAAATATGTGTAGAATAATAAACCCTACAATGTTTGAGTTAGGTTAAACACCATTTGTCATATAGATACTGTTCTTAAAGATTCACCCATTTTGCAACAGCAAGATAACATAAGATTTTAAGGGTTGACGAACGTTAATCTTCTTGTTTGATAAACTGTGCACTGGAGACATAGTTAATAAGAACACGCCAATATATAAGACAACAAAACGTTTTCTGATTCTTTCACACCACTTTCCAGCAACATTTATAATTTATATAAATTATTTTAGGGAATAATACATAAATTATATATTTAAATATGATATTAGTGTTTAGTGGAATGCATAAGGAGTCAAATTGTTTTAAAAAGAGCGATTTTTAGAAAATTTGGAAAACTACTTTTTTCTGATCATTGAATAACTAAATGTATTTTGAAGGTTTCATTCAGCCATTAAATATAATTCACAACTTATTAATGAATTTTACAAAAAAAACACCATAAATTTTATATTTAAACATATAAAAACTATTTGTAATACATTAGGAACAAAATAGTTGTAGATAAACAATTTATTATAAAACCTATGTGTTTGGATTTTTGGATTAAAAGTTTCTCAAAGGCTCTCCTGTACCATTCTCAATGCAAATCATTCCTACACCTATGGGACAAGATAGACGAACGTTTTCTATACGATTTGTGTTTGCTGGGTAATGCGTCCTGATGAGACACGCAAAGCATTTGGCAGACGATTAGATAAGCTCCATAGCTCACTGAAATCAGCTTCAACAGGTTCTAGATGGGAAGCAAAGGAAAGCCTCACCATAGGTAATGTGTGTAGACTACTGAGATTTGGTGCCATACAGCATCATGCCCCCCGAGGTCATACTAAAAGAAATACAAGCTAAGGACTTTGGGCCAAACAACACTATTTGGGAATTAATGGATGAGATGATAGATTCCACTGAGAGGCTAAAGAACCGGGACTCTGCAAAACACTGCCGTTTTCAGTGCAATCAATCCCCATAATCCTGCAAACGTTGTCACACGTTCTTTCCCTAGTAACATTCAGACTCATGCTAGGTCTTCTCCACCCTCACATGGCCCCAGGTCATACTCCAGGACTAACTCTCCTCGTTATTCTCCTCACCCGCAAACGCCGAGGTTCTATTGCGAGCTTGCCGAGGTTCTATTCAAGCTTCCCCAATAACCTGCCAATAACCAACCACATGCTGCAATCTCTAACCAACGCCGACCGAGCCTTGCACGTGCTCCTGCAACCCGACCTACTGCCCATGTTAGGTTCGCGAAGACTGATAGTCCCAACACAGATGGACACTGACTCGCGGCTGACAAACGGTGTTACAGCCTTCACGAATAACGCAGACCAGACCTATGGGTACTTAGACCAGACCAGACCAGACTCGCAATCGGGGGAAGACATAGCAGCCTTTGTAAACCAGCATGACATAGGGAAGCGAGACAACCACACTACATAATCAGTACCTACCCATAACAGGTTTAATATATGAGCAAAGGAGGATACCGTACACCTCCTACATGCTGACAGTACTCACAATCATGTGCTTCAGACACCACATCGACCACACCAGTCTTGTACTAACATGCCTAACAAAGACACAGAAGGACCTCTGATTACAACCACTCTGAAAGGTTGACAAGTTAAAATTTTCCTAGACACAGGAGCTAGAGTCATCATCATCAAAGAAGCCGCCTTGAATGACATACACAACAGACTTTTCGTATGCCAGCCATCTGTCTCCAACCTTAGTGAAGTTTCTGGAGGAATGACTGCAGTGTTGGGTGAAGCTGACAAAGAGTTGATAGTTGATGACAGATCAGTCGCCATGACCTGTTTACTTGTAGATAATATTCGGTTCCCAGGAGACATCCTTTTTAATTACTATCGATGCTTACCATTGGGAAACAACAATTGGTGACACAGTAGTACCTCTTTGTGGTGTGTTCCCCATGGGGACACGAGTTCACCAACCATAGGGACTATATCAGTTACATAAAAGCCAGGAGTGACCAAGATACAAGTTACCAGACACGTCCAGGCAAAGCCGTCACTCAATCACTTACTGACACCAATCCATCACACAGCCACACAATATCACAGGTCGATGAAGTCAATGAATCTTTGCAAGGGGCCCCGGCATTTGTTCATTACCTTGCCTAGAGTCTAACATCAATCAAGTCAGAGGCATCTTACACCAAGACACCGCACTACATTCTCATACACTAACAAAGGTTATTGTCAAAATTCCTGGTGTACCTGACCTAGATCACGTAATAGCAGACAGTGACACATGTAAAATAAAAGGTACCTACATAGAACCGTCCTTTCATCAGATGCAGAACATCTCTACTGCTGTTTATGTTGCAAATGTCACCAATGCCAACATTCACCTCACATAGACACGCATTGTATACTTCACCCATTGTTCGTTAGTGGTGCGAGTAGTGGACGTAGACTACTGAACTAATAGTACTTGCACTCTCTCATACGACAAATCGAAATCAGTTAGTGACCTCGCCTGAGCACCTTAGTCCCACTGACTTCCCAGACGCCCGAGCCCCTCATCCTCAACAAACACTGTTGTGGCACTGACAGGAGAACAACTTGGCATGACACACTTCATCACTCACAAAATTCCTGTTGAACCAGGTACTCAACCAAATTATATACCCGCATATAGATTGCCTCATTCTCAACGAGATGTTGCAGACCGTCATATTGACGAGATGTTACACGAAGGTGTTATTGAAGAAAGCACCTCTCCATGGAATGCTCCATTGATCATAGTACCCAAGAAGGATGGATGGCATCCCTTCGTTGATTTCAGAAAACTTTACCACGTGACGATACCAGATAGGTTTCCACTTCCCGTGCTCACTGACTTATTGCAGAACATAGGCCAGAATGAGGTTTCGTCTTCTCTTGATCTATTGCAAGGTTTTTGGCAAATACCACTTGACCCAGAAAGCCGAGAACTGACAGAGTTTTCAGTCCCTAATGGCCATTACTAGTACACCTGCATACCTTTTGGCTTATGCAGCAGCCCTATTACTTTCTCTAGGCTTATGACAAACTTTGTTCCGACGAATGATAGGTAATACCCTCAAGGTTTACCTCGATGACCTCATAATCATATCCAAGGATGTACTGACCCACCTTCAAAGTTTAGAACTTGCTCTTCAGAAACTATCTGAAGCTAATTTGAAGATCAAACTTATCAAATGTGACTTCATGAAAAAAAGAGATAAAGTTTCTAGGCCATAAAGTCATCTCACACGGCATTACCACTCTTAACTCAAAGATAGACACTGTGAAGAAGTATCCTGTCCCTCATTATGTTGATGCTGTACAAAACTTCATAGGCCTAACAGGATTCTATCGCCATTTCATCGCTGGCTATTCAGTGATTGAGTCTTCTCTCACTCACCTCCTTAAGAAAGACGTCCTATTCGCCAGGAAAGCTGATCAGGAGAAAGCGTTTAAAACACTTAAAGAGGCTTTGATATCTGCTCCCATTCTCAAGTTCCCAGACTTCTCCAAATCGTTTGTCATAGTCACCGACGCCAGTAATATTGGATTAGGAGCCGTACTAACATAGACTAGCGACAGAAAAAAACATGCCATTGCATATGCAAGCTGAGTTCTCTCCAAAGCAGAAAAGAATTACTCGACAACAGAACGGGAAGCTATAGCTGTAGTGTGGGCTCTCAAACATTTCAGAGACATCATCTACAACTACCCTGTCCATGTACTGACGAAAAAATAGAACCCAATAGGTAAGTTTGCCTGTTGGTCGCTCACGATACAAGAGTTCTTACCCACGTTTGGAAACTTACCTGGCAGACATATTGTAGTTGCCGATGCCCTCTCCCACTACGTCGCTCCTGTTCAGGTAGAATACCCTTCGACAGACTTGCAAGATGTAGAAATAGCACAACAACAAGACCCAATGTGGGCACCGATTATAAGCTTTCTAATGAACCCGAAAACGACTCTTACAGTCAAGTCTCCTATGCCACTCAAGAAACTAGTACTCGTAAACCACGTACTCCACATGAAGGTTATGTTTGGCTCTCCTGCCAGAATGATACATCAACCTGTTATTCCTGCGTCGATAGTACCTATCGTGTTGAAACTTGTCCATGACGCACAGTGCACATCCTGGCAAGGACTGCACCATAAAGCAGGCTTGCCTCGAGTATTACTGGCCCGAAATGGCAAAACAGATTAAACATCACGTGGATCAATGTCTAACCTGCCTAGCTAACAGAACCCATGTTGCTGGGCTGAACCCAATTCAGACTTACCCTACGACTAATGCACCTTGGGACCGTGTTTCTATGCACTTGCTAACGAACTTTGCTGAAATTTTCAAAGGTAATAAACATCTTCTAGTTGCGGTGGATAACTTCTCTAAATACGGTAAACTGGTTCCAATTCCAAACAAAACTGCATAATGCATTTCATAATAACATAGTTTGCAGGTATGGTCCACCTAGGGTTATACTCTCGGTATAACTCTAGGTGGACTCTCGGCCGTTGTCAGTATACTGTACTGACAACGGCCCGGAATTCAACAATTCTGTTATGGAACAACTGGCTAAACTGTTCAAAAATAAAAAGTGCAATATAATGCCTTATCAACCGGCTAGCAATGGTCTTGCTGAAAGAACAAACAAGAAATTAACAGTCAATAACGCACTCAGAGTAACAGTCAATCGGGACAGTCACAAATGGGATGAACTTATGCCAATCGTCCAAAGCTCGATAAATTCCTCTGTCAACTCCTCAATAGGAGATACACCTCACTCTGGGCTTTATCGGACAGACATGAGATTCCCTAATGCTCTCATATCCTCACCGCCTGTGTCACTTTACAACTATGATGATTATGTTGAAGTCGAACAAAGAGACACTCAATTGGTATTCCTGAGAGTCAAGGAATATCTATCTAAAGCTACTGACGATTTCACTAGGTTACAAAACGCTCATGCTAAACCTACAAAAATAGGACCTGGATCTTTAGTAATGATCCTCAACCAGCGAAGAGATGGTCCCATGTATACGCTGACTGAGAAGTTTCTTGGATCTTACAGAGTTCTTGA
This sequence comes from Procambarus clarkii, assembly GCF_040958095.1. Classification (NCBI taxonomy): domain Eukaryota; kingdom Metazoa; phylum Arthropoda; class Malacostraca; order Decapoda; family Cambaridae; genus Procambarus; species Procambarus clarkii. The sequence goes on from NC_091206.1 coordinate 27,512,909, forward strand.
GCATATTACAGGTACCAAGTACAAGCTGGAAAACCTTGCTACAGGTGAACATGTAAATGAACATCTCAGTCACATGAAACTAGCACGACTGACTGTTGACCAAGACAGCCCAGTACCTGTCAATGACCATGTAATGACTGACCCTACCACCGTGACACCCACTCTGGTCGAAGACACAAACAATGGTACCGCATCACCTGGTACTCATACTTACAACTTTCGGTCCAGACCAGTTATTTTGACAGTGCACCAACAACAGTCGGATGATACATGCTTGTGTGACTGTGGTGTTCCTGTCTGTAAAGGACAATGGATGCGTTACATCAGCTCCTCACTTCCTGACTTCCAATATGTAGCAGAAGATGAATATATTCGTGAAGAACTAGCCCCTAACATTCATAGTTTTTATGTCTAGCTGTAAGGGTAATGCTTACCATATTATATACTAAGTAACCCGTTCATGCCTATTAACTTCTACCACTTTTCCACTAGTTCTAGTTAATTTTTTTACGAGAAAGCTCGTCTTGAGTGACTACCCAACCATTGTATATGTTATACACTTTTATGTACCATTCCCGCAGCATATCCATTGAGATTTCCTGAGAGAGTTAAACTGATTAACGCCTTTCTCAGTGGATTTTATACATCTGTTCTTTTTCCTTTGTCTCAAATGTATATAATATGATATCTACATAGCTCACCGTAGTTCATAGTTTCAATCTTATGACTTCTCATACACTCACTGTTCAGGTCCTGGTGTTTTTGCCGCGTCCCTGCACTCCATATTTTAGTAGAACGTCATTTATACTATGTACTATATCGTGCCTTTGTCAGCGTCTACCGATTATAATCTCCTTAACAGGTAACACTGTGGGTGTGCATCTTGATCCTTGCACACAACTTATGGTCCACTGCCTCTATCTGCAGATGGACCTTCTGCCTCCAGTATGCTCAGACGTTTAACTAGTTAGTCATGATGCTCCATGGATAACTTAATTTTAGAATTATATTTATGCAATGTGCTCTATATTCATGTATGTCTGAGACTGGGTTGTGGATGTCTCAGAGCTTGTTTACAGCCACCATAGGTAAATAATCCTATACATAAATGTTAGTTAGGTTCACAACCAAAAAGTTCTTCAAGCAGATTGTTGAGGACGACGATGATAGCGTGCTAAGCGGAGTTGGACGCCCAGGATATGGTGGGCGCCATCTTGTTTTGTCTACTCAGAACCTCTCAGAACTAGGTGCTTCTTGTGTGCTCGCCCGAGGGACAGCCGAGGGCCACACTCCGCAATCAGATTGGCGTTAGCCCTCGCCCAGCAGAGACACTTACGATAGCTAGTAGGTGGCCCAGCATAAAATTTATAACTTTACTAGCAGCCGCTGAGCCACAGCAACTTTCCCTGTCCCTTTCTCCTCCCCACTATCCCAAACTCCCCCGTCTCATCGTCCTTCCTCACCATTACCCCCTTCCTTGTACCCTTGTCCTCCACACTATCTCTCACTTCCGTCCCCTTGTCATCCCCCCCATTCCCTCATCCGATGCCTTTCCTAAAGGTCTGATGTTCCCATCAGAAAATTGGGAATATAAAGTGAGCTGATGTTCCCATCACTGATATATAAGAAAAACAGTTAAAAAATGAAATGAAAATATGAAACAAAATAAAAAATAAACTATACTCACGAAATGAATGGTATGGTAAACAAGACAGCTCAATTCCAATGGAATTCACACAAAATAATTAAATCAAAATGAAAATAAATAAAAATCTATGAAAACGCAATTTATCAATGCAATCAGAAACGTTTAAATGAAATTGTAACACATTTAGTATAGCATGTGTGTTGCTCATACATGCAACAGATGGTGCTGTTTTTCAAGAAAAGCATAGTTTTACCTGTCACAGGTGTGTAATGTATACTTACGAAATGAACGGTATGGTAAACAACACAGTTCAATTCAACACAATGTCACACAATAATTCAATAAAAAATAAAATAAATCAAAATCTATGAAAATAAAATTTATCAATGCAATCAGAAAATGAAATGGAATTCGTGACATATTTAGTATAGCGTGCATGTTGCTATTATGTGCAACAGATGGCGCTGTTTTGACAAAAATGCATGTTTTTCCCTGTCACAGGGGTGACTTCTATATAGTAGGTATACAAAAAGACATGCCTATTTGAATGCAACGTTGTGTCAAAATTTCAAAGCAATTGGTGAAGAACTTTTGGAGATTACAGCATGTGTTGCTCTTACGTCCAACAGATGGCGCTGTTTTTAAAAAAAAGTCTGTTTTTTCCTGTCGCAGGTGAGGCATGTATATAGTAGATATATAAAAAGACAGGCCTATTCGAATGCAATGTTGTGTCAAAATTTCGAACACTCAATAAAGAGGTTTCGATTTCCTTCACATGGAAAACTCAGTTTACAGAAAAAAAAAAAATTTGTCGTCACAGACGTGACATCTATATAGTATGTATATAAAAACCTGGCCGGATGCGAATGAAACGTTGTGTGAAAATTTCAGAGCAATCGGTGAAGAACTTTTGGAGATTAAGGGTTATGCACAAACGAACATTTTAATTTTTATTTATATTTATTTAAATAAAAATGGAAAGGTTCATTTGTTCAACATCGCTAATCTCTGAAAGTTCTCCACAGATTGCTTTGAAAATTTCACACAATGTTCCATTCGCATCCGAGCGGGTTTTTATATTCATACTATACTGATGTCATGTCTCTGACAGAAAAAATATGTTTTTTTTTTTTTAATTGTGCTTTTCATGTGAGAGAAATCTTCAAAACCTCTTTTCCGATTGCTTTGAAATTTTGACATGACGTTGCATTCGAATAGATGCGTGTCTTTATATATCACCTATACACATGTCTCACCAGTGACAGGGAAAAAACATGCTTTTTTAAAAAATAGTCTCATCTGTTGGACGTAAGAGCAACACACGCTGTAATCTCCTAGAGTTCTTCACCGATTGCTTTAAAATTCTGACACAACGTTCCATTCAAATATGCGCGTGTTTTTATATACTTACTATATAGATGCCACCTCTCTGACAGGTAAAAACATGTTTTTTTTTCAAAAAACAGCGCCATCTGTTGCACGCAATAGCAACACACACGCTATACTAAATATGTTATTAATGTTCATAGATTTTGATTCATTTAAATTTTTATGGAATTATTTTGAGTGACATTGTTTTGGAATTAAGCTGTGTTGTTTACTATACCATTCATTTCGTAAGTATAGGTATAGATGCCATACCTGTGACAGGTAAAAACATTTTTTTTAAGAAATGGTGCCATCTGTTGCACGTAAGAGCCACACATTCTATACAAGTATGGTACGATTTCATTTCAGTGTTTTTGATTGCATTGACAAATTTAATTTCCATCCATGTCGATTTATTTTCATTGTGATATAATTATTTTTTGTGACTTTGCATTGGAACAGAGCTGTGTTGCTTATCATACCATTCATTTCGTGAGTATAAGTATAGATGCCACACCTGTGACAGGTAAAAGCATGATTTAAAAAAAAATAAGCCCCATCTGTTGCACGTAAGAACAAATTACGCTATACTAAATATGTTTCGATTCCATTTCAATGTTTCCGATTTCATTGATAAATTGAATTATCATAGATTTCGATTTATTTTCATTTTGATTTAATTCTTTTGCATGACATTGCATTGGAATTGAGCTCTGTTATTTACCATACCGTTCATTTCGTGAGTATAGTTTATTTGTTTATTATTTCATTGTTTTTCATTTAGTTTTTAATGGTTTTCTTATATTTCAGTGATGGGAAAATGAGATGATTTGATGTTCCCAATTTTCTGATGGGAACATCAGATCATTTGGGAATACTTCGAACTAGGGAGTGGGGAGGACGAGGGGACGGGAGTGGAGGAGGGTAGGGACGACGAGGGGACATAGGATTGGGTAATGGTGGGGAGGATGAGGGGACGGGGGAATTGGGGATGATGGGACAGGGGAATAGAGATTGGTGGGGGGGGGGAGGACAAAGGGACAGGGAAGTGGGGGAAGTTGGGGTGGATGAGGGGACGGGGGAGGGGGGGGAATGGTAGGGAGGACGAGGGGACGGGAGAGAGAGGGAGATGGGGAGAGGACGAGGGGACGGTGGAGTTAGGAATGGTTAGGAGGACGAGGGGAAGGTGGAGAGGGGGACATAAGGATGGGGGAGTGAGGAATGGTTGGGAGGACGAGGGGACGGGAGAGGGGGGAATAATGGGGAGGACTGGAAGACAGGGGAAGGGTTGCTGTTGCTCAGCAACGTACATGCGTTGCTGAGCTGCAGCAATGTGTGGCCGGGTACAGCTAGTAGATAATAAAAAAGAAAATGCCCACAGCTGTTTGGTACTCCATTCCTCCCCACTACCAAGAAAGCTACAACCACAACCGACAACCATTATTATCCAGCCTCTCATCTCTCAATCACCTGATGTACAGGTTTGTGAGTCTGTTGGTGTCTATCATATCTACACTTGAACCTGTGTATGGAGTTAGCCTCCACCACATCACTTCCTAATGCATTCCATTTGTCAATCACTCTGACACTAAAAAAGTTCTTTCTAATATATCTGTGGCACTCGATTTCCACCTGTGTCCCTTAGTGCGTGTGCCCTTTGTGATAAATAGCCTGTCTATCTATCCTATCAATTCCTATAAGAATCATGTTGACTTGATCATGTTCCCCCTAACTCTTCTGTTTTCCAGCGACGTGAAATATATTTCCCGTAGTCTCTCCTCATAGTTCATACTCCTCGGTTCGGATACTAGTCTGGTGGGAAACTTTTGAACGTTTTCCAGTTTAGTCTAATGCTTGAATATGGACTCCATGCTGGAACTGCATGCTCCAGGATTGGTCTGACATATGTGGAATACAAAGTTCTGTATAATTCCTTACAAAAGTTTCTTATGTTGGCCAGCCTGGCATATGCCGCTGATGTTATTCTCTTGATGTAGACTTCAGGGGAAAGGTATAGTGTGATATCAACCTCCAAATCTTTCTCTCCTTCTGACTTTTGAAGAATTTCATCTCCCTAATGATACCTTGTATATGGCCTCCTGGTCTCTACACCAATCTTCATTACATTACATTTGCTTGGGTTAGACTCTAACAACCATTTGTTTGACCATTCCTGCAGCTTGTCCAGGTCTTCTTGAAGCCTCAAGCTGTCCTCCTTTGTATTAATCTTTCTCACAATTTTGGAATCGTCAGCAAACATTGAGGAGAATGAGTCTATACTCTCTAGGAGATCATTTACATATATCAGAAACAGGATAGGTCCGAATACAAAGCCCTGTGGGACTCCACTGGTGACTCCATGCTAATCTGAGGTCTCACCCCTCAGTGTAACTCTCCTGCCTGTTTCTCCAGCTTATGTATCGGCCTCTTATGGGGTACTGTGTCAAAGGCTTCCCGACAGTCCAAGAAAATGCAGTCCACCAATCCTTCTCTTTCTTGCTTAATCTTTGTCACCTGATTGTAAAATTTTATTAAGCCAGTGAGGCAAGAGTTACCCTTCCTGATCCCATGTCGGTGGTTTGTCATGAAGTTCCTTCTCTCCAGATGAGTTACTAGGTTTTTTCTCATGATATTCTCCACCACCTTGCATGGTATACAAGTTAAGGACACTGGCCTGTAGTTCAGTACCTTTTGCCTGTCGCCCTTTTTGTATATTGGGACTACATTAGCCGTCTTCCATATTTCAGGTAGGTCTTCCGTCTCCAGTGACCCACTATACTCTTTCAGCACACTCTTTCAGTACCCATGGTGAGATTCCTTCTGGACCAATAGCCTTACTCACGTCCAGATCCAACAAGTGTGTCTTGACCTCATTTCTTGTTATTTCGAACCCTTCCACGGCCGTCTGGTATACCCGTTCTCACCTGTTCTAAGTTACATCACTTGTTCTTTCACTGTTGTTTTCCTCCTGATGTGACTGGAGTAGCTTTGGTTCGGTCTTGACTTTATTTGCTATATCATTATCATACTTTTTCTCTGCTTCTCTTCTCGCAATAACAAACTCATTCCTGGTTCTCTAGTATCTCGCTCTGATTCTGGTGTTCTGTTATTTCGGACGTTAATTCTACGTCTTTTTGTTCAGCTCCATTGCTTCCATATATGCCCAATTAAACCACGATTTCTTCTTTTGCTTCTTGGATTTTTCCTTTTCGGCTGGGATAGACCTGTTTACTGCCTCCTGACACTTTTGGGTGACATAGTCCACCATGTCTTATACGAACTTAGCTCTGAGTTCTGTGTCCCATGGTATATCCATAAGGAAACTTCTCATATCCTCATAATTCCACTTTCGGTACGCCAGTCCTTTCTTTCGTAGTTATTTTGAGGGGGGGGGGGGGTAGATAAATCCTAGCTCTACTAGGTAGTCAAAGATCAATACACTGTGATCTCTCATTCCCAAGGGTGCTTCCAACTTAACTTCCCATATATCCCACTCATTTAGGGGTAAATATCAGATCAAGCATAGCTGGTTCATCCTCTCCTCTCCTTCTTGTCGGTCCCTTGATGTGTTGACTTATAATGTTTCTTGTTGCCACTTCCATCAGCTTAGCTCTCCCTGTGTCTAGTCTCCCTTGAGGGTCTCTGATCTCCCAATCTATCTTCCCGTGGTTAAAGTCTCCCATGATTAGTAGTTCAGATCCATTCCTGCTAGCCACAGAAGCTGCCCTCTATATTATATTAATGGTTGTCATGTTGTTTCTATCATATTCCTGTCTGGGTCGTCTGTCATTAGGTGAGAGTTATATGACTACAACTATAAGTTTTTGTCCTCCAATTGCTATGGTACCTGTTATGTAGTCACAAGTGAAACCTTAACTTGGTTGAAGTAGTCACTTGTGTACTCACCTAGTTGTGCTTGCGGGGATTGAGCTCCAGCTCTTTGGTCCCGTTTCTCAACTGTCAATCAACTGATGTACATATTCCTGAACCTACTGGGTTCTATCATATCTACATTTGAAACTGTGTAAGGAGTCAGCCTCCACCACATCACTGTCTAATGCATTCCACTTGTTAACTACTCTGACACTGAAAAAGTTCTCTCTAATGTTCCTAAGGGGGCTTATCAAACGCAAAAATTCGGAAAAAGTCTAATCTTTTTGAAAAATTTATAAAAATACTACAATGTTCTGGCAACACTTTGGCGCAAACCCGATAACGTTATGATATAAATTAAAGCATTTATGGTACATTTCCATGCGTAATTGTGCAGAATCCGGTGCCCCGCGGCTGTGGCGCGCCAAGAGTATTGCGTCGTACGTTCTAAACGTCAAATTTTTCGTAATAACGTCGTAAATATCGATGTATGCATAAGGAGTAAATATACACTCATTGGCAACCTTCTCATCCCTTGCTGTGCTATAGGGGAGGTCCCAGCCCCCAGTCACCTCCTGTGTCTGATAGAGTGTGGACTGTTCTGACGCGCGCTCCATTATCGTTCCTGGAATAGCGCATTGTTGCATCTACTGCACAAATTCTTATAAAGAGATAGTGCCAGAAGATAAGAGCAGCAAATCTGGCACTCGGTCGCCGTCTTTATCAGTAAAAGAAAGCCGCTATAGCGCGAAGAGTAATATCCAGTGAGAGATGGTGGTGCACCACACCTCCTCAACCTTCCTCACACACCACCTTAACCTTCCTCACACGCCTTCCTCAACCCTCCTAGACCCTCCTCACACACCTTCCTAGACCTCCCTCCCTCCAACAAGCCGAGACAGGCTCCTGAGGAAGGTGATCGAGCAATCATGCAGGTGCCTACTAGTGCCCAATGCAGTGCCACCTTGAGGACCCACAATTCGGACCAATGTCAATAGGTTAGTATGTTTTAGTGTTATAATTTGATAGTTGGTAATAACTAATATGTATGTGCAGGATATATATATATATATTTTTTTTTTTTTTTTTTTTTTTTTACAATTTTTTTCAATTTTTTATTTTCGTTTGTTATCAGGGGATGTGCATGGAACTTTCACACCTTGCTCAATGGATGCCTATCTGCAAGGGTGCCAATTATGAACGAAATAGGTCGATGTCAAACTCGGCTACAGGTGGCCAAACTTTGATCTTATTTTACTCAGGTAAGTAATTTACAAATTCAAGGGGTTTCTGAGCTTTCATTTATTAATCAATTTACATGCAAATTACACCTTATATGTAGAGTTTGTGCTTCTACAAACTTATTTAGACACTTTAGTCCAAAGTCCATTTGTTGATTTTATAAAAATTTATAAACATCATATATTGCATATTTTTGGAAGGGTAACTTTGAATAATTATATTATTGCACTAAACACTTTTTGGCTAAAACACCAATTATAAATCCTTTATTACATGCTAATGTGATATCTGAGTGTTATAGAAATGATTTTAGTTGACACATGTGTTCCCTGCAACTTTTTGAAAATGTTGAAAATTCGTTGCATAATACGTTCTGTATTTTTTTCTCCTTTTCTGTTTAGGATGTGATGCTGAAACTCGGACCAGTTGCAGCCCTTTCCATAACCATTTCATAAATAAATTTTAAAAAAAATTGAACAACTTTTACTCTACCCGCAATAAGCCCCCTAAGGCTAATCTGAGTACTCAGACTCCACCTGTGTCCCCTTGTTTGCGTACCACCTGTGTTAAAAAGTTTATCCGTATCTACCCATTCAATTCCTCAGAGCATTTTGTAGGTAGTGATCATGTCTCCTCATTCTCTTCTGTTTTCCAGTGTCGTGAGGTGCAAATCACGCATCCTTTACTCGTAACTCATGCTTCTTAGTTCTTGGACCAGCCTAGTGGCATACCTTTGGACTTTTTCCAGCTTCGTCTTATGCTTGACAAGGTACGGGTTCCATGCTGGGGCCGCTTACTCCAGGATTGGTCTTACATATGCGGTGTACAAGGTTCTGAATGATTCCTTACACAGGTTCCTGAAGGCTGTTCTGATGTTAGCCAGCCTCGCATATTCAACAGATGTAATTCTTTTGATGTTAACTTCAGGAGACAGGTTTTGTGTGATATCAACTCCTAGATCTTTCTCTCTGTCCGTTTCATGAAGTACATCATTTCCCATTCGGTATCCTATGTCTGGCCTCCTGTTTCCACTGCCTAGTTTTATGACCTTGCATTTACTAGAGTTGATCTTTAGTAGCCATTTGTTGGAGCATTCATTCAGTCTGCCTAGGTCATCTTGTAGCCTCCTACTATCATCCTCTGTTTTAATCCTCCTCATAATTTTTGCATCATCAGCAAACAATGAGAGGAACGATTCTATACCCTCTGGGAGATCATTTACATATATCAGGAACAGTATAGATCCAAGGATTGAACCCTGCTGGTCTCCACTGGTGACGTCTCGCCAATCTGAGGCCTCACCCCTCAAAATGACTCGCTGTCTTCTATTGCTTAGGTACTCCCTTATCCAATGGAATACCTTCCCTTTCACCCCTGCCCGCATCTTCAGCTTTTTCACTAGCCTCTTGTGTGGTACTGTGTCAAAGGCTTTCTGGCAATCCAAGAAGATGCAGTCTGCCTACCTCTCTCTTTCTTGCCTGATTTTTATTGCCTGGTCATAGAATTCAGTTAATCCTGTGAGGCAGGACATGCCATCCCTGAATCCATGTTGATGCTGTGTTACGAAGTTCTTTAAGTGCAGATGTTCCACAAGTTTTTTTCGCACAATCTTCTCTATCAGCTTGCATGGTATGCAAGTTAGGGACACTGGACTGTAGTTCAGTGCTTCCTGTCTATCCCCTTTCTTGTATATCGGGACTACATTAGCAGTCTTCTACATTTTTGGCAGTTCCCCTGTTACCAGTGATATGTTATACACTATGGAGAGTGCCAGGCATAGTGCTTCTGCTCCTTATTATAGTATGCATGGGGAGATTCCATTCAGGCCTATAGCCTATGTCACATCCAACTCTAGCAAGAGATTCCTTACATCCCCACTGGAAGTCTCAAACTCTTCTAGTGGTTCCTGGTTAACTATTCCCTCTCTTATCTCTGGAACTTTCCCTTGCATGTGAAGACCTCCTGGAATTTATTATTCAGTTCCTCGCCCACTTCCTTGTCGTTTGTTGTGAATCTGTCTGCCCCTATCCACAATTTCATCCCCTGTTCCTTTACTGTTGTTTTTCTCCTGATGTGGCTGTGCAGCAATTTAGGTTGAGTTTTTGCCTTGCTTGCAACGTCATTTTCGTAATGCCTTTCTGTCTCTCTTCTCTACCTGGCATATTCATTCCTTGCACTCTGGTATGTTTCTCTGCTCTCGAATGATCTATTATTTATATAGTTTCTCCACGCCCTTTTACTTTACTGTTTAGCTAGCCTACATCTCTGATTAAACCATGGGTTTCTCATTTGCATTTCGTTGTTTTCCTATTGGACCGGGACAAACTTGTCTGCTGCCTCTTTACACTTCTGCATGATGTAGTCCATCATGTCTTGGGCCGTCTTTTCTTTGAGCTCTGTTTCCCATGTTATATCTGTTAGGAATTTCCTTCTCTCCTCATAGTTTCCCTTTCGGAATGCCAGCCTTTTGTTTTCAGTACCCCTCCTCGAGTTCCTTAACCCTTCTTCAATCAGATACTCAAACGTCCTACACTGTGGTCGCTCATTCCTACTGGGACCTCGAAACCGATATCCCTTATGTCGGAGTCGTTCGAGTGAAGACTAGGTCGAGTCTCGCTGGTTAATCGTTTCCTCTCATCCTTGTGGGTCCTGTGACATGCTGGCTTAAGAAGTTTCTTGTCCCACCTCCAATAGTTTAGCTCTCCATGTATCCTCACCTCCATGTGATTCCTTGTTCTCTCAGTCTATCCTTCCATGATTAAAGTCCTCCTCTTGAAACCTCCTCCATTTAGTTTTCCTCCATTAAAACCTCTAGGTTTTCCGTTTTTTCTTTGCCTGCGACTTTGGCTGAGCAGTGCTGTCGTTAGAGTTTGGTGACGTGGCCTCCATGAGGAAGTCTTGAACCGTGTAGGTGTCATATTTGTGATGCGGCGGTGGAGCTCCTACTATGATTTCCTCGTCTGAGGAGTCCGTAACCTCCGTAGTGGGCGTTTTTGTCTTTCGCCTCGCAGCCTTAGGTAGGCTTAGGTGTCGTTGACTGGTGGATGTAGCTATTTCAGGAGCGCTGGTGGTGCTGTTATCGTTTGTAGACAGCACGTCTGCTAGCGCGGCAGCTGAGATAGTGATGGTAGGAGTGTTGGGAGCTGGAGAAGGAATTACCTCTGTTTGTTTCGCCCGAGTCATGGGTGGTTCTGGAGTCGGTGTTGAAGTTGACCACTTGGTCGTCCTGGTGGTAGTCTCCGGAGTGGTAGAGGAGGCAGTGAGATTTACGCTAGTGGGAGCCTTGATGGGGGCCAGGCCATTTTCTATGTTCACTGACAAAGTGCTGGTTGTCTGGTCCTGCAAGCCTTTCCGCTAGTTTAAGAAGACCAGGGATAATGCCTGCACGTGATGCAGGGGGCGGTGAAGGAGCCTGTGGGACCGTGGGGACCTTGGGTTCCCAATGAGAAGGCTGTGTCGCCTGCGGGGAGGAGCCACATGTTGGTAGGACCGGAAAGTCTTCTGGTTTACTAGTGAGAGCTAAGGTGGTGAGTTGAACGCTTGGGGCTTTGGTCGAGGAGGTAGAAGAGTTGTTTCTTTTGGCTTCAACCTGGGCCTTGATGATTTCCTGTCTGCGGGGGCAGCGGTAGGAAATTGCGGGGTGATTGCCATCACAGAGCAAGCAGTGATGGACTGTTGCCTTGCATATGGAGTGATGGTCCAGTGCGCACAGGCTGCACCTCTGGACAGGGTGCTGACACTTGTTGGTCGGGTGGGTGAGCTCGTAGCACTTAAAGCACTGCTGGATCTCATGGTAGCGTTCCTTTTTTATTTGGTGGGGTGGTATTTTTAGGCCGAAGCAGTAGAATCCTTGTGTGTCAGCCTGGGTGGCCGCAGCTACGGTGGTGAACGTAATCTTCATTGATGTTTTGTCGGTGTTGCAGAACTCTAGGTTGAATACCGACAGGTTTGGATTTTCGTCCTCGATATTGTTTATGATATGATGTTGAGGTCGCTCAGCGATCCACCGACTGGTCCTGCTGGTAAAAACAGTTCTTCCGGCCAGGAACTGACGTGGGAAGTGAGGATGTAGGTAGTGCTCTTTGCGAAGAAAGGCATCGTTAGTGAGGAGTTTTTCTAGCTCCTCTTCACATGAAAAGTAGAGCACGATATCTTCACCTTCCTGACTAATGTCAGCGGGTTTGAGGCCAGTTACGTCCTTCAGGACCTTTAAAGTATTGCTTCTTCCGATAGCATGACCGTCAAGTGGGGTAGCTCTGACCTTAAGACGTTTGGGTCGCATTATGACCACACTGCGCCTTGTGATGTGTTAGCGGGAGATGTCTCCCGTCCTCTGGTAATTTACACACAAATTCTTCATACTTATACTCTATTGGATGAAGTGATATGGAACAAAAGTTTTGGGTGAGGTGACAAACATAAGACAGAACACGAAACAATGGGTATAAATTGGGTAATTGAACATATGAATGGAAGTAATTGCAGAAGGTCTATTGGCCCATACTTCCTCTTGATGCTTCCATATTGGTTCGGGCTCTTGAAGTAGGTAGAATATAGTTGTGCATTAATTGGCTGTTGATTGCTGGTGTTGACTTTTTGATGTGTAGTACCTCGCTGATGTCTAGCCGCCTGCTATCGCCGTACCTATCGATGATTTCTTTGTTGTTTGTTAAGATTTCTCTGGTGATGGTCTGGTTGTGAGAAGAGATTATGTGTTCTTTGATGGCTCCCTGTTGTTTATGCATTGTTAGTCGCCTAGAAAGAGACATTGTTGTCTTGCCCATATACTGAGTTCTTTGGGGCTTACAGTCCCCAAGTGGGCATTTAAAGGCATAGACGACGTTGGTCTCCTTCAAAGCGTTCTGCTTGATGTCTGGAGAGTTTTTCATGGGTAGATTGGCCGTTTTTGGTTTATAATAAATTATCAGTTGTATTTTCTGATTTTTGTCTGTTGGGATGACGTTCCTATCAACAATATCTTTCAGGACCCTTTCCTCCGTTTCATGAACCGTCGAAAAGAAGTTCCTGTAAAATAGTTTAATTGGGGGGTACAAGTGTTGTGTTGGTTGACTCTTCAGAAGTTGCCTTGCCTTTTACCTTTCTTTTTATGATGTCTTCAACGAAACCGTTAGAGAAGCCGTTGTTGACTAGGACCTGCCTTACCCTACAGAGTTCTTCATCGACTTCTTTCCATCCTGAACTGTGGCTTAAAGCACGGTCGACATAAGCATTGACAACATTCCTCTTGTACCTGTCTGGGCAGTCACTATTGGCATTGAGGCACATTCCTATGTTTGGTTCTTTGGTGTAGACTGCAGTATGGAAGCCTCCGCTCCTTTCCGTGACTGTTACATCCAGAAAGGGCAGCTTCCCATTGTTCTCCATCTCGTACGTGAAACTTAACACAGAATTCTGCTCAAATGCCTCCTTAGGTTTTAGTTGACATTGGCTTGAAACCCATCATATACTGCAGGTATGTTGACGACATTTTTACACAGGTACCTGATGCCAGATGTCTGCAGCAGCTATGAATAAATATATATATATATATATGTATATATATATATATATATATATATATATATATATATATATATATATATATATATATATATATATTCATATATATATATATATATATATATATTCATATATATATATATATATATATATATATATATATGTATATATATATATATATATATATATATATATATATATACATATATATATATATATATATATATATATATATATATATATATATATATATGTATATATATATATATATATATATATATATATACATATATATATATATATATATATATATATATATATATATATATATATATATATATATATATAATCTTTAGAACACTTTCCCACCAGGAGACTCGAACCCTAGCCAGCACAGAAGCCTTCCAGCAACAACTGGCATAGCAGGTACGCCTTTAACCCACTGCACCACGCTCAGACCCTTAAAAGAGATGGTAATTTCGGGGCATTTGAACACCCCAAAGATTACCACCTCCCAAGGGCATCTAGAGCAAGTGAGGGGTCACTTACGTTTTTCATCAAGTCCCTGTTAATATGGGAGGTGGCAACTTTGTATCCCTTAAGCAACTTAAGGGATACAAACAGAGGGGTGGAGGCCAAAAATTGAGACCTGGCTATCTCTGCCGAGGTAAAGATTTACCCAGAAACAGGTATAGATTAGTTTAGAATAGTCAGAAGGATTAAGTTGTCATAGATGACCGCTTAAGTATGAAAGATTAAGCAAAATGCTTCACTGAACAAACACGCATATTTTGCATCTTTATATACTGGAATGTGAAAAAATCGCGGAATTTAAAGATAACACCATCAATGGTGTCCAAGAGATGTGTAAGTACTTCATTCATAATGATGTGCTGCCCGAAATCTTAACGTAGTATCCAAAATTTGCTTACTATAGGTAATGCTTGCACAGGACTAAAGCTGCCGCCCAGTTGGTTGGGTGTGCAGCAACGCTAGTAACTATGTGACTCACCATACATGTAAAGTGCCTTGTATAGTGACTGTTGTGAGCCTCTTGTAGAATCACTTGCGATACAAAAGATTTTTTTTTTTTTTTGAGATATATACAAGAGTTGTTACATTCTTGTACAGCCACTAGTACGCGTAGCGTTTCGGGCAGGTCCCTGGAATACGATCCCCGCCACGAAGAATCGTTTTACAACCAAGTACCAATTTTACTGTTTAGTTAAACAGAGGCTACAGTTAAGGATTTGCGCCCAGTAAATCCTCCCCGGCCAGGATACGCACCCATGACAAAGCGCTCGCTGAACGCCAACGAGTGTCTTACCACTATACCATGGAGACTGGTGTATTATTGATGTGTGTATTTGTGTGGGTAATTATATATATATGTGTATGTATAAATGTATATGTATATATATGTATATGTATATATATATATATATATATATATATATATATATATATATATATATGTATATATATATGTACATGTATGTATATATATATGTACATGTATGTATGAGTATGTGTACATATATATATAACAATAATAATTGTGTAACTTGTGTCAAAAAAAATATTTCCTTAGCTAAACGAACTAGAGAGTTCAGTTCCTGAACCTATTATTTGACTCTAATTCTTTACACCACCGCCCACGGGATGGTTATGGGGTGCATAATAAGGAAAGAAATTGAATTGAACAAATACCTAATATATGATTACAATATTGTAATGAGTCACTGGAACCCCCAATCAGAGTTTTTTCTTAAACTGTTGTGCAATATTGTAATTTAAAAATGGGTCAGGTTTGTTGTTGTTGATTTAGGGGCGACGACGGTCGTGGGATAGGATGCGCCTCGGCGTATCCGTTAAGGGTTAATCGCGAAGCCAGGAAAGGTGAAACGCCAAGACTAAACACGAAACGAGTGACGCCAAACACTTGAAACTATTATGCCAAGCGGCAAAGAATCGCAGACAGGTAGATGATTGGGGAGCACCCAGGAGTCCCTCAGGGTGACAATCACCGACCCCGCCCCACACAGAGAACACTGGGTAGCAAAAACCAAAACCTCAGCATCAACTAAAACGCAAAACGTCACCCAGTGGCCCCCCGGCAGAGCATAAGCCAGCCGCCCAGCACGGCTGAGGGCACACCAGGAGCCCACCAAGAGCCGCCAACCCCCGGCACCTCTCGGCCAAGCCGGCCACCGAACACCATCACCCTGCCAGAAGAACCAGCCAGAACACGTCAAAAAAATCTATCAACAATCCCATGAGTCAAGACGATATGTGCGCCAGGCGTCGTACAACCGGACCTTAGAATAGGGGATGCAAAACGGCAGTAACAAAGCCAAAACGTGAAAACAGAACGTGCTCAGGCAGCTCCCTGGCAGAATAGGTGTCCAGACGTCTGCTCGCCATCAAGGTTGAACCAGAAATCCTGGTCAGGTTTATATTTACCAGTAAAAACTCTGAGAAGATTTGGACACTGATTAGGGCAGACTCAATCAAATTCCGTTCCACGAAACCACTGCAATTGGTAATGCTTTTCGCTCCTTCCCAATTAATAGTGTGATCACACAAACTTGTGTGTAGATAAAATGCACTAGACTTTTGGGCAGTTATAATACTCTTAGCATGTTGGGACCAACGCAATTGTAAGGAATTTCCTGTTTTTCCAAGGTGCACAGACTCACAATCATTGCAGGGAATCGAATTCACACAACTTGCTGCACCAGGGGAGTTTTTTTTTTTTTTTATTAAATTGGACTTGATCGTACAATTAGTGAATATCAAATAGATATTAAGATTCATAAAAACTGGGGAAAGTTTCTCATGTCATACCGCATGTCACGTGACAACAGGACTCCACCTGCCAAAGATTATCGAGGAATTCAAACATTGTTACGCATATAGGAATGTTTAGATCCACAAGCCTGGAAGCCATCAAATTCATTGATCTTAGTCACACGGGCTGGATGCTTAAATTTTACCTCTTCAATAAGGATAAGAGTGCCTGAGGAAGCCAAGAATCGACTCACGTCTGTGTAAATACATGCTGAAGACTCTAAGTGGGTCGAAGAAGCCTACCTTTCCAGCAGTGCAATAGAATCAACTGAAAAAGGTGTGTGTTCTATTGGCGGGAGGCGTGCGAGGGAGGGAGAAGTACTCAGGCCAGGGCGAAGATTATCCCAGTGCCACCATAAACAATAACCTCCAGGCGGGAAGGAGGCCTCAAGTGGAGGGAGAGAAGGGGAGGCTCACAAACCTGCTTGTATTACAGCAGGCTTGGAGGTGAATATGTGTGTCTTTTCAGATGTACGGTGAGTTTGTAGTGCTAAACATAATGCATCAGTGAAACTTCGTGTTAATTGTGTGTGACCGCTGCCTGTGGCGGGCATCCCCCTTCCCCTCCCTTTCCAAGCCTCTCGAAGGTCTTGCCAGTCTATCCAGCAAACCACTCCTGGCGGCTGATCCGACGTCCACCGTCACCCCCACGGCTACCGTCATCCTACTGCCACCCCACGCCCACCGTCACCCCACGCCCACCTACGTCACATGCCCTGCGGCTCCACCACCAGGAAAGGGTGGACGGATACATGTGGTGTGGTCAAGAGAGGGAGAGGGTCACCAGTGTGCCAATGATTGTTTGAAAAAGATAAATTGATTCCAGCCCGGTGGTGAACATTGCAAGTATCGTGTTGAGTGCACCACACCCAGTGAGCCAGAATACAGTCACCAGTGTGTAGTGATATAAAAGGAAATTATCCAAGACTCGAGTGCCACCCCCCCAAACCCTCCCTCCACCCCCTAATGTGAAGTGTTTTTCCGCTCCCCTGTAGTGGGTGTGGTGTCTTCCACTCCCCCTCCCCCTACCACCTACGATCAGGCGATCACGCCTTTCCCTCCCTGCCCATGCCAGCGCACAGCCTCCCATGCATCCCCATCCCGACCCACCATCTTCACGTGCCCACCCACCCAAGGCATCTGCCTAGACATGGCGCATGGTATACGGAACTACCAGGTTCCACCCAGCTAGGAGGGAAGCAGCACTCAGGAGCCTTATGCTCCAGAGTGCTGAGTCCGAGTCCGAGGTTTATAACGCTATCGTTTCATTTTCTCCGGGCTCCTCAGGAGGGTACACAGGGGTAAGGCCTCAACATGTCAAGGATATGGTGAACCCTGTTCTTGGCCCAGCTGCAGAGGCGCTCCTGACAGTAATCACAATGTTTGTCAACAACTGCCTCGCCGGGTTGAAATGATGAAATCATTTCAACCCGGCGATTTTCATTTCAATCCTTCCTTGGAAGGATGGTAAGCAAGTGTGTGGGGCTACACATGCGCTTCCACAATGGCCAGTACCTACCTCTACCACAGCACAGGCGAAAGGGGGCGGCGCTGCTTCTTTCAGGGAATCGCAGAAAACCATCAAATACAGAGGTCTAGCACACTGCTACAGCTTTATTCTGATCGGTTTGGAGACCCTCGGTTCGTGAGGGAAATGTGCATTGTTAGTTCCTGAAGGAATTGGAGGACAAATTTATCAGCGATACAAAGGACCAGAGAGTGAAAAGTTTCTTGTTCTAGCACCTCAGTGTCGCGACTAAGAGGGGAAATGCCTGTTGTATCTTGGACACGAGTCCAACTTCGGAGGAATTCAAAGAAGTGATCGAATGCAACAATGATCGAATCTGTCCGTAACATTTATCAGTGTTTCCATCGGCGTGTTTTTTATTTTACTTGCACAGTATTGGTTGTGTTGTGTATGTGTTAATGCCACATTTTGTAATCATGAAATCTTGTACAATAAATTTCCCTATATATATAAATATATATGGGGTGGTAGGAGAAGACAATATGTGCCAGTGTGCACGAGAGAGCCCGACAAGGCTCTCCCGGATGCTGCATATCGTCTTCTTTAAGGCACACTTACTTCATGGGTGTGAATATGTGACTACAGGTGCTTTCTTCATGGGTGTGAACACGTGACAACAGGTGCTCTCTTCATGGATGTGAGCACGTGACAACAGGTGCTCACTTCATGGATGTGAACATGTGACAACAGGTGCTCACTTCATGGGTGTGAACATGCGACTACAGGTGTTCACTTCATGGGTGTAAACATGCGAGTACAGGTGTTCACTACATGAGTGTGAACACGTGACAACACGTGGTTACTGAGTCTGGTTTCTCATCTCAGGGACGTTAATCCCTTTCTCCTAAATTAGGTATTATTCCAGGTGATATTTGAGTGAGTGGCCTGACGTTGTATTTGAGTGCAGTGTCAGAAGAAGTGGCAGCACGAGAGGGTGACTACTCTGCTGGTGTTATTATTGTTGTTGCATTTTTTATTTATCACACTGTGATCAATTTGGGGGTTCCTGACCGGAAGTTGCCGTCCTGTTTGCAGTTCTGATAAGTTGGGCAGGCTCTGTCTGGGGGGATTTTCCCCATGTTAGTTATGGTCCCTATTTGTATGTATATATGTATATATTCACCTAGTTGTGCTTGCAGGGGTTGTGCTCTGCTCTTTTAGCTCGCCTCTAAACTGTCAATCAACGAGTAATTTTAATTACTTTTTCCTACACACATACCCACACTCCCAGGAAGCAGCCAGTAACAGCTGTCTTACTCTCAGGCAACTATTTACTGCTAGGTAACAGGGGCATCAGGGTGAAACAAACTGTGCCCAATTGTCTCCACCGGCGCTGGGAATCGAACCCCGGTCCACACGACTACGTATACAGTGTGCTATCCAATGAGCCACCAGCGCCCCATGTATGTATGTATGTAAGTTTGTATGTATGTAAGTTTGTATGTATATATGTACTCACCTAGTTGTGCTTGCGGGGGTTGAGCTCTGGCTCTTTGGTCCCGCCTCTCAACCATCAATCAACAGGTGTGCGGGTTCCTGAGCCTATTGGGCTCTATCATATCTACAATTGAAACTGTGTATGGAGTCAGCCTCCACCACATTACTTCCTAATGCATTCCATTTGTCAGCCACTCTGACACTAAAAAAGTTCTTTCTAATATCTCTGTGGCTCATTCGGGCGCTCAGTTTCCACCTGTGTCCCTTAGTGCGTGTGCCACTTGTGTTAAATAGTCTGTCTTTATCAACCCTGTCGATTCCCTTGAGAATCTTGAATGTGGTGATCATGTCCCCCCTAACTCTTCTGTCTTCCAACGAAGTGAGGTTTAATTCCCGTAGTCTCTCTTCGTAGCTCATACCTCTCAGCTCGGGTACTAGTCTGGTGGCAAACCTTTGAACCTTTTCTAGTTTAGTCTTATGCTTGACTAGATATGGACTTCATGCTGGAGCCGCATACTCCAGGATTAGTCTGACATATGTAGTATATAATGTTCTGAAAGATTCCTTACACAAGTTTCTAAAGGCCGTTCTTATGTTAGCCAACCTGGCATATGCTGCTGATGTTATCCTCTTGATATGAGCTTCAGGGGACAGGTATGGCGTGATATCAACCCCCAGGTCTTTCACTCTCTCTGACTCTTGAAGTATTTCTTCTCCCAAATGATACCTTGTATCTGGTCTCCTGCTTCCTACCCCTATCTTCATTACATTACATTTGCTTGGGTTAAACTCTAACAGCCATTTGTTCGACCATTCCTGCAGCTTGTCCAGGTCTTCTTGAAGCCTCAATCTGTCCTCCTCTGTCTTAATCCTTCTCATAATTTTGACGTCGTCAGCAAACATCGAGAGGAATGAGTCTATACCCTTTGGGAGATCATTTACGTATGTCAGAAACAGGATAGGTCCAAGTATGTATGTATGTATGAATGTATGTATGTATGAATGTATGTATGTATGTGTCTGTCTTCCACATATCCATCGGTTTATGCGTCGATCTATCCATCCGTCTATCTATTCATCTATCCATCAATCTATTCATCTATCTATCAATCTGTCTGTGTATCCATTGATCAGTTCATCTCTCCATCGAATCACTTGGACTGGACGGAGGAGCAACGGTCTTGCTTCATGCAGGTCATCGTTTAATCCCCGACTGTCCAAATGGTTGGGCGCCATTCCTTTTCCCCCCACCCCCCGTCCCATCCCAAATCCTTATCCTGATCCCCTCCAATTGCTATTTAGTCGTAATGGCTTGGCCTTTTCCCCTGATAATTCCATCCCTCTCTCTCTCTCTCAATTACACACATATATACTCCATCTAGTATTTCATATATCCATCTTTTTATTCATCAAGCCACTTATCCGTCCTTTTGCTATGTATCCGTGAATATATATTAAGAAGCACTAAAACAACTATATGGGTGTAAGAAATGTTAAAATGTTCAGAATAATAACTTTATGTTAATCACACGCTAATATTTTGTACTTAGTTCCCACACGACTCCCTTAACATGTTGAGTTGTTGTTTATAAATGTTAATATGTCTTAAAGCATTTGTTTGGCCGTCCCGACCATCCTGTCCTTCCCGACCATCCTGGCCTTCCCGACCATCCTGTCCTTCCCGACCATCCTGTCCTTCCCGACCATCCTGTCCTTCCCGACCATCCTGTCCTTCCCGACCATCCTGTCCTTCCCGACCATCCTGTCCTTCCCGCCCATCCTGTCCTTTCCGACCATCCTGTCCTTCCCGACCATCCTGTCCTTCCCGACCATCCTGGCCTTCCCGACCATCCTGTCCTTCCCGACCATCCTGTCCTTTCCGACCATCCCGTCCTTCCCGACCATCCTGTCCTTCCCGACCATCCCGTCCTTCCCGACCATCCTGTCCTTCCCGACCATCCTGTCCTTCCCGCCCATCCTGTCCTTCCCGACCATCCCGACCATCCTGGCCATCCCGACCATCCTGTCTTTTCCGACCATCCTGTCCTTCCCGACCATCCTGTCCTTTCCGACCATCCCGACCATCCTGGCCATCCCGACCATCCTGTCTTTTCCGACCATCCTGTCCTTCCCGACCATCCTGGGCTTCCCGACCATCCTGCCCTTCCCGACCATCCTGCCCTTCCCGACCATCCTGTCCTTCCCGCCCATCCTGTCCTTCCCGCCCATCCTGTCCTTCCCGCCCATCCTGTCCTTCCCGCCCATCCTGTCCTTCCCGACCATCCTGTCCTTTCCGACCATCCTGTCCTTCCCGACCATCCTGTACTTCCCGACCATCCTGTCCTTCCCGCCTTCCTGTCCTTCCCGACCATCCTGGGCTTCCCGACCATCCTGGCCATCCCGACCATCCTGTCCTTTCCGACCATCCTGTCCTTCCCGACCATCCTGTCCTTCCCGACCATCCTGTTCTTCCCGACCATCCTGACCTTCTCACCATCCTGTCCTTTCCGACCATCCTGTCCTTCCCGACCATCCTGTCCTTCCCGACCATCCTGTCCTTTCCGACCATCCTGTTCTTCCCGACCATCCTGTCCTTCCCACCATCCTGTCCTTTCCGACCATCCTGTCCTTCCCGACCATCCTGTCCTTCCCGACCATCCTGTCCTTCCCACCATCCTGTCCTTTCCGACCATCCTGTCCTTCCCGACCATCCTGTCCTTCCCGACCATCATGTCCTTCCCGACCATCCTGTCCTTCCCGACCATCCTGTCCTTCCCGACCATCCTGTCCTTCCCGACCATCATGTCCTTCCCGACCATCCTGTCCTTCCCACCATCCTGTCCTTCCCGACCATCCTGTCCTTCCCGACCATCCTGTCCTTCCCACCATCCTGTCCTTTCTGACCATCCTGTCCTTTCCGACCATCCTGTCCCTCCCGACCAACCATCCTGTCCATCCCGACCATCCTGTCCTTCCCGACCATCCTGTCCTTCCCGACCATCCTGTCCTTTCCGACCATCCTGTCCTTCCCGACCATCCTGTCCTTCCCGACCATCCTGTTCTTCCCGACCATCCTGTCCTTCCCGACCATCCTGTCCTTCCCGACCATCCTGTCCTTTCCGACCATCCTGTCCTTCCCGACCATCCTGTCCTTCCCGACCATCCTGTCCTTCCCGACCATCCTGTCCTTCCCGACCATCCTGTCCTTCCCGACCATCCTGTTCTTCCCGACCATCCTGTCCTTCCCGACCATCCTGTCCTTCCCGACCATCCTGTTCTTCCCGACCATCCTGTCCTTCCCGACCATCCTGTCCTTCCCGCCCATCCTGTCCTTCCCGGCCATCCTGTCCTTCCCGACCATCCTGTCCTTCCCGACCATCCTGTCCTTCCCGACCATCCTGTCCTTCCCGACCATCCTGTCCTTCCCGACCATCCTGTCCTTCCCGACCATCCTGTTCTTCCCGACCATCCTGTCCTTCCCGACCATCCTGTCCTTCCCGACCATCCTGTTCTTCCCGACCATCCTGTTCTTCCCACCATCCTGTCCTTTCCGACAATCCTGTCCCTCCCGACCAACCATCCTGGCCATCCCGACAATCCTGTCCCTCCCGACCAACCATCCTGGCCATCCCGACCATCCTGTCCTCGTATCCCAGACCCTAACCCTATACTTTAAGGTGAGCACAGTTGCAAGCGTCTGACCTTCAGCATTGGACAGACAGACAAACAAAGGGTCAGACAGACATTCTCTCCTTCACCACAGCATCATTATTTCCTGTGTCTCATCTCTATGTCTTTTTTCCACAATATTTCTCACTTTTCATGTAATATCGCTCTGCTATCCCGATGTGTCCGACATTTATATGGTACTCACATATTCCACCACTCGAAACTATATCCATTCCCTTGTGTTTTTACCATTTTCTCTTTATATGTAGTTCATGTTTACGTCTCATTACTGTGTTTCTTCTTTCTATCTTTACTACTGCTTCCTCTCTCCCTGTGTCTCAGTTTTTACGTCTTCACCCTCTCGACCTCATTGGTCCATCACCTCCCGTGTGTACACTCCCAGTGTCTAATGTCTCTGTGTTTACCATTCATGGTTGTTGCCTAAACGTGCTCATCCTATGTCTCTCTTCTTCGCTCTCAACTCTTGGTCCTCACTACCAACGATTCTCTGCTCTTTATCCCTGCGTATCTCCCCCTTCATCCTGAACTCTTGTTTGTCACATCTTAGTCTTAGCATTGTGTCTCACTATTATGGCAACACCACGTATCACTATTCATTCCTCACTCATCTGCACTCCTCTAGCTGTAACTATTTTCTTAATCTATGCTATACTCGTCACGTGGTATATAAATGTCTACATTCCTTTTTTTAGGTTCATATTTTTGCAGAATCCTCTGCATTTATTATGTGCTCTTGTTGCATCTTTTCAATGATAGTTTTGGAATCTGAATGTATGATGGCATGCCGTCGATCATCAGCAAGGACGTGTTCTAAACATTTCTGAATGTCTACCGTCTGTGTTTGTAAAGTTGATCGCACGTTTGAGTCTCTACCAATAGGATTTCCTGCCTAAACTGCAGCTCCAAATTCTTGTCTCTCCTGGTATACTGAGTTGGTATACTGATGTGAATGTTAAGTATATGAAGCTCTAGGAAACCATGTATTCTTCAATATATATTGTTTATCTTTGTTGTGATTCATAGCAGATGGGAATCTGATTCTTCTTTCCTTGAAGAGCCAAAATGTTAAAGCCTGTTGGTAAATATTCACACGGTGATTGCACAACGAAATCTACAAGTGTTTCCTAGTCACCTTTCTCATTGATTATATTTGTGATATCAAATGTATTGATGACATTTGTGGTAAAATGTTGTTGACGTTGTTAAAGATTCGCTACCTGAAACAAAAAGGTCCAAGTAGCACGGGCTATGGTGAGCCCGTCGTGTAAAATGTGTCAACCAGTTGCTATTGGAGGCACATGTGAACAGTGTTACAGCTCCACTAAGTGTATGGTATGTTATAGTTAACTTTACTCAGTGAAGTCAGTATTTTGGTCACAATGTATTGAACAAGGCCTTTTATCTAAATTGTAACCGCTGTTAGTTTGGTTTCTTCAGCTAAGTATTTTAGGCCATCTTGGATTCCTCCACTGTAAGATGCACTGCGTTGTTCAGAACAACATCAACCTTGGCGGTCGCTGCATAATCAACAAGCACACTTCATGTTTGTAAAACATCCTGAACCATCTAAGTCCCACTCCTACTTGCGGCCATGACTTTTTCTCATAATTTGCTATCGGAATTGTTCATTAAACACCCCCATATTGAATTTGCTTATTAAACATTTAATAATCATTCCACACTAAGATATAACCCATTAACGGATACAGTTGTGAATGTGTAGGTGGTGAATGTTTGCTGACATAACTGAGACAGTGGATCTTGTTATGTCTAAAATTACGATCACTGCACATGACACGTTACAATTGTTCTCATTACCGGACTTTGTTCTAATATGTGTTGAGATAAAAATCTAGTGTTTGGCATTTTTTCTTTTACAGTTTTTAATGGTTTTAAAGGCAACAAATGAAAGGATCCTGTTAAAGAAGAAACGATTGATTTTACATGTTGTTCTTTCTTTGTATGAGGTTGAGAAGCCTCATATAGCCTCATGATTCATGGTGTTGAGAACCCCATATAGCCTCATGATTCATGGTGTTGAGAACCCCATATAGCCCCATGATTCATGGTGTTGAGAACCTCATATAGTCTCATGATTCATGGTGTTGAGAACCTCATATAGTCTCATGGTTCATGGTGTTGAGAACCCCATATAGTCTCATGATTCATGGTGTTGAGAACCCCATATAGTCTCATGATTCATGGTGTTGAGAACCCCATATAGTCTCATGATTCATGGTGTTGAGAACCCCATATAGTCTCATGATTCATGGTGTTGAGAACCCCATATAGCCCCATGATTCATGGTGTTGAGAACCCCATATGACCTCATGATTCATGGTGTTGAGAACCCCATATAGTCTCATGATTCATGGTGTTGAAAACGCCATATAGCCTCATGATTCATGGTGTTGA
Source organism: Procambarus clarkii (assembly GCF_040958095.1). Lineage (NCBI taxonomy): Eukaryota > Metazoa > Arthropoda > Malacostraca > Decapoda > Cambaridae > Procambarus > Procambarus clarkii. Next base: position 27,538,480 of record NC_091206.1, read on the forward strand.
GAACCCCATATAGCCCCATGATTCATGGTGTTGAGAACCTCATATAGTCTCATGATTCATGGTGTTGAGAACCCCATATAGTCTCATGATTCATGGTGTTGAGAACCCCATATAGTCTCATGATTCATGGTGTTGAGAACCCCATATAGTCTCATGATTCATGGTGTTGAGAACCCCATATAGCCCCATGATTCATGGTGTTGAGAACCCCATATGACCTCATGATTCATGGTGTTGAGAACCCCATATGGCCTCATGATTCATGGTATTGAGAATGGTGAGCAGGAGGAAGGCGATTGTGGCTTTCATCTCGACTTGTGGGGGACCAGAAAGGCAATCTGGAGTCAAGGAATGATTGTACCCTGGTAGTCAACTGTGGTAAACCTAAGAAGAGGTCTGTTTATCATAGGAAAGAATCTGTTGAGAGGTAAACCGATGTTGGAGCCTGTGTCTTGACCCCATACTCAGGTTAGAGTATAGAGAAGTCGAGAGTGACGGTCGAATATACAATTTGAAGGTGACTTGGAAGACTTAAACTCCAATCGCCATTTTGACATTGGAAAACAAGCGTCGTCACTCCCATAATTTTGTGGTAAGATCCTTTGATTGATATAGCATGCTGTAAGATTTTTTCCTCATAATATTCTAGCATTATGTCCTGAGGAAGGACCTGTTTAGCTAACATGCTAAGTGTAGTAAGCAGCTCATTCCCCACTCTGGAGATAGAAAAAATGACTAGGCACAAGCAAACGCCAAGGCCTCACAAGTATGAAATCCCTATAATTAGACCGTCGACCTTCGTCATTCGCTGGAGCGAATCTAACGAGTAGGTCACGGATTATCACAACTTATTTGTATAGTTGAGTGGTGCTATGAATTCTGCCCAAATCTCAGTGAAACAATCTCAAATGAATAGCAATAATAATTTCAGGTCACATAGCAGAACAAATGTAAATCAATAAAGTGTGGGGTGTAACGAAAAACAGCGTTCAACATAACAACACAGTTTATTCAAGAAAGTACTAACTACTACAACAAGGAAAAATATCAGTGACGTCACTGGAAATCCTTCGTGTGACACCTTTACGACAGCTGGACACCAGCCTCGAGTATGACTACAGGATCCTTCCTGCAATCGTGTTGTACTGCATAAATTAACTAACTTGAACATACTGAGTGTTCACAGAGGATGCAATCAAGCAAGCAAAACATACTAATTTATAATCACTAATGCAACAACAACAAGGTGGGTTAGGAGACAAGTCTCCTGTAACCTCCTATAAGTTACTTTACGCTCCTTGCAGCCCTCCCCTGCAATAGCAGTTGCAATGCAATCAAACTAGTAGCCTATCAGTGACATTACAATGACTAATGGGGTTTCTGGCATCTCCAGCAACCCTCCTGATTAAAATTCTTACGTTAAATTCAAACTTGTTCGCAATTGTGTTGCTCACGTGGCCCCACAAAGTGAGGTGATTCAGTGAAATATCTATGCCCAAGCTTACCACAAAGTGCTGTCGGGATGTTGGGGAAATAGCCTCGGCTACCAATGTCTTTTGAACAGTCACTGTGGTCGAGTGGTTACAGAATCTGGTACGCTATGGTTATTTTGAGGTTATCTCGGTTATCTTGAGATAATTTCGGGGCTTATCGTCCCCGCAGCCCGGTCCTCGACCAAGCCTCTTTTTTGTTACACTCCCCTCCAGGAAGCAGCCCGTAATAGCTATATAACTCCCAGGTACCTATTTACTGCTAGGTAACAGGGGCATCAGGGTGAAAGAAACATTTTGCCCATTTGTCTCTGCCTCCACTGGGGATCGAACCCGGAACCTCAGGACTACGAATCTGAAGCGCTGTCCACCCAGCTGTCAGGCGCCCTGGTCGATACATTGTGCTCCTGGTGGACTGGGTTCGAATCTTTCTAGGGAGTGTGGTTTTCAGTTACATATTGGCTTGGGGACCATTCAAGCTTGTTTGCATTTGTGTTGCTCATGTGGCCCCCATAATGTGAGGGAATTCGATGAAATATGATGCCCAAGCTTACCACCAAGTGCTGTAGGGATGTTGGGGAAATAGCCTCAGCTACCAATGTCTTTTGAACAGTCACAGTGGTCGAGTGGTTAAAAAACCAGGTAAGCCATGGTGTATAGTGCTCCTGGCTGTCTGGATTCGAATCCTTCTGGGGTGTGAAGTTTTCAGTTGCATATATGCCTGGGGACCATTCAGGCTTGTTTGCATATATATATATATATATATATATATATATATATATATATATATATATATATATATATATATATATATATATATATATATATATATATATATATTGTGACGGTAACGCGTTGGTGTTCGGCTGTTTAAGGCTAGGGGTATGGCCTCGTCACATAGTTGTAAAAAAAAATAGAAAAACTGGAACTTCGTCTGTGGTAAGGTAAGGAGAAGACACACAAAACACAAGTAAATTTTCACAATGAAATTTTAATTACGTTAAATAAATCAAAACATGAAAAAATGGACAAACAAATTTGTATAATAAAATCAATCAATCAAAATAATAAGAATAATTAAATGACACAATGAAAAGTTACGTTAAGATAAAATAACAAGAAGTGCAACACAAAATAAAGGGAAGGTGCTGGAATATTGGCTTTAAGCTACCACCTCTCTCAGTACACGCTAACGTCTAGCCGGGAGGAGTGGTAACCACGAAAGCACTGAACATTCTGAGGTCTGAGGTCGTGGCGACCCCAGACATCAAGTAGTATGGGGGGGCGAGTGCAGGTGCAGCCAGACCGGCGACCAATCAGCGGAGCCGGTAGCGATCAACAGGTAGTTTGGCGGTTTGAGTCTGAACAGGTGTTTCTGGCTGCAACGTTTTGCGCTCTGGCAAACCTGGCTGGTGTTGTTGTCGTTGTTGGACATTTCTTCCATAGTAGTTTTATATAATTTCAACGACGTAATTGTGGAGGAAGAGCAGGCTCAATCTCTTGAAGGAGATTATCGTCACAACTCTCCCCCGAAGCCTGCGGTTCTGGAAGAAGTACGTCGTTATGTGGTGGAGTAATGGATGGAGTCGCTTCTACTTCATAAACTCTGGAGAGGGCATCGGCTATGGTGTTGTCAGAACCCTTGATATAGCGGATCTCCAGGTTGAAGTCTTGTAAATACAGAGCCCATCGTAGAAGACGCTGGTTGGTGAATTGGGCTTGATGTAGGAAGTGGAGAGGGTTGTGGTCTGAGAAGATGGTGGTAGACCTGGCGCCTTGTAGGTACGGAGCGAAGTGTTGGAGGTTCAGGACGATGGATAGTAGCTCCTTTTCAATAGTGCTGTAGTTCCTCTGGTGTGGTTTCAGTTTGTAGCTGTAGTAGCTGACAGGTAGAACCTCCTCGCCTCGGTGTTGCATCAGGACACCACCAACGCCGGTACCACTGGCGTCGACATGAAGGACGAAAGGCTTGGTGATATCTGGAGAGGCGAGAATGGGGTTAGAACAGAGGAGGAATTTGAGTTGTTCGAAAGCAACGGTTTGCTGTATGGTCCAATTATACCGTTGCTTGGGACTGGTTAATAGAATTAGAGGTGTGGCGACTGTACTGAAATTCCTCACAAACCTACGGTAGTAAGAGGCAAGACCAAGGAAGCGCAGGAGCTGCTTCCTGGTGGTAGGCTGTGGATACTGTTGGATGGCTTGAGTGTGTGAGTCTAACGGAGCTATGCTGCCACTCCCAATAACATGACCCAGATAACGCACTTTACCTTTCGCGAAAGTGGACTTGCCCAGGTTGATGGTGAGGCCGGCTGTCAGGAGTTTGGAGAACAGACGTCGCAGCTGGAGCAGATGTTCACTCCAGGAGTTGGAGGCTACGACGATATCGTCCAGGTAGGCGTATGTGTTATCCAAGCCCTGGATGACACGGTTGACAGCTCTTTGAAAGGTGGCCGGGGCATTACATAGTCCGAAAGGAAGGCGTTCATATCTGAAAAGTCCAAAAGGAGTGATGAAGGCAGATATCTCTTTAGCGCGCTCCGTTAGACACACTTGATAGTACCCCTTAAGCAAGTCCACTTGGGACAAGTACTGGGCACTACCAATGGCATCAAGGATGTCATCTATCCTTGGCAAGGGGTAAGCATCCTTGACAGTGACAGAGTTCAGTTTACGATAGTCAGTGCATAACCGCACCTTACCTTGGGGTTTGGGCACCAAGATACAAGGTGAGGCCCAGGGGGACTCACAAGGTGTAGCCAGTCCATGATCCAAGAGGTATTGCACCTCAGCACGCATGACTTCCTTCTTGCTCGGGCTGATTCGGTAGAAGGGTTGACGAATTGGCCGGGTGTCGGGGAGCAGTTGGATGTCGTGCTGGGTAACTCTTGGGGATCATCTCGGAACAACTCTTGATGTTCTCTGAAGATCTTGACGAGAGGTGCACTATGATTATCCTGAAAGTATTTGGGAAAATCATTAAGGATTTCGGAATTAGAAAGCGCTGACTCCTTGTCAGTGCTTTCGGGAGGAGAAGCCGGGAAGGTCTCACTGTGGATGTAGGGTTCTGTGAAAGTAGAATAGTTAGTCAGGACAGTGGGAGGAGTACCATTATATTGCTTCAGGAGGTTGACGTGGCACAGCTGGGTCTTCCGCCGCCTATCTGGAGTCTCTATTACGTAGTTGTTATTATTCCTGCACTCTTTGACGCAGTAGGGTCCTGAAAACCTGTTTTGTAAAGGTGAACCTGGGATAGGGAAATAGGCAAGGACGAAGTCTCCCGGCTTGAATTTTCTTACTTTGCTGGTCTGGTCGTAATGAGTCTTCATTCTCACCTGGGCTTTCAATAGATTATCATGGGCAAAACGGTGGACTCTCCCTAGAATGTGTTGAAGGTTTTGAAGAAACTGGGGCACATTCTGATGCTCACTGAAGGTGGCATCTCTGAGAGAGTCTTTGAAAGCCTTAAGGGGAGTACGGCACTTACGGCCGTAGAGCATCTCATAAGGAGATACTCCTAGGGACTCATTGGGGAGACTTCTGAAAATACACATTATTAGGTCAATCTGCTTATCCCAATCCTTCGAGGTTTCACTACAAAACTTTTTCAAGAGTGCTTTGATGGTCTGATGACTACGTTCAAGAGAACCCTGTGAAGCAGGATGATAGGGGCTGGACAATACCTGTTTGATGTTGAACTCCTCCAGTGTCCTTTTGAAGAGATCACTGGTGAAGTTGGTACCACAGTCACTTTGAATCTCCCTGGGAAATCCGTATTGAGTGAAGATCTTCAATAGATGTTTTATAACCGTAGCAGCCGTGATGTTCTTCACTGGAACTGCTATGGGAAATCTGGTGGTAGGACACAGGATGGTTAGGATGTAGGCGTTACCTGAACTGGTCCGAGGTAAAGGACCAACACAGTCTATTATGAGTCTGTGGAAAGGTTCCGCAGGCACCTGTATGGGAATCAGTGGTGCTCTGGGAATGGAGATGTTCGGTTTGCCTGCCATCTGACATGTATGACACTGTTTTACGTACTGTTTGACGTTATTTACCATACCTGGCCAGTAGTAGTCTTGACGAATCCCATGGTAAGTCTTGTTGAAGCCGTAGTGGGAGAATACTCCGTGGGCCAGGTGTAGAATAGTGGGCCGCAGGCTGGTGGGAATCACAAGTTGTTCGATGTTGGCCCAATCGTCCTCCTCCTTCAGTTTACTGGGTCTATATCTGCGGTAGAGCAAGTCGTTCTCTAGGAAGAACCCAGGAATACTGTCGGGTTGAGTCTCAGCCTGGAAAAACAATGGTGTTAAAGTAAGATCTTCCCTCTGCAACTTACGGAACTCCAACTTGGTCAGATGCGGGGGTAGTTTCTGAGGGTCTTGAGGGACAGCGGTAGCAGTAGAGTCAGCTGGCTGTGGACGTGCGGCTTGTGCACGGGTGGTCACGAGAACCGGAGGAGAAACTTCATCACTCTCTTGAACCTCTGCTGGAACATACTCTAGAATAGGGTTTATTGGCACAGAGTTACACACCTGGGGTTTGTCCATGACGATCAGGTTGGTCGGTTGCAGGTCTTCTGCCAAGTCGTTGCCTAGGAGAAGTTGCACTCCAGGCATGGGAAAAGGCTTTTCCCTGACGGCGACTTGGACTTCCCCATTCACGTAGGGACAATCCAGGTGGACTCTGGCGAGAGGGTATGGAGTGGTAGCAGTGAGGTCAGTGATGAAGACAGTTTCTCCGGTGTAGACGATGTTGGGCACAGCCGACTTCAAGATGATCGATTGTAGAGCCGCTGTGTCCCTCAAGATCTTCAATTTGAAACGTCCCTCCGGATTTGAACCGTTGGCAGAGACAGTTCCAGTATACAGGTGGTTACTGAAAAGAGAAAGATCATTAACATCAACACCAACATTCATCACAGGCTTACCGGACTTAGGAGGAGTTGGTTTGGGTCTTTGTTGGTCAGTGGTTCCCTTGTATTGAGACTTACCACACTTGTCTATGGTATGTCCATAGAGTCTACAATACTTGCAGTACAGTTGTGAACCAGCTTGATCGGGGCTCACCTTCTCGTAACTGTACCACGACTTCTTACTGGAGGATGGTTCGGGTGTCAGCCGGTGGATGAGGCTGTAAGTGTCAGCCGACTTAGCACACTTCAGGTAGTCGGTTTCTTCTTTATCTGCTAAGTAGAGGCGGACAGGAGGTGGCACACGTCTCAAGAATTCTTCAACAAGCATCAGGTTGACGAGTTCTGTAAAAGTAGAGACATGTGCTGCTTCCAGCCATTTCATGAAATACCTCCGTTTCGTGTTAGCAAACTCGAGGAAGGTAGTGGTACTTGCCTTCAGGTGGTCACGGAATTTCCTTCTATAACTTTCAGTAGAGAGGAGGTAGGCGTCCAACACTGCTTGTTTCAGAGTGTGGTAGTCATTCTCAGACGCCAAAGTACTGAGTGTGACTGCAGCTCTACCTGTAAGATGGACTCTGAGAAGTGTGGCCCATTGGTCGACAGGCCAACTGAGTTGATTAGCAAGGGTTTCAAAGGTGGTAAAGAACACATCAACTTCTGCTTCTACAAAGGATGGCATTAACTTACTTGCATGTGATATATTAAAACTGACGGGAAGATTGGCAGTAGCTTGCTGGCGTTGAGTGAAGTGTGAAGTTTCCAAGGCGATTTCACGTTGACGACACTCTAGAGCCAGAGTCGCTTGTTGCTTGTCATGTTCGCGTTGTAACTCTAACTCGCGTTGTTTGGTTTCGAGCTGTAAGCGTTCCCGCTCCTGGAGTGTTTCAAGCTGTACTCGCTCACGTTCATGGAGCAAGGCGACCTCACGTTCGTGGAGGGCGAGTCCACGTTCGTGTTCTTCTCTCCTCAAGGCAGCTTCGCGTTCTTGTTCTTCTCTCCTCAAGGCAGCTTCGCGTTCTTGTTCTTCTCTTCATATGGCAGCTGCTTCTCTTTGCTGCTCACGTTCAATCTTGGCCAGCTCTAGTTTAAGTTTCATCGTTGCCAAGTCAGTTTTCTCTGCAATATAGTAAGTTTCATGAGTTTCAGAGTCTATCTTACCTTGCTCTAAATAGTAATCCAGCAACAGGTTGTGTAGGTCATTTTTGTTGGCTTGGTAGGGAACTTCTAGTTGATACTCATGTGCAAGAGTTTGTAATTCAGTCCTCTTGGCACGACTTAAAGTCCCTATTTCACCTGCTGGATTTGTACGGAAAGCTTGGAGACGAAACATGGTGAAATTAGCAAATAAAGGTACACGAATATTCAATAGTGAATGTCAGAAACAGGACAACGTGGCAACTGGTACCTATCCTGTGTGATCTTTAACAATTAAAGTTAAGTAAAAGATGTTAAATGATTAAATTAAATCAAGGGCGCAGGAAATCTTGTACCCGGTACTCATGTAAGAGGATAAGGGCAAGAAAATCCTACTAAAAAATGAAACAGAGTTTCGAAAACAAATGAAACAGTTAAATGCTTCAAAAGTAAAATTGGTAGTCCAAGGATGTAGGCATACCTTGCCAAGTCTCTATAGGACATAAAGCAAGTTTTTCCTACTGAATTTAATATGATACTTACAGAATTAGCGAACTTTTGTGCTCTGAAAAGTAAGCTAATTCCCTACCGTTGTATGTATCATCATCTCTGACTGACGTGTAGGGGTGCGAGGTGTCAACTGGTGACGAGAACTGCTGCTGAGGTCCCAATTCAGCAACTAAAGTTCGAGCTAGAGGAACTATGGCCCTCTTTGTCCTCCTACAGTCAGATTGCAGAAGATTGGGTACTCTTGACCCGGGGCAGACCACAGTACCAGGGTACCTATATGATGATCTGTCAAAAATGAGAAATATTCAAGGGACAAAGATGGTAAACACGAGTAATAACACGGAGGGAGAGATGACCAATTAAGAGTATGACTGCGGCCTACAGTCACCACGTAATCCAAAGTTGTCTCACCTTCACCATATGTTACTCTCGTAATGCACAATACACCGCACCTTATAAAAAATGAAATTGAATATGAAAAATAGTAAAGCTACGTTAACAAAGTTAAATACGCTTACCATAAATTACCACTTGGCACCAGTACCTGAGTGAAGCTCCCGGACAGGCCCCCATATAACTTGTGATGGTAACGCGTTGGTGTTCGGCTGTTTAAGGCTAGGGGTATGGCCTCGTCACATAGTTGTAAAAAAAAATAGAAAAACTGGAACTTCGTCTGTGGTAAGGTAAGGAGAAGACACACAAAACACAAGTAAATTTTCACAATGAAATTTTAATTACGTTAAATAAATCAAAACATGAAAAAATGGACAAACAAATTTGTATAATAAAATCAATCAATCAAAATAATAAGAATAATTAAATGACACAATGAAAAGTTACGTTAAGATAAAATAACAAGAAGTGCAACACAAAATAAAGGGAAGGTGCTGGAATATTGGCTTTAAGCTACCACCTCTCTCAGTACACGCTAACGTCTAGCCGGGAGGAGTGGTAACCACGAAAGCACTGAACATTCTGAGGTCTGAGGTCGTGGCGACCCCAGACATCAAGTAGTATGGGGGGGCGAGTGCAGGTGCAACCAGACCGGCGACCAATCAGCGGAGCCGGTAGCGATCAACAGGTAGTTTGGCGGTTTGAGTCTGAACAGGTGTTTCTGGCTGCAACGTTTTGCGCTCTGGCAAACCTGGCTGGTGTTGTTGTCGTTGTTGGACATTTCTTCCATAGTAGTTTTATATAATTTCAACGACGTAATTGTGGAGGAAGAGCAGGCTCAATCTCTTGAAGGAGATTATCGTCACAATATAAATATATATATATATATATATATATATATATATATATATATATATTTATATATATTTATATATATATATATATATTTATATATATATATATATATATATATATATATATATATATATATATATATATATATATATATATATATATATATATATATATATATATATATATATATATATATATATATATATATATATATATGTCGTACCTAGTAGCCAGGCTACTAGGTACAACATATATATATATATAGGTATATATATATATATATATATATATATATATATATATATATATATATATATATATATATATATGTCGTACCTAATAGCCAGAACGCACTTGTCAGCCTATTATGCAAGGCCCGATTTGCCTAATAAGCCAAGTTTTCCTGAATTAATATATTTTCTCTAATTTTTTTCTTATGAAGTGATGAAGCTACCCATTTCATTATGTAAGATGTCAATTTTTTTTATTGGAGTTAAAATTAACGTAGATATATGATCGAACCTAACTAACCCTACCTAACCTAACCTAACCTATCTTTATTGGTTAGGTTGGGTTAGGTAGAAGAAAAAGTTAGGTTAGGTTAGGTTAGGTAGTCGAAAAACAATTAATTCATGAAAACTTGGCTTATTAGGCAAATCGGGCCTTGCATAGTAGGCTGAGAAGTGAGTTCTGGCTACTAGGTACGACATATATATATATATATATATATATATATATATATATATATATATATATATATATATATATATATATATATATATGTCGTACCTAGTAGCCAGAACGCACTTCTCAGCCTACTATGCAAGGCCCGATTTGCCTAATAAGCCAAGTTTTCATGAATTAATTGTTTTTCGACTACCTAACCTACCTAACCTAACCTAACCTAACTTTTTAGGTTAGGTTAGGTTAGGTAGGGTTGGTTAGGTTCGGTCATATATCTACGTTAATTTTAACTCCAATAAAAAAAAATTGACCTCATACATAATGAAATGGGTAGCTTTATCATTTCATAAGAAAAAAATTAGAAAAAATATATTAATTCAGGAAAACTTGGCTTATTAGGCAAATCGGGCCTTGAATAGTAGGCCAAAAAGTGAGTTCTGGCTACTAGGTACGACATATATATATATATATATATATATATATATATATATATATATATATATATATATATATATATATATATATATATATATATATATATATGCGAACAAGCCTGAATGGTCCCCAGGACTATATGCGAATGAATATATTCATTCGCATATATATATTTATTATATATGAATCATTTTCATATATATATATATATATATATATATATATATATATATATATATATATATATATATATATATATATATATATATATATTGTCGGGGTTTACTCGGGTGAGCAACAGTACACTCAAGGTCACTCACCGTAGCCCTGCGGGTCTTCACTCTATCCTCGCGGCGCCACTGTACGCCAGGAGAGTATCCCAGTCAATCCCAACCGGCCTCTGATCGAGAAGGAGTGGGAACACAACTTGTTCACTTAACTGTTGTATGCCCGCCCCGTCATAGGGCTCTACTACTAACCACAAGGTCGCCAACTGGTGTTTTCGGTGTCCAGTAACACGTCAGTGGTTTTGTTGAATTGTGGTAACAGTGGCAAGGACACACTCAATAGATCTGATATCAGGCAGTTATTTACTTCTATCACTCTTTGCTTTCAGGTATTACATAGCCACAAGAAATATGGAGGGGATGATATAAACACCAATGTATTTTGTATTTTACTTAAAACTCATTCAAAGACATCACAAGATTATATCAATAAGCAAACAACTGTTTCAGGCGGGAGTCGTTCGTTCCCACATATAATATGAACTCACTAAGCTGGCAACACTCCCCCTCTCGTCAATGTCAAAATCAGCTGCGCGAATGTTACTTTATCTGTTTGCTTGGCGTGACGCGCCAATTTCTTTAAGTTCTCAAAGATCACTAGAAGTTCGAACACTCAATATTTGTGACAATAGCACGTAAATACTTCGCTACACTGATCTTGGGCTCAATCAAACATTTCTATATTAAATGTGACAATAATTCACTGTCATGGTATTACACACTGCCCTTCATTTAATGATAACGGATGCAAGTATATGTATCACTGGAGTTCTCAGTAATTCCTTCCGTGGGCGATAACACAATTAATCACTGCACACATGAATGACTATTCAATACAAGAGCATAGACATATATATATATATATATGGATGAGTCAGACATCAATAATGGTAATAACATAGTTACTGGGCACATAGCCTAACTCCCAAATACTGGCATAATTATATATATATATTCTCTCACTATATGATCGCATTAAAGTCTCATGAAAGACATTCTCAACACAGTAAATTCATCAATTACTCCGGGTGCCTGCATACACCAATAATAATCATAAATATCGTGAGTACTCTTTATAGTGCCACTCTGCACACGGGTGCCTTACTGTGACATAGGTGAGCCTTGCTCACAACATACAAAATACTCAGGCTAAATAATATAGCTGACTAAAGGTGAATTGGGAGGGAAACTAGAATCACCTACTTCCACCTATCCGCCGATGAGAGTTGAGTTGTAGCTCCTGGTCCTGGCTCCTGCCTTGTGTAGGGAACGCCCCCACACACACACTGTCGTGTCCTCCCGGAACTCAAACAACGTCCCACCATAAGCGCGTCGTCTCCGTGCCTTTTCACTGCAGGTCCGTGCTCCTCCTCGACTTCTTGTAGGGTTGGAGTCAGTCTCCCGGCCGTCGCCTTCTCCCAGCTACGGCTGCCTGCCTACGTCTCGGCTGCAGTCGTTCGGATTCCCGAATAGTTTCCTTCTTCCTCTGCTTCCCGGTGGCTCGGTTCAGCCACTACGCCATCACAAACGGGTGAACTGCCTCAGACGTCGTATACGTCACTGCACAGACTTCACTTCTTCTTGCACAGTACCTGTCCTGGAGCACTTGTTGCTCAATATCCCGTCGATTCCCTCTCTGGTCCAACACATGAACGAGGGAAGACCTCACAGAGTACTGGCAGACTTCGGGAGACGCGTAAAATCCACGGGAGTGGGAAACAACTGTCAAACTGACAGGACCAATCTTCGCACGTCCACCCACCTTGACGTGTCGTGTCAGACTGATTCCCTCCGGAGGATTGGCCGATCCACTACGTCATCACTGTGGAGCTATCAGCCGTCGCATACGTCGCTGCCTAGACTCCACTCTTGCACAATACCTGTCCTGGAGCACTTGTTGCTCAATATCCCGTCGATTCCTTCTTCGGTTCAACACATGAACGAAGGAAGACCCCACAGGTGTTGGCAGACCACGGGTGATGCGTAAGTCCTCCGGAGACGGGGTAAACTGTCCAACTGACAGGACCCCCCAGCGCACGTCCGACCTCCTTGACGTGCTGTCTTAGACTGATGGCGCCAACGGGGCGCGATGACCGGACCCCCCTTCCTTCGTGACGTCATATTCGCCACGGGAGGTTTTCATTGGCTCTCTGTGCCACGTCGCTGTCGGTGACCAATCTGGTGTCACTGACGTCACACAGTTTTGGCGGGAAAACAGAAGAGCCAGCGCCATATTGGCTTCCTAAAGGGCCTAAACCACAGCCCAAAATACTCTTCTTTTATGAATTTCTCGGCACTTCGAGAACACTACATTCTCCTACACATATCAACCTGATGCCTGCGACGTAGAGAACGCTCTGGTAAAGTGGACATGACTCTTACTGCAGGCATGGGAGAAATATAAGGGGGGAACACTGTCACAATATATATATATATATATATATATATATATATATATATATATATATATATATATATATATATATATATATACATATATATATATATATATATATATATATATTAGAAGTTTATTAGAATTTTATTACTATTAAAATTTATTAGAAGCTATCAAAGCAACATCGGCCAGAACCTTGCAACACATCCCTAAAGCAGCCAAATTATCTGCCCTCCTGAGAAAGGTCAACGACTCTCCTGGAACGACCCAAGCATGGCACAACCTCCTAATGTTTGGCAACATATGTGTAGCCACCCCTGCAAGGAGAGACAAAACCTTAGCTGCCTCAGTCATCAAAGCTATAAATGATTTTCTCAGGGAGGACAACCAGGTGCGCTTTCCCACTCGCGCGAGAAACACCCACGGTAGGAAGAGCAACAGTGGCATATCCGAGACATCAAAAATCAGAACATCAGTCACCAAGTAAATAGAAGAAGGAAACACTATTGGCGCAATACGAGTCATCACCAGTGAGGACTCAATTGCCGACAGAGATGCCGCAACAGCTCAAGCCCTAAGGGAGAAACACCCACCCAGGGCTCCGCGTGAGGACGACAATGTACAAGTGGGGGTTACCGGAGCAGAACCTCTCTGGGTGGCTGAATCTGTGGTCCATAAAGCAGCCATGTCCTTCCCTACAGGATCAGCAGGTGGGTTCACAGGACTAAAACCCAACCACCTCAAGCAAATGCTCAACCCTGCACTGGGTGACATTGCAAAGAACCTCTTGATGGAACTAACCAGATTCACCAACACATGTCTAGCTGGCAACATACCAGCGTCCATAAGACCTATCTTTTTTGGAGCATCTCTCTGTGCTCTAAAGAAAAAGGATGGAGGGATCAGGCCAATAGCTGTGGGCAATTGTCTCCGGCGTCTCGTCGCAAAAGCAGCTGCAAGAACAGTTAGTGATGCAGCGGCCAACATGCTGAAGCCAAAACAGCTCGGGTTTGGCATTCCACAAGGGTGTGAGGCGGCAGCCCATGCAGCTCGAGCCTTCATCGCCAACATCACAGACGAAAAGGCCCTTATCAAGCTAGATTTAAAAAATGCCTTCAATTTGGTGCGGAGGGATGCTGTACTCCGTGCGGTTCATAGTCATTTCACCTTCCCTCTACCCTTTTGTACAATCATGGATCTTAAGTATGGATCTTAAGCTACTTTTTGGCGAACATGAAATTGACTCGCGAGAAGGCGTCCAACAGGGTGACCCCCTTGCTCCTCTCCTTTTCTGCTTAGTCATCAAACAAGTCACAGAGGCCCTGTCCAGCGAGCTTAACATCTGGTTCTTGGATGATGGTACCCTAGCTGGTTCCCAAGACCCTTTCCTGGAGGACATCAGAAAAATCCAGGAGCAAGGTGCAGTTTTAGGCCTCACCCTGAACCCTTCTAAATGTGAAATAATATGTTCCAACCAGGGCATCGTAGAGAGAATAGAGGGTCTTCTGCCAAATATCCATAAAGCTAAACCTGAAGACAGCACACTCCTAGGAGCTCCCCTGGGGTTGAAAGCCATCGATGAGGTCCTTGATAAGAAAATCGCCGACCTTAAGAGGATGGATGGGAGGATTGATAATATTAATGCTCATGATGCACTCTACCTCATCACCAGATGTCTGTCCCTCCCCAGGTTAACCTACTTTCTGAGGTGTTCACCATCTTACAGTAGCCAAAAACTAAGTGAGTATGACCGGTTACTGAAATCAATGCTAGAAAAAGCCCTTAACCTCTCTCTCGACGACTTCCAGTGGAAACAAGCCTCTCTTCCCGTAAGATTTGGGGGCCTCGGAGTTCGAACAGCAACGCAAATCGCTGTTCCAGCCTTCCTGTCCTCCTTATCAGCATCCGACGACCTTGTGAAGGAAATTCTACCTGCCCACTTACATCAGCTGGCAAGTGTACATGATCCCAATTTTACACGTTGTGCCACAGAGTGGGCCTCTCGTGCAGGCCAATCACCTCAACCACCATCCCCAAAAGCCCACAAGCAATCCAGCTGGGATGGCCCCATTGTAGACCAAGTTGCTGCAGAGTGCCTGGGTGCTGCAACAATACAACACGACATTGCTCGCCTCACAGCAGTAGCAGCACCACATGCAGGGGATTTCCTGTTAGCAACTCCAATGTCGGCAACTGGCACGTGTCTCACACCACATGCCCTCCGAATTGCTGTGGCCCTCCGCCTTGCTGCCCCAATCCACACCAGATATAGGTGTATTTGCGGCGAGGTGGTGGCTGACAGGTACGGCCACCATGGCCTACTCTGCCAAAGCACAGGGGGATGGCACTCGAGGCACAGTGAAGTTAACGACATCATCAAGAGGAGCCTCACCACAGCTGGATGCCCAGCTGAAAGAGAGCCCCGTTATCTAACGCCCTGTAACTCTGATGCTCTTATTGGTCGCCCGGATGGTATCACAGTGAACCACTGGAAGAATGGCAAGCAGTTGGTATGGGACTACACGTGCGTATGAACCCTGGCTAACACCTACATGGCGTACATTCCCTGTGGGTGGCGCTGCCACCCACAGGGAAGCAGCCAAATCCCGTATCTATAGAGAACTGGATCGCCACTACAATTTTGTCCCCATTGCTTCTGAGACACTCGGCGCCTGGGGTAAAAGTGTTACTAGTTTTTTGAAGGAACTGGGTTCTAGGCTCATTGAAACAACAAGGGACCCAAGAGCTGCAAGCTTTCTTTTCCAGCGCCTCAGTGTGGCGATACAGAGGGGAAATGCGCACTGCATCCAGGGTTCCTGCCCGCCATCTGAGGAGCTGGAGGAACTCGACAACCTATGATAACCATCTTTGTAACCCATATGTAACTCCTTTTTTGTAACAAAGTTCAAATAAAGTAAATATATATGTAAATATACAAAAGAATGGGGGTGGTAGGAGAAGATAATATTAGTGTTCAGTGAGAAACCACAAGGTCTCCTCTGAATACTTTTTATTTTCTTCTCCGAGGCTATGGGTCCCCACATTGGCACCAGAGGTGGTACCCCTCACATATATATATATATATATATATATATATATATATATATATATATATATATATATATATATATATATATATATATATATATATATATATATATAAATATATATATATATATATATATATATATATATATATATATATATATATATATATATATATATATATATATATATATATATATATATATGAAAACTATGCTTCATAAGGTTCCAAGGGGTTGTCATAGCCAGGGGGTGGTAATTGGGGACGAGCTCCCATGACCTATAAAATGCTCCTATACGGTATGCGTCTCAAATAGCCTCTGACAACCAAGTTCAACTCCTGGCCTACACGGGTGGCTTAGTCTTTAAGTCCGGCGGAACTGCTTTTACCGACAGGAGAAGGGGCGAGGGCGTGCCTCTGGCGCCTTAAAACCACCTGCTCCGGGTAGATGGGACTCGATAGCCTGGGAAGGCAGCCCATCTAGGGGAAGGAAAACCATCATTTTAAACCTCCGCTGCCTTGCGGCCATTCCCCTTTTTTGGGGAAAGGCTTCAGGAGTCAACCTCGAGGAAAAATCCGGAGTTGGAGCCCCTAAGGCAGTTCGTTGTTGACGTCGACCTCGTTCTGGCAGCTCCTGCGACGTTGCTGGAACCATGTGTATTGGCATTTACCTTTCCATTGGATAATTTCTGCAACGTGGAGAGGGGGGACCTGCTGCATGGGTAACAGCTTCTCCTCCATATCTACCTACCCAGGCTTTGCGCCCTGGAGAGGGCACTCCAGCTTCGCCTCACAGCGTCGAACCAACACGGGAAGCGACAGTCTACCGGTTTTAAGTCTTCTGCTCGAGTGGCGAAGAGTGTGTCGCCAGGGGTTGTTTCCGACAGTGGGAGGGGTCTTCGCGCCCCACTAGGCAGCTACCGCCCGCCTCAAGCTGGGCAAACCCCAGCCAATATGGTGTTGCCTCGCCACGGTCCGTTAACCTCACTGGGTGCGTGGGGTTTAGGGTGAAAACCGACAAGCGGCCCGACAACTTTGCACCAAGCAATACCAAACCACAGAAGAAAATATCAACTGCCCTAAAGCTGGGCACATGGAACGTCAGGACACTGACACCAGGTTTCTCTGACGACCTGCAAGAAATCAATGACGCCCGAAAAACAGCAATCATCGATAGGAAGCTGAGCAAACTGCAGATGGATATTGTTGCTCTCCAAGGGACCAGGCTCCCTGGATCAGGATCTGTGAGAGAGAGGACCTTCTCTTTCTTCTGGCAAGGAAAACCACCTGATGAGACCAGAGAACATGGTGTGGGATTTGCCGTCAGGAATGCACTGTTGGGACACATTATGCCACCGATGGGGGAAACCGAACGAATTCTGTCTCTGCAACTGCACTCCCAAACAGGACCAATCAATGTAATTAGTGCATATGCACCAACCCCTGGCTTCTCCAGCAGAGACAAAGGAAAAATTCTACGATGACCTCAACAGAGTCATAGCGAGAATCCCTGTAAAGGAGCCACTGTTCATCCTCGGCGACTTCAACGCCAGAGTGGGTGCCGAGCACAACATTTGGCCCACTTGCCTGGGCCAATTCGGCATAGGGAGGATGTATGAGAACGGGCAACGTCTGCTAGAACTCTGCTGCCTTCATGGTCTTTGTGTCACCAACACGTTCTTCGGCACAAAGCCTCAACACCGAGTATCTTGGAGACACCCCAGATCCAAGCACTGGCACCAGCTTGGCCTGATTCTTACCAGGCGTGCAAGTCTACCCAGCATCAAGATTATGTGTAGCTACCAGAGTGCTGTCTGTGACACCGACCACTCCCTGGTATGTAGCAGGGTCAAGATGCAATCAAAGAAGACTCATCACTCGAAAAGGCGGGCAGACCTCGCATCGACACCACCAAGACTCGCAACCAGGACAAGGTGGAAGATTTTGCACACGTGCTCGAGGAAGCTCTTCCTGGCCCAGCCGGGGTCACTGCCTGTAAAAGATGGGAGCACTTCAGAGACGCTGTGTTCAACGCTGCCATTTCCACCTTTGGCAAGAAGACCAGCAGGTCGGCAGACTGGTTCGAGCCTCACTCGGAAGAGATGACACCTGTCATCAAGGAGAAGAGAAACGCCTTGGCAGCCTACAAAGCCTGCCCAAGTCAGCGCAACTTACAGATCCTTCGGGCCGTCCGCTGCAAAGTGAAGCAGAGCGCCAGGCGATGAGCCAAGAACTATTGGCTCCAGCTCTGCTCCCAGATACAGACTGCAGCGGATACAGGCAATGTAAGGGGAATGTATGACGGTATCAAGCAGGCCTTCGGCCCAATCCAGAGGAAGACCGCTCCTCTGAAATCTGCCACTGGCGAGTTGATTCAGGACCAGACACTGCAGCTGAAGCGCTGGGTCGAGCACTACTCTGAGCTATACGCCAGGGACAATGTGGTCGCCGAAGATGCCCTGAGCGCCATTGAGTGTCTGCCTGTGTTAATGGAGCTCGACAGTGAACCGACCCTGGAAGAACTCAGCGATGCCCTAAACTCCCTTGCTTCTGGTAAAGCTCCTGGCAAAGATGGCATTCCTGCTGAGACCTTGAAGTGCTACAGAGGTAGCCTGCTCATGGAGCTGCATGAAATTCTCTGCCTCTGCTGGGAAGAAGGAGGGGTGGCGCTGGACATGAGGGATGCCAACATCGTCACGCTGTATAAGAATAAAGGTGACAGGGGCGACTGCAACAACTACCGTGGAATCTCCCTCCTCATTATTGTCGGAAAGCTGTTTGCTCAAGTGACATTGAAGAGGCTCCAAGTGCTTGCAGCGAGAGTCTATCCAGAATCACAATGCGGATTCAGAGCTGGCTGGTCCACCATCGACATGGTCTTTTCCCTCAGACAACTGCAGGAGAAATGCAGGGAACAGAAGCAGCCACTCTTCGTAGCCTTCATAGATCTGACAAAGGCCTTCGACCTCGTCAGCAGGGATGGCCTGTTCAAGATCCTCCCCAAAATCGGATGCCCACCCAGGCTCCTCAGCATCATCAGATCTTTCCAAGAGAACATGAGGGGCACTGTGGTCTTTGATGGCCTAATATCAAACGCCTTTGACATCCGAAGTGGAGTAAAGCAGGGTTGCGTACTGGCTCCAACCCTATTCGGGATTTTCTTCGCAGTTATGCTGCGGCTCGCCATCGGATCTGTCACGGAAGACATTTACCTCCGGACCAGGTCGGATGGAAAGCTCTTTAACCTCGCCAGGCTGAGTGCCAAGACAAAGGTTCGGCTGAGGTGTCTGCGCGACTTCCTTTTTGCCGACGACGCAGCAGTCACTGCCCACTCAGTCGAAGATCTTCAACGGCTCATGACCCGCTTCAGCGAGGCCTCTCAGGCTTTCGGACTCACCATCATCCTGAAGAAAACACAAGTCATGGGACAAGGAGTGGACTCCTCACCTGACATAGGCATCTCCGATTCCAAACTGGAATTCGTTCACGACTTCGTGTACTTGGGCTCCACAATCTCTGACTCCCTCTATCTTGATACAGAGCTAAACAAACGCATCAGTAAGGCATCTACTACCATGTCCAGACTGACAAAGAGAGTGTGGGCTAACAATAGGCTAACTGAGTATACTAAGATTCAGGTTTACAGAGCCTGTGTCCTGAGCACTCTTCTTTATGGCAGTGAGACTTGGATACTCCGTGCCCGTAAGGAAAGACAGCTGAATGCCTACCACATGCGCTGCCTTCGACACATCTTGGACATCACCTGGCAGGACAAGGTGACAAACAACAATGTCTTGTGGAGAGCAAGAATCACTAGCATGTACACAATGCTGAAACAGAGACGAATGCGCTGGCTCGGGCACGTTGTGCGAATGGGCGACGGTAGGATCCCCAAGGATCTAATGTATGAAGAGCTGATGCATGGAAAGCGTCCAACAGGCAAGCCCCAGCTACGGTACAAAGACGTACACAAGAGGGACCTGAAAGCCATGGACGTTGATCTTGCTATATGGGAGACACTGGCTGCAGACCGTTCAGCCTGGGGGCAGTCTATTCAAAGAGGTCTCTCCAAGTTCGAGGAGTCACTTGCCAAGGAATCGGAGGCAAAGAGACAGAGAAGGAAAGCCGGTAGCCAGGAAGACACCAGAATCGGAATTCGTTTGTGCTCAGTGTGGGATGGACTGCCACTCTCGAATTGGCCTCATCAGTCACACCAGACGCTGGACCAGGATTGACAACTAGGGCGCAACTCCATAGTTTCCCGAGACTGAAGGATGCCTACTACTACTACTACTACTACTACTATATATATATATATATATATATATATATATATATATATATATATATATATATATATATATATATATATATATATATATGTCGTACCTAGTAGCCAGAACGCACTTCTCAGCCTACTATGCAAGGCTCGATTTGCCTAATAAGCCAAGTTTTCAAGAATTAATATATTTTCTCAAATTTTTTTCTTATGAAATGATAAATCTACCCATTTCATTATGTATGAGGTCAATTTTTTATTATTGGAGTTAAAATTAACGTAGATATATGACCGAACCTAACCAACCCTACCTAACCTAACCTAACCTATCTTCATAGGTTAGGTTAGGTTAGGTAGCCAAAAAAGTTAGGTTAGGTTAGGTTAGGTAGGTTAGGTAGTCGAAAAACAATTAATTCATGAAAACTTGGCTTATTAGGCAAATTGGGCCTTGCATAGTAGGCTGAGAAGTGCGTTCTGGCTACTAGGTACGACATATATATATATATATATATATATATATATATATATATATATATATATATATATATATATATATATATGTCGTACCTAGTAGCCAGAACGCACTTCTCAGCCTACTATGCAAGGCCCGATTTGCCTAATAAGCCAAGTTTTCCCGAATTAATATATTTTCTCAAATTTTTTTCTTAAGAAATGATAGAGCAACCCATTTCATTATGTATGAGGTCAATTTTTTTTTATTGGAGTTAAAATTAACGTAGATATATGACCGAACCTAACCAACCCTACCTAACCTAACCTAACCTATCTTTATAGGTTAGGTTAGGTTAGGTAGCCGAAAAAGTTAGGTTAGGTTAGGTTAGGTAGGTTAGGTAGTCGAAAAAACATTAATTCATGAAAACTTGTCTTATTAGGCAAATCGGGCCTTGCATAGTAGGCTGAGAAGTGCGTTCTGGCTACTAGGTACGACATATATATATATATATATATATATATATATATATATATATATATATATATATATATATATATATATATATATATATATATATATATATATATATATATATATATATATATATGTCGTACCTGTTACGAACCCGGATCCAGCGTCCGAGCACGGAGTAGTAAACGACCGCGCCATCTGTGGGTCGGCTCCCGAAACCCCCCCGCCAAACGCCGACGACACCTGGTGAGGATGCCGTGTATCAGCTACGAGGGCCAGTTTCCAGTCCCGTTCAGCACTCTACACTGCCGCCACTGACCTCTGGTGAGGTGGTGCTCCGACGACAGCGCCATCTATGGACTGGATACGTCAGGTGTTTGTGCCAGAGCCCGTAAGTAAGGTGTTTTAGTGTGTCCCAGTCATTGATGACGTGTCTGTTTACAGAGTCGACCTGGGACCGCTGTGTTGAAGGTTGAGTCAGTCTACCCGAGGCAGCCAGTCTCCATACCTTGAACGTTGCTGCAGCTGTTGTGAAGTCGTCCCCCCGGAAGAACACTGTGGTGTGTTAGCCTGCCAGTGGAGTGGCAGTAAGAGGATTTACCCGGGACCGACTGTTGGAGACGATCATCCACTGGGGTATTGAGGACAGGAGGGTGATTAGTGATATCACACGAGATTCCTGTCTAGGGCGTACCCCTTATATCATTCGTGGAGTGGCCGTACCAGCCTTGGTGGCTCAGTACCTGCCAGCAGACCAGCTGGACGTGTGGTTGACGGCCTCCACGACGGTGCCCCCAGTGGACCTGTGTTTTGGCTGACCTGTGGCCAGGGTAGGCTCAACTTCTTTGGATATTTCGTTGTGTGGCCACGAAGAAGCACCAAGGACTCGGCACCGAGAGTTGTGGCACCAGAGTCTTCAGCAGAAGACTATATTGTGTATAATCCCCTTGTATAGTGTTAATACCCCTCCCCCTGTGCACCTTTTGATTTTATATATTTAATTGGTGATGGTGAAAAGTATAATCTTAAGTTCTTAGCTTTCTTTCCCTACTCCCTTTTAAGTTACTTGCGTCACGGATCTCATCCCTTGATAGCCAATACTGGCTTGGGAACGGATACATATATCTTCCTCTAACAACAACAGAGTAAGGACCCCGTTGCGTCCCGAGAGGGCCGTAACAGTACCTAGTAGCCAGAACGCACTTCTCGGCCTACTATGCAAGGCCCGATTTGCCTAATAAGCCAAGTTTTCCTGAATTAATATATTTTCTCTAATTTTTTTCTTATGAAATGATAAAGCTACCCATTTCATGATGTATGAAGTCAATTTTTTTTGTTGGAGTTAAAATTAACGTAGATATATGACCGAACCTAACCAACCCTTCCTAACCTAACCTAACCTAACCTAACCTATCTTTATAGGTTAGGTTAGGTTAGGTAGCCGAAAAAGTTAGGTTAGGTTAGGTTAAGCACCTCCAAAGGATACCTGATCAACCAGGCTGTAACTCATACGTCAGGCTGCGAGCAGCCGCGTCCAACAGCCTGGTTGATCAGTCCAGCAACCAGGAGGCCTTGGTCGACGACCGGGCCGCGGGGACGCTAAGCCCCGGAACAACCTCAAGGTAAGGTAGGTTAGGTAGTCGAAAAACAATTAATTCATGAAAACTTGACTTCTAAGGCAAATTGGGCCTTGCATAGTAGGCTGAGAAATGCGATCTGGCTACTAGGTACATATATATATATATATATATATATATATATATATATATATATATATATATATATATATATATATGTATATATATATATATATATATATATATATATATATATATATATATATATATATATATATATATATATATGTCGTACCTAGTAGCCAGAACTCACTTCTCAGCCTACTATTCAAGGACCGATTTGCCTAATAAGCCAAGTTTTCCTGAATTAATATATTTACTATAATTTTTTTCTTATGAAATGATAAAGCAACCCTTTTCTCTATGTATGAGGTCAATTTTTTTTTATTGGAGTTAAAATTAACGTAGATATATGACCGAACCTAACCAACCCTACCTAACCTAACCTAACCTATATTTATAGGTAAGGTTAGGTTAGGTAGCCAAAAAAAGCTAGGTTAGGTTAGGTTAGGTAGGTTAGGTAGACGAAAAAACATTAATTCATGAAAACTTGGCTTATTAGGCAAATCGGGCCTTGAATAGTAGGCTGAGAAGTGCGTTCTGGCTATTAGGTACGACATATATATATATATATATATATATATATATATATATATATATATATATATTAGTATATTTTGGTAGCAGTCTTTCCTGTAGACATATATTATTAAATATGACCGAAAAAGTAAGATTAATAATTCTAACACGAATTTTCTCAATCTTTCGTACATTTCTTTTCACTGTTGGAGGTAATTCAAAAATCAATTCTCCAAAATTCATTTTTATTTCTAGTTTGACGCGACATGAGCGCGTTTCGTAAAACTTATTACATTTTCAAAGACTTTAGTTTACAAATACACAACTGAATAGAACTTACGCATCTCCGATTTTGTTTATATCTACATTTGAGTGAGGTGGATGGGGTGAGGTGGCATTAATAGGGTATTAATTTCATCAACACAAGACAGAACAAGAGGTGGTATTAATAGGGTATTAATTTTGTCAACACAAGACAGAACACGAAACAATGGGTATTGAAATGGAAGTGATTGTAGAAAGCCTATTGGTCCATATTTCTTGATGCTTCTATATTGAGAAGAAGCAGTCCTGTGATGTGTAGCAGGAGCAGTCCTGTGATGTGTAGCAGGAGCAGTCCTGTGATGTGTAGCAGGAGCAGTCCTGTGATGTGCAGCAGCAGTCCTGTGATGTGTAGCAGTATTCTACTTTCATCATAGTTGTAAGTTTTACAGCTTCAAATTCTTACTAAATAAATATATATATACATGTATATATATATATGTATATATATGTATATATATATATATATATATATATATATATATATATATATATATATATATATATATATATATATATATATATATGTGTGTGTATATCACGAAAATAAACACGTGATTAAGAATGTGACAATGTCAGACCACGGAGGAAAAATGAAACAGGAAATTTCCTTAAGTACTTTCGTATATTAAATACATCTTCAGAAGGTCATTTTACAGATCGAGTGATGGGTATAAATAGGCAGGAGAGAGTGGTGAAGTAAGGTGAGGTACAATACTTGGACAACGCAGAAGGCCCATTGGCCCATCAGATGCACCCAATTGGCCCATCCGATGTAGCCCAATGGCCCATCTGATACAGCAGACATACAAGCATAATACATAGGAAATTATAACATAAAGAGGTAAATATATACAATAAATTAGTGAGACAAATGTTTTTCAATGATTCTACTTAAATCGCCCTTTAGCTGATCTATTAGAAATGGATCTAAGTTATATAGACCACTGCTAATATTCAAATTACTTTCTTTGGTGATCTGTATCAAAGCGGATTCAATTATGTTTCTGTTATAGGTGCTTTTACAATTTGTTATTGAAGACGCACTCTCCCAATCAATTTGGTGAGCTTTTTCTGACAAATGCACAAACAAAGCATTAGATAATTGGCCATGTCTTACAGAGTATTTATGTTGCGATATTCTACATTTTAAATCTTTAGATGTTTGCCCGACATAGAACTTATTACATTCCTTACAAGGTATTTTATAAATGACGCAATTATCACTACGAGGGCTGTTCCTTACTAATAGCTTACCAACAGTGTTTTCGTAGCTAAACATTACATCTATATTAAAAAGTTTCAAGGCCTTGACAATATTCTCAAACCCAGAGAAATATGGTAAACATAACACATTCTTTGGGCGAGTCCTTTCACTGCATACATTATTATAATATGTACGACGAGCTTTGTTACGACAAACTTCCAAAAAATTCAGTGGGTAACAAAGCTTAAGACCAATCGCATCAATATTCTTAAATTCTTCATCTAAGAATTCTGGACTCACAACTCGAAGAGCTCTTAGATACATTGAAGAAAAAATTGACTTTTTTACATTGTATTTATGCCCTGAAAAATAATGAACATAAGATAAATTGTTCGTAGGTTTTCTGTAAACACTAAACTTTAATGAAGAGTTTTCCCTACGAATAAGCACATCTAAGAATGGCAAACATTTATCAATTTCAGTCTCCATAGTAAATTTTATGGAGGTGACTTGATCATTAAGTTTGGCTACAAATTCGTCTGTGTTTACATCTGAAGGCCAAATACACAAGATATCATCAACATATCTAAACCAAGGAATGATTCCAGGAGTTATTTTTGAAACAAATTTCTTTTCAAAGAATTCCATGTACAGGTTTGAGAGCAAACCTGTACAAGATTTTTTCCAAGATTTGGAAAAATCTTCTGATGGATGAAATATATAGTGACTTACGCGGAAAAATTAATCAGTTACAGAAAATTCTTAAGCGCAAGTTAGAAAGTTTGATTAAAAATAGTGATTGGAACAAGAAATCTAATCCTAACAACGTGTTGAATCTGTCGTCCAAAACGATATGTGAAAATGTGGTTACTGCTTTGGGTTATGGTATGTCTTTTGCCATTTCAAATCAACCTTCTGCAGTTAAAATTGCTAGTTCATTGTTACAGCTTGAAAAACATAACTCTCTGTCTTCACAAAACCTAAACCTGGTTAAAGGTATTGTTTATGGTTCAATGTTGACGCCCCAAACAAACAATTTTCCCGAAAGATTCAGACGAAGCTTACAGGAGTTAAGAGCCGATCCTTCCATTCATATAACAAAGGCTGATAAATCCAGCACTATTGTTATTTTAAACAAGGAGGAATATATTTCGAAAATGAATGATCTCCTCCTAGATTCTTCAACGTACACTAAGCTTAGGAAAAATCCTCTTGAGGACATCATCAAGTTCTTCAATAGTAGCTTGAGGAAGTTGTTAAGTAAACATAAAGATCTTCTTAATCAATTTACTACTTCATCACCTTCATTACCATATCTATATGGTCTTGTCAAGACGCATAAGCCTAACAATCCCATGAGACCTATCATCAGTTCTGTGGGATCCATTTCTTACAAACTCTCCAAATGGCTTACCAAAATCTTGTCCCCTTTGTTAGGAACTATCTCCTCTTCTCATTTGACAAATTCTCTTGATTTAGTTAACAAATTGAATAGTGTTCCTGTCACTCCTGATGTAAAGTTAATCAGTTTTGACGTTTGTTCCTTGTTCACAAAGGTACCGGTCGATGATATTCTCGATTATCTTGCTCGTGAACTAATGAGCCATGACTTACCTCTTTCTGCTGATATTATTGTCAGTCTTGTTAAGTTGTGCATTAAAGAATGTAAATTTACCTTTAATAATGAGTATTATTTACAGACTTTTGGAATGGCAATGGGGAATCCTCTATCGCCATTGCTCTCAAACCTGTACATGGAATTCTTTGAAAAGAAATTTGTTTCAAAAATAACTCCTGGAATCATTCCTTGGTTTAGATATGTTGATGATATCTTGTGTATTTGGCCTTCAGATGTAAACACAGACGAATTTGTAGCCAAACTTAATGATCAAGTCACCTCCATAAAATTTACTATGGAGACTGAAATTGATAAATGTTTGCCATTCTTAGATGTGCTTATTCGTAGGGAAAACTCTTCATTAAAGTTTAGTGTTTACAGAAAACCTACGAACAATTTATCTTATGTTCATTATTTTTCAGGGCATAAATACAATGTAAAAAAGTCAATTTTTTCTTCAATGTATCTAAGAGCTCTTCGAGTTGTGAGTCCAGAATTCTTAGATGAAGAATTTAAGAATATTGATGCGATTGGTCTTAAGCTTTGTTACCCACTGAATTTTTTGGAAGTTTGTCGTAACAAAGCTCGTCGTACATATTATAATAATGTATGCAGTGAAAGGACTCGCCCAAAGAATGTGTTATGTTTACCATATTTCTCTGGGTTTGAGAATATTGTCAAGGCCTTGAAACTTTTTAATATAGATGTAATGTTTAGCTACGAAAACACTGTTGGTAAGCTATTAGTAAGGAACAGCCCTCGTAGTGATAATTGCGTCATTTATAAAATACCTTGTAAGGAATGTAATAAGTTCTATGTCGGGCAAACATCTAAAGATTTAAAATGTAGAATATCGCAACATAAATACTCTGTAAGACATGGCCAATTATCTAATGCTTTGTTTGTGCATTTGTCAGAAAAAGCTCACCAAATTGATTGGGAGAGTGCGTCTTCAATAACAAATTGTAAAAGCACCTATAACAGAAACATAATTGAATCCGCTTTGATACAGATCACCAAAGAAAGTAATTTGAATATTAGCAGTGGTCTATATAACTTAGATCCATTTCTAATAGATCAGCTAAAGGGCGATTTAAGTAGAATCATTGAAAAACATTTGTCTCACTAATTTATTGTATATATTTACCTCTTTATGTTATAATTTCCTATGTATTATGCTTGTATGTCTGCTGTATCAGATGGGCCATTGGGCTACATCGGATGGGCCAATTGGGTGCATCTGATGGGCCAATGGGCCTTCTGCGTTGTCCAAGTATTGTACCTCACCTTACTTCACCACTCTCTCCTGCCTATTTATACCCATCACTCGATCTGTAAAATGACCTTCTGAAGATGTATTTAATATACGAAAGTACTTAAGGAAATTTCCTGTTTCATTTTTCCTCCGTGGTCTGACATTGTCATATATATATATATATATATATATATATATATATATATATATATATATATATATATGTCGTACCTAATAGCCAGAACGCACTTCTCAGCCTACTTTGGAAGGCCCGATTTGCCTAATAAGCCAAGTTTTCATGAATTAATGTTTTTTCGACTACCTAACCTACCTAACCTAACCTAACCTAACTTTTTCGGCTACCTAACCTAACCTAACCTATAAAGATAGGTTAGGTTAGGTTAGGTAGGGTTGGTTAGGTTCGGTCATATATCTACGTTAATTTTAACTCCAATAAAAAAAAATTGACCTCATACATATTGAAATGGGTAGCTTTATCAATTCATAAGAAAAAAATTAGAGAAAATATATTATTTCAGGAAAACTTGGCTTATTAGGCAAATTAGGCCTTGAATAGTAGGCCAAAAAGAGCGTTCTGGCTACTAGGTACGACATATATATATATATATATATATATATATATATATATATATATATATATATATATATATATATATATATATATATATATATATATATATATATATATATATATATATATATATATATATATATATATATATATATATATATATATATATATATATATACACAGTATATCAAGGCGTTGTTATAAATAGAAGCTGTCTCGTATATATTGCTTCTATATACACTCTTCTTGAGCCCGGATGTACACATGTATAAGCAAGTAGATGGGGTCGCCATGGGTTCTCCCCTAGGTGTCCTGTTTGCAAACTTCTACATGGGTACCATCGAGCAAAAAGTCCTAGTCGACATGAACTTGAAACCGGCCATATACTGCAGGTATGTTGACGACATTTTTACACAGGTACCTGATGTCAGACATCTGCAGGAGCTGAAGGAGGCATTTGAGCAGAGTTCCGTGCTGCGTTTCACTTACGAGATGGAGAAGGATGGGAAGCTGCACTTTCTAGATGTAACAGTCATGGAAAGGAGCGGAGTTTTCCACCCTGCAGTCTACACTAAGGAAACAAACATAGGAATGTGCCTGAATGCCAACAGTGACTGCCCAGACAGGTACAAGAGGAGTGTTGTTAACGCTTATGTCGACCGTGCCCTACGCCACAGCTCAGAATGGAAGCAAGTCGACGAAGAACTCTGTAGGGTAAGGCAGGTCCTATTCAACAACGGCTTCTCCCATGGTTTCGTGGAAGACATCATAAAAAGGAAAGTGAAACGCAATGCAACCTCTGAAGAAACAACTAACACAACACCTATACCCCCTATTAGACTATTTTACAGGAACTTCTTTTCCACAGCCTATAAAACGGAGGAAAGGGTCCTGAAAGATATTGTCAGTAGAAACGTTATCCCTACAGACAAAAATCAGAAGATACAACTGACGATTTACTATATAACCAGAAAAACGGCCAGCCTACTCATAAGAAACTCTCCAGACACAAAGCAGAACGCTTTAAAAGAGACCAACGTCGTCTATGCCTTCAAATGCCCACTTGGGGACTGTAAGCCTCAAAAAACCCAGTATATAGGCAAGACAACAACATCTCTTTCCAGGCGTTTAACGATGCATAAGCAACAGGGCTCCATTAAGGAACATATAATCTCTTCCCACAAACAAACCATCACCAGAGAAATCTTTGCAAACAACACAGAAATCATCGATAGATACAGCGATAGCAGGCGACTAGACGTCTGCGAGGCACTACACATCAAGAAGTCAACACCAGCAATCAACAGCCATTTAATGCACTACTATATTCTACCCACTTCAAGACTCCTCTCCAATATAGAAGCATCAAGAAATATGGACCAATAGGCTTTCTACAATTACTTCCATTCAATACCCATTGTTTCGTGTTCTGTCTTGTGTTAGTATTTAATACCCATTTAATACCCATTGTTGAAAGTTCGTTTTCACCTCATCCACCTCACCCAAATGTAGTTATAAACTCGAAGATGTGCAAAGCTCTATTCAGTTTCAGTTGTGTGTTTGTAAACTAAAGTCTTTGAAAATGTAATAAGTTGTACGAAACGCGTCAGACTAGAAATTAAAAAGGAATTTTGGAGAATTGATCTTTGAATTACCATCAACAGTGAAAAGAAACCTAAGAAAGATAGAGAAAATTCGTGTTAGAATTATTAATCTTACTTTTTCGGTTATATTTAATAATATATATATATATATATATATATATATATATATATATATATATATGCGGAAAATCCACAGAGAAATATGAAATGAGGTGAACGTTTCGGCTTTGTTAAAGCCTTTGTCAACACCAGACTGACTGGTGTCAGTCAGTCTGGTGTTGACAAAGGCTTTAACAAAGCCGAAACGTTCACCTCATTTCATATTTCTCTGTGGATTTTCCGCATAAAATGATCAGTGTTTTGTGATCGTCAATTGCATATATATATATATATATATATATATATATATATATATATATATATATATATATATATATATATATATATATATATATATATATATAGTCGGGGTTTCCTCGGGTGAGCAACAGTATACTCAAGGTCACTCAGTCACTCACCGTAGCCCTGCGGGTCTTCACTCTATCCTCGCGGCGCCACTGTACGCCAGGAGAGTATCCCAGTCAATCCCAACCGGCCTCTGATCGAGAAGGAGTGGGAACACAACTTGTTCACTTAACTGTTGTATGCCCGCCCCAACAATAGGGCTCTACTACTAACCACAAGGTCGCCAACTGGTTTTTTTCGGTGTCCATTAACACATCAGTGTATTTGTTGAATTGTGGTAACAGTGACAAGGACACACTCAATAGATCTGATATCAGGCTGGTATTTACTTCTATCACTCTCTGCTTTCAGGTATTACATA
>NC_091206.1:27571969-27594469 GCF_040958095.1 Procambarus clarkii
TATATATATATATATATATATATATATATATATATATATATATATACATATACATTTATATACATATACATACACACACACACATATATATATATATATATATATATATATATATATATATATATATATATATATATATATATATATATATATATATATATATATATATATATATATATGTCGTACCTAGTAGCCAGAACGCACTTCTCAGCCTACTATGTAAGGCCCGGTTTGCCTAATAAGCCAAGTTTTCATGAATTTTTTGTTTTTCGACTACCTAACCTACCTAACCTAACCTAACCTAAATTTTCGGCTACCTAACCTAACCTAACCTATAGAGATAGGTTAGGTTAGGTTAGGTAGGGTTGGTTAGGTTCGGTCATATATCTACCTTAATTTTAACTCCAATAAAAAAAAATTGACCTCATACATAATGAAATGGGTAGCTTTATCATTTCATAAGAAAAAAATTAGAGAAGTTTTGTAGCTAGTGCAGTAGGTTAGAATTCTCACGTCACCCGACGCCAGTATTGCGTCAGATTTCATTACAATAAACACATTATATCCAATGTATCTGAGAATTAAATTTGATTCTCTATAACCAAGGCATTCTGTGTGATAATTAATTACAGATAAATTGACCTCCAACTAAAAGCCGAATAGAGCGTTAGAGTCATAGCGGTTATCTAGTAATAAAAGTTAACGTCACAAGTGAATGCCATGGAGAGACATTAATTCCTCTCCCTTATATGTTTACTATCACTAAATTGGCAAATAATAATATTTCCCTCTTCTAAATAATAAACCCGTCCTGTCTCCAACCTTTCAAGCACAAATGCGAGAAATACTAATATTCATGACAATAATTTGTCTAATGAACGCGAGACGCGGCGTGGGTCAGGAGGACCCGCCAGTACACGTGGATGGAAGCTCTCAAGCAGACCTGTCCTCATCGTGCTCACGAGGAGACGCCATTGCCCAGTCATCAGGGTAGACGTTATCCATCCTGAGATGAAAGTCGCCACTGTGAGGCGTGAACAACCTTGCAGATAATATCTTCAACTGGTGTCGGTGTAACATAAGGAACCTTTTTAATCTGGTTCTTGACTACACGTGACCGGCCAGTGAAGCGCGCCATTATCCAGGATATGGTGAAGCCAGAGCCTGGGACGCGAATTTCGGCAATCTTAAAACTTATACAGTGCCCATATTAGCTAAGTATCTTCTCCTTATTTGATGCATCCGGTAAGGTGTAGTATAGTAGCTGGGTGATTGACCGTGACGACACATACCATCACCAAACCACAGGTCATTACCCATTATCGCCTGCAAATCTTAATTTCTTGAACATAGCGATTCAGTAGTTTAATTAGTTGCTACTGTAAATATTTGTTTTTGCAGCACGTGAGAAGAATTCTCCTTGCCGCCTTCTCCCATGTTAATCCATCCCACTCGTCAGCCAGCCGAGTCCAGTGAATTAGAGGAAGCGTCGTGATTTACACAAAGGAATCGTCATTAAGCTAAGATTCCTTTGTATTCATTTATTAATTTTCTGAAATTGCTTACATGCAGAATTCCTTGGGATTAACATGTGTTTATTGTGATTATCATTTTTATACTTATAATCTATGTTCCCATTCATGGTAATGATATTGGTTTCACTATAATTCATAGGATTAGATTATTATAATTTGGATTAGTGAACGAACCACACAAGTTCCTGGACATACTGACTTCCAGTAATAACCCCCCAATGTAGGTGTTTGAGGGTTTGATTCATTTAATTATACAGCCCATTAATTATTTCTATGATCATATTCTCTAGTATTTTATCCATAGTTACTGGTTCATCTAGGAATTATCTAATGATCAGAAATTCTCAGTTTCCCTCTTTACTATAAAAGCGGGTGGTCCTTCGTAATTTAATTTACTACATTAATATTTAAATAATCAGATTCAAACCCCAAATGTCCCACATTATGGTCCTTATCGAACCGGATAGGCATTAAATTTATAATTAAAATATTAATCATTACTAACCCTGATAACATTTTATTCCACAATTAGGAGTACATTTAGGAGTTAGATAATATTTACGGCAGTAGAATACTTGCCAAACACAATTAATTCCTTTGTGTTCATTTAATTTCTTATACACATAATTAAACAAGTGTATATTATATAAAATCCAAAAAAAACAAAAACACAACACAATTATTTGCACATTACTGCACCATAATATAATCTTTGCCAACTTTTATTAGGTAGCAATTTAGCCTGTGATTGTGTTGAATTTGGCACAAGCACAGACTAAATATAGTTGTAGTTTCTCAAGTAGAAATTCCCACGACTAGGCTTGAGCTAGTTAGTGACATATATTATTCTTTTGTGCTGACCCTATCAAGGGTGGGATTAACCATTTATTGTGTAATTATTTTATTGCATATTTCTATGTGTGTCTTTGAGTGTTACTGTAAGTCCACTACCCATCCGAGGCTGATTTAGAAGAGCTAAGCTGAGGAACACCTGTAGTGAGACCAAGGTACCACTCAAATCTTAGTTGCTTAATATTAGGTAGGTAGCTAACCTCTAAATGAGGTAAATTACAACCAGCCTCAAGAAATACCAGGCTGTCAATACTTATACCTGCTCTACATCAAGGAGCAGACACCATAGCTATACAAGTAGCTATATAAGCCTTATAAGGCTCAAATTTACATCCAGAATGGATGCTTCTGAAATATTAAAGAGAATCAGTATTATCCTGAGAGGTCTCCAAAGGTACCTGTCAAGACGACTTGACGACTGCGACAACTGTTTAGAAAACAATCCAATTGACCTCTTCACAGAGGCAGCTAACGAAAAATATGTCCAGGTGAAGGAGACAATCGAGGCTTATAAGGACAAACTCTTTAGCAGTAATACTGACCCAGACGAATTAAGTCTGATAGAATATGATCTTGATGAATATGAAGATACCATTCAAGACAAGTTAGATCACTATAAAAGAGTGCTTGCGAAACAAAATGATCCTGATTGGATAGAACATTTTTGTAGAAAAACTACAACCAAGCAAGCACCCAGCTCAGATGAAATACATGAGCTACCTCAAGACGAGGAGAGTCCTCTAATCAATACTGATCACTACACAGAATCCACAACTGAAGTTCAACCTTCATTTTCTAACCTCTCATCTAATACAGCTTCATGTGATGATTTGTTTACAGAGTCTGATCCAATTTCAGACCACTCTTCTCAATGTTCCTTGGATTCTATAAGTTCAATACATAAGGCTACTGAATTAACTAGCTTATCACCAGAACCCAGAGAAACAAGTGAAGCTGCAGATGAAACAAGTGAAGCTGCAATGATCAGTGAATCTGAACCAGAAAATGATAAAGCTAATGCTGCAGCAGCAGTCGAAGCTGTAATCAAAGCTGAGGCTAAGCAAGAAGCCTTAAGCAACACAAGTAATGGTCACAATTGCTCACCACAGCCTTCTAAAGTAAGTGCTAACAATGAGAAGACTATTATAAACCTTGTGCACCAATTATTAAATTTATCCTCACCAGAACAATCGGTTGACTCTTTACAAGCCTTTAGTTTCCAGCTTGAGTCACTGATAAATTCTTTCAGTAAAGAGGTGGATCACCCAACTACTGAGTGGATGACTAAAATTATCATCCAAAGAAAATTGTCTGGTGACACACTTAATAAATTATATGTATACCAGAATGGTAATACCCTGTCAATGCAGGATATATTTACAGGTTTGCGCAATATGAGCAATCATACAGCAGACCAAGCAATTAATGCTGAATCTGAATGCACCAAAACTCTACCTACATCAGTTTCCTTACCTGAAACTCCTAAAGTGACACTGTCACTAGGTAACAAAGGTGCTAATACTCAATGTAACAACAATCAGTCAAACACTGATTCATCAGTGAGACCTAATAGTCCAAAGAGCACTCCCAAGAGCTTATTAATGGTTCCCCAGAGTACACTAAGTACTCACAAGAGAATAAATAACAAGCAAATGCAAGCAGTAAAACCATCACAACCTGCAAATACTGTTTTACCTAAATCGGTAACCCCTAAACGATCTGTAGGATGGGGAATGTGCTTGTTTTGCAATCAAAAACATTCTCTGTACAAATGTACTAATTATCCTAATAGAGACACAAGAGTCAGACGACTCAAACAGTTACACAAATGTACTAGGTGTCTCAAACCACATAATGTTAACAGCTGTGAAACCCCACTGAACACCTGCAATAGGTGTAGAAGGGGCAAGCATCATGCTGCACTGTGCAAATTAGTTAGGACTAATTTGCACAGTGCAGTCAATCATGTCAATCTAATGTCAATCCTAGAATAGGACGTAGAGAATCTACACCAGTACAGTGCTGCAAGGTGCTAGATGTGTACAGCATAACTTCACAAGCATCTCAAGTGGATGCTGCTTTGCCTACTGCCCAACTTCAAGTGAAGAACAGAGGAGCCAAGATCACCACACGTGGACTATTTGATCAAGGTTCCCAGAGAACTTTCATTACTCAAAGGGCAGCAGAGGCACTTAATTTACAACCAATAGGACAGGTAAAATTAAACTTGTCAGGGTTCATGATAAATCGAGGAACCCATGAATACTCAGTAGTTCAACCGCTTGTACGACTAGGTAGTCATGCCAAGGCTGTCCAAGCCATTGTTGTAGATCAAATACCTTTAGACTTAAATATTAAGGGTCTGGGGTACACAGCCCACTTCCTGCAGGAACGTGAAATTAATTTGGCTGACAACAAGTTAACGTCTGACCGCCTTAACAATGTAGATGTACTAGTAGGAGCCGACTACTATTACCAGTTCATAACTGGACATGTTAAACGATTGGGAATGAATATGCTCCAATCTGCAGGTGGCTACTTACTTACTGGTAAAGTTCTGAATGTGAACAAGCCTAAACCTGCCAACAATAATAAATTAGTCAGCAGTAAATCAATTCTCCAGCAGCAAGCTAAAAGGAGAAACACAGCTGAGTAATAAACTCAGATTGAATGTAGTGCAATTGATACTCGCCGAGATGTTTCATAGCTCTCAGTGAAAACCAATGGTCCGTACTCAAACAAGTACAAGTCACAGCGACCAAACCATTGAATTCACTGCAGACCTAGAATTATTCTCGACAAGTAGTAATTGACCACACTCAGTCTTCCTAGGTAAATTGTAATGTTGGGCTAGAGAATCTAGTACTCCCTAGGTAATTAATTATGTTAGGCTAGAGAATCTAGCACTCAATGCCACTGGCATTTCCTGAATTTAGTAATTCTATGAAGTCATCAAGCAACTTCAGTAATTACAAATTCACTAGGACCACTGGTCCACTATACTTGCGCTTAAAGGTTTGCCAAGAAAACCTTCTTGATACCATGTTTTCTGCACTAAGAGTTAGTGATAAATACTTGCATCAATTGTTTGAGTTGTTTTTTCTTTCGTTTCTGCTTATTTAGTGTTGGAGCGCAGCACGAACAAACTTGCAAACTTACTAATAAGTAAGCGAATTTACAGAGAACTAATATGTTTAATGCATTATCGTTAAACATCAGCATTGTTAATTAACATGCTTCATGAGCTTAATATAGCTCACCTTAGAATTACCGTAATAATATGAGTGCTTGTTCCCCATGCGTACGAGCTTAATATTGCTCGCCATGACAATCGAACGTTTTAATGTTCCCCATGCCACGAGCACTGCTCGTCATGATAATTGAATGATGCAAAACTCCACCTCGTTAATTCGAGTTCACTGAACTCACCCTGTTAACTGTTAACGAGCTCACTGCAGCTCACCCTGTCAACACTGTTGACGAGTTCACTGAACTCACCCTGTTAACTGTTAACGAGCTCACTGCAGCTCACCCTGTCAACACTGTTGACGAGTTCACTGTAACTCACCCTGTTAGCACTGCTAACGAGCTCACTGTAGCTCACCCTGTCAACACTGTTGACGAGTTCACTGTAACTCACCCTGTTAGCACTGCTAACGAGCTCACTGTAGCTCACCCTGTCAACACTGTTGACGAGTTCACTGTAACTCACCCTGTTAGCACTGCTAACGAGCTCACTGTAGCTCACCCTGTCAACACTGTTGACGAGTTCACTGTAACTCACCCTGTTAGCACTGCTAACGAGCTCACTGCAGCTCACCCTGTCAACACTGTTGACGAGTTCACTGAACTCACCCTGTTAACTGTTAACGAGCTCACTGCAGCTCACCCTGTCAACACTGTTGACGAGTTCACTGAACTCACCCTGTTAACTGTTAACGAGCTCACTGCAGCTCACCCTGTCAACACTGTTGACGAGTTCACTGTAACTCACCCTGTTAGCACTGCTAACGAGCTCACTGTAGCTCACCCTGTCAACACTGTTGACGAGTTCACTGTAACTCACCCTGTTAGCACTGCTAACGAGCTCACTGTAGCTCACCCTGTCAACACTGTTGACGAGTTCACTGTAACTCACCCTGTTAGCACTGCTAACGAGCTCACTGCAGCTCACCCTGTCAACACTGTTTACGAGTTCACTGTAACTCACCCTGTTAGCACTGCTAACGAACTCACTGCAGCTCACCCTGTCAACACACACACACATATATATATATATATATATATATATATATATATATATATATATATATATATATATATATATATATATATATATATATATATATATATATGTATATATATGTATATATATATATATATATATATATATATATATATATATTCATGTATATATATATATATATATATATATATATATATATATATATATATATATATATATATATATATATATATATAAATATATATATATATATATATATATATATATATATATATATATATATATATATATATATATATATATATATGTCGTACCTAGTAGCCAGAACGTACTTCTCAGCCTACTATGCAAGGCCCGATTTGCCTAATAAGCCAAGTTTTCCTGAATTAATATATTTTCTCTAATTTCTTTCTTGGGAAATGATAAAGCTACCCATTTCATTATGTATGAGGTCAATTTTTTTTTATTTGCGTTAAAATGAACGTAGCTATATGACCGAACCTAACCAACCCTACCTAACCTATCTTTATAGGTTAGGTTAGGTAGGCGAAAAAGTTAGGTTAGGTTAGGTTAGGTAGGTTAGGTAGTCGAAAAACAAGTAATTCATGAAAACTTGGCTTATTAGGCAAATCGGGCCTTGCATAGTAGGCAGAGAAGTGCGTTCTGGCTACTAGGTACGACATATATATATATATATTGTGACGATAATCTCCTTCAAGAGATTGAGCCTGCTCTTCCCTCCACAATTACGTCGTTAAAACTATATATAACTACTATGGAAGAAATGTCCAACAACGACAACACCAGCAAGGTTTGCCAGAGCGCAAAACGTATGCAGCCAGAGACACCTGCTCAGACTCAAACCGCCAAACTACCTGTTGATCGCTGCCGGCTTCTCGCTGATTGGTCGCCGGTCTGGCTGCAACTGCACTCGCCCCCCCCCCATACTACTTGATGTCTGGGGTCGCCACGACCTCAGACCTCAGAATATTCAGTGCTTCCATAGTTAACACTTCTCCCGGCTAGACGTTAGCGTGTACTGAGAGAGGTGGTAGCTTAAAGCCAATATTCCAGCACCTTACCTTTATTTTTGTATTGCACTTCTTGTTATTTTGTCTTA
This sequence comes from Procambarus clarkii, assembly GCF_040958095.1. Taxonomy (NCBI): domain Eukaryota; kingdom Metazoa; phylum Arthropoda; class Malacostraca; order Decapoda; family Cambaridae; genus Procambarus; species Procambarus clarkii. Next base: position 27,579,723 of record NC_091206.1, read on the forward strand.
ACGTAACTTTTCATTGTGTCATTTAATTATTCTTATTATTTTGATTGATTGATTCTATTATACAAATTTGTTTGTCCATTTTTTCATGTTTTGATTTATTTAACGTAATTAAAATTTCATTGTTAAAGTTTACTTGTGTTTTGTGTGTCTTCTCCTTACCTTACCACAGACGAAGTTCCAGTTTTTCTATTTTTTTTTATAACTATGTGACGAGGCCATACCCCTAGCCTTAAACAGCCGAACACCAACGCGTTACCGTCACAAGTTATATGGGGGCCTGTCCTAGGAGCTTCACTCAGGTACTGGTGCCAAGTGGTAATTTATGGTAAGCGTATTTAACTTTGTTAACGTAGCTTTACTATTTTTCATATTCAATTTCATTTTTATAAGGTGCGGTGTATTGTGCATTACGAGAGTAACATATAGTGAAGGTGAGACAACTTTGGATTACGTGGTGACTGTAGGCCGCAGTCATACTCTTAATTGGTCATCTCTCCCTCCGTGTTATTACTCGTGTTTACCATCTATGTCCCTTGAATATTTCTCATTTTGACAGATCATCATATTGGTACCCTGGTACTGTGGTCTGCCCCGGGTCAAGAGTACCCAATCTTCTGCAATCTGACTGTAGGAGGACAAAGAGGGCCATAGTTCCTCTAGCTCGAACTTTAGTTGCTGCATTGGGACCTCAGCAGCAGTTCTCGTCACCAGTTGACACCTCGCACCCCTACACGTCAGTCAGAGATGATGATACATACAACGGTAGGGAATTAGCTTACTTTTTCAGAGCACAAAAGTTCGCTAATTCTGTAAGTATCATATTAAATTCAGTAGGAAAAACTTGCTTTATGTCCTATAGAGACTTGGCAAGGTATGCCTACATCCTTGTACTACCAATTTTACTTTTGAGACAATTTACTGTTTCATTTGTTTTCGAAACTCTGTTTCATTTTGTTAGTAGGATTTTCTTGCCCTTATCCTCTTACATGAGTACCGGGTACAAGATTTCCTGCGCCCTTGATTTAATTTAATCATTTAACATCTTTTACTTAACTTTAATTGTTAAAGATCTCACAGGATAGGTACCAGTTGCCACGTTGTCCTGTTTCTGACATTCACTATTGAATATTCGTGTACCTTTATTTGCTAATTTCACCATGTTTCGTCTCCAAGCTTTCCGTACAAATCCAGCAGGTGAAATAGGGACTTTAAGTCGTGCCAAGAAGACTGAGTTACAAACTCTTGCACATGAGTATCAACTAGAAGTTCCCTACCAAGCCAACAAAAATGACCTATACAACCTGTTGCTGGATTACTATTTAGAGCAAGGTAAGATAGACTCTGAAACTCATGAAACTTACTATATTGCAGAAATAACTGATTTGGCAACGCTGAAACTCAAACTAGAGCTGGCCAAGATTGAAGAACGAACAGCTGCCATACGGAGGGACGAACAAGAACGTGAGATTGCCTTACTCCAGGAGCGGGAACGCATACGGCTTGAAACCAAACAACGCGAGTTGGAAATGCAACGTGAACATGACAAGCAACAAGCGACTCTGGCTCTTGAGTGTCGTCAACGAGAATACACGTTGGAAACTTCCCACCTCGCTCAACGCCAGCAAGCTACTGCCAATCTTCCCGTCAGTTTTAATATATCACATGCAAGTAAGTTAATGCCATCCTTTGTAGAAGCAGAAGTTGATGTGTTTTTCACCACCTTTGAAACCCTTGCTAATCAACTCAGTTGGCCTGTCGACCAATGGGCCACACTTCTCAGAGTCCATCTTACAGGTAGAGCTGCAGTCACACTCAGTACTCTGGCGTCTGAGAATGACTACCAGACTCTGAAACAAGCAGTGTTGGACGCCTACCTACTTTCCACCGAAAGTTATAGAAGGAAATTCCGTGACCACCTGAAGGCAAGTACCACTACCTTCCTTGAGTTTGCTAACACGAAACGGAGGTATTTCATGAAATGGCTGGAAGCAGCACATGTCTCTACTTTTACAGAACTCGTCAACCTGATGCTTGTTAAAGAATTCTTGAGGCGTGTGCCGCCTCCTGTCCGCCTCTACTTAGCAGATAAAGAAGAAACCGACTACCTGAAGTGTGCTAAGTCGGCTGACACTTACAGCCTCATCCACCGGCTGACACCCGAACCATCCTCCAGTAAGAAGTCGTGGTACAGTTACGAGAAGGTGAGCCCCGATCAAGTTGGTTCACAACTGTACTGCAAGTATTGTAGACTCTATGGACATACCATAGACAAGTGTGGTAAGTCTCAATACAAGGGAACCACTGACCAACAAAGACCCAAACCAACTCCTCCTAAGTCCGGTAAGCCTGTGATGAATGTTGGTGTTGATGTTAATGATCTTTCTCTTTTCAGTAACCACCTGTATACTGGAACTGTCTCTGCCAACGATTCAAATCCGGAGGGACGTTTCAAATTGAAGATCTTGAGGGACACAGCGGCTCTTCAATCGATCATCTTGAAGTCGGCTGTGCCCAACATCACCTACACCGGAGAAACTGTCTTCATCACTGACCTCACTGCTACCACTCCATACCCTCTCGCCAGAGTCCACCTGGATTGTCCCTACGTGAACGGGGAAGTCCAAGTCGCCGTCAGGGAAAAGCCTTTTCCCATGCCTGGAGTGCAACTTCTCCTAGGCAACGACTTGGCAGAAGACCTGCAACCGACCAACCTGATCGTCATGGACAAACCCCAGGTGTGTAACTCTGTGCCAAGTAACCCTATTCTAGAGTATGTTCCAGCAGAGGTTCAAGAGAGTGATGAAGTTTCTCCTCCGGTTCTCGTGACCACCCGTGCACAAGCCGCACGTCCACAGCCAGCTGACTCTACTGCTACCGCTGTCCCTCAAGACCCTCAGAAACTCCCCCCGCATCTGACCAAACTGGAGTTCCGTAAGTTGCAGAGGGAAGATCTTACTTTAACACCATTGTTTTTCCAGGCTGAGACTCAACCCGACAGTATTCCTGGGTTCTTCCTAGAGAACGACTTGCTCTACCGCAGATATAGACCCAGTAAACTGAAGGAGGAGGACGATTGGGCCAACATCGAACAACTTGTGATTCCCACCAGCCTGCGGCCCACTATTCTACACCTGGCCCACGGAGCATTCTCCCACTACGGCTTCAACAAGACTTACCATGGGATTCGTCAAGACTACTACTGGCCAGGTATGGTAAATAACGTCAAACAGTACGTAAAACAGTGTCATACATGTCAGATGGCAGGCAAACCGAACATCTCCATTCCCAGAGCGCCACTGATTCCCATACAGGTGCCTGCGGAACCTTTCCACAGACTCATAATAGACTGTGTTGGTCCTTTACCTCGGACCAGTTCAGGTAACGCCTACATCCTAACCATCCTGTGTCCTACCACCAGATTTCCCATAGCAGTTCCAGTGAAGAACATCACGGCCGCTACGGTTATAAAACATCTATTGAAGATCTTCACTCAATACGGATTTCCCAGGGAGATTCAAAGCGACTGTGGTACCAACTTCACCAGTGATCTCTTCAAAAGGACACTGGAGGAGTTCAACATCAAACAGGTATTGTCCAGCCCCTATCATCCTGCTTCACAGGGTTCTCTTGAACGTAGTCATCAGACCATCAAAGCCCTCTTGAAAAAGTTTTGTAGTGAAACCTCGAAGGATTGGGATAAGCAGATTGACCTTATAATGTGTATTTTCAGAAGTCTACCCAATGAGTCCCTAGGAGTATCTCCTTATGAGATGCTCTACGGCCGTAAGTGCCGTACTCCCCTTAAGGCTTTCAAAGACTCTCTCAGAGATGCCACCTTCAGTGAGCATCAGAATGTGCCCCAGTTTCTTCAAAACCTTCAACACATTCTCGAGAGAGTCCACCGTTTTGCCCATGATAATCTATTGAAAGCCCAGGTGAGAATGAAGACTCATTACGACCAGACCAGCAAAGTAAGAAAATTCAAGCCGGGAGACTTCGTCCTTGCCTATTTCCCTATCCCAGGTTCACCTTTACAAAACAGATTTTCAGGACCCTACTGCGTCAAAGAGTGCAGGAATAATAACAACTACGTAATAGAGACTCCAGATAGGCGGCGGAAGACCCAGCTGTGCCACGTCAACCTCCTGAAGCAATATAATGGTACTCCTCCCACTGTCCTGACTAATTGTTCTACCTTCACAGAACCCTACATCCACAGTGAGACCTTCCCAGCTTCTCCTCCCGAAAGCACTGACAAGGAGTCAGCGCTTTCTAATTCCGGAATCCTTAATGATCTTCCCAAATGCTTTCAGGATAATAATCGTGCTCCTTTGCCCTCTTCTAATTCCACTCTCACCTCGTCAGATAAGCCCTTCATCCTCCATGTCGACGCCAATGGTACCGACGTTGGTGGTGTCGTGATGCAGCAACGAGGCGAGAAGAATACACCTGTCAGCGACTACTGCTACAAGGAACTACGGAACAATTGGCAAGGAGCTACTCTTCCTCATCCTGAAGCTTCAGCACTTCACTCCACACCTGAAAAGTGCTCGGTCCACCATCAACACGGACCACACCACCCTACACCTCCTGCAGCACGCCCACTTCTCATCTCAACGTCTTCTACTATGGGCTTGCTAACTGCAGAAATTCAACCTGGAGACACGCTATACCAAGAGTCTGACAACATCTTAGCCCATGATCTCTCCAGAGTTTATGAAGTAGAAGCAACTCCATCCATTACTCCACCACATAACGACGTACTTCTTCCAGAACCGCAGGCTTCGGGGGAGAGTTGTGACGATAATCTCCTTCAAGAGATTGAGCCTGCTCTTCCCTCCACAATTACGTTGTTAAAACTATATATAACTACTATGGAAGAAATGTCCAACAACGACAACAACACCAGCAAGGTTTGCCAGAGCGCAAAACGTATGCAGCCAGAGACACCTGCTCAGACTCAAACCGCCAAACTACCTGTTGATCGCTGCCGGCTTCTCGCTGATTGGTCGCCGGTCTGGCTGCAACTGCACTCGCCCCCCTCATACTACTTGATGTCTGGGGTCGCCACGACCTCAGACCTCAGAATATTCAGTGCTTCCATAGTTAACACTTCTCCCGGCTAGACGTTAGCGTGTACTGAGAGAGGTGGTAGCTTAAAGCCAATATTCCAGCACCTTACCTTTATTTTTGTATTGCACTTCTTGTTATTTTGTCTTAACGTAACTTTTCATTGTGTCATTTAATTATTCTTATTATTTTGATTGATTGATTCTATTATACAAATTTGTTTGTCCATTTTTTCATGTTTTGATTTATTTAACGTAATTAAAATTTCATTGTTAAAGTTTACTTGTGTTTTGTGTGTCTTCTCCTTACCTTACCACAGACGAAGTTCCAGTTTTTCTATTTTTTTTTATAACTATGAGACGAGGCCATACCCCTAGCCTTAAACAGCCGAACACCAACGCGTTACCGTCACAATATATATATATATATATATATATGTCGTACCTAGTAGCCAGAACTCACTTTTTGGCCTACTATTCAAGGCCCGATTTGCCTAATAAGCCAAGTTTTCCTGAATTAATATATTTTTTCTAATTTTTTTGTTATGAAATGATAAAGCTACCCATTTCATTATGTATGAGGTCATTTTTTTTTATTGGAGTTAAAATTAACGTAGATATATGACCGAACCTAACCAACCCTACCTAACCTAACCTAACCTATCTTTATAGGTTAGGTTTGGTTAGGTAGCCGAAAAAGTTAGGTTAGGTTAGGTTAGGTAGGTTAGGTAGTCGAAAAACAATTAATTCATCAAAACTTGGCTTATTAGGCAAATCGGGCCTTGCATAGTAGGCTGAGAAGTGCGTTCTGGCTATTAGGTACGACATATATATATATATATATAGATATATATATATATATATATATATATATATATATATATATATATATATATATATGTATATATATATATATATTAGTATATTTTGGTAGCAGTCTTTCCTGTAGACATATATTATTAAATATGACCGAAAAAGTAAGATTAATAATTCTAACACGAATTTTCTCAATCTTTCGTACATTTCTTTTCACTGTTGGAGGTAAATCAAAAATCAATTCTCCAAAATTCATTTTTATTTCTAGTCTGACGCGACACGAGCGCGTTTCGTAAAACTTATTACATTTTCAAAGACTTTAGTTCACAAATACACAACTGAATAGAACTTACGCATCTCCGATTTTATATCTACATTTGAGTGAGGTGGAAGGGGTGATGTGGCATTAACACAAGACAGAACAAGATGTGGCATTAATAGGGTATTAATTTCATCAACACAAGACAGAACAAGAAGTGGTATTAATAGGGTATTAATTTCATCAACACAAGACAGAACACGAAACAATGGATATTGAATAGAAGTGTTTGTAGAAAGCCTATTGGTCCATATTTCTTGATGCTTCTATATTGGAGCGGAGTCTTGAGGTGGGTAGAATATAGTTGTGCAATAATTGGCTGTTGATTGCTGGTGTTTACTTCTTGATGTGTAGTGCCTCGCAAACGTCAAGCCGCCTGCTATCGCTGTATCTATCGATGATTTCTGTGTTGTTTACTAGGATTTCTCTGGCGATGGTTTGGTTGTGGGAAGAGATTATATGTTCCTTAATGGAGCCCTGTTGCTTATGCATCGTTAAACGCCTAGAAAGAGATGTTGTTGTCTTGCTTATATACTGGGTTTTTTGGAGCTTACAGTCCCCAAGAGGGCATTTGAAGGCATAGACGACGTTAGTCTCTTTTAAAGCGTTCTGTTTTGTGTCTGGAGAGTTTCTCATGAGTAGGCTGGGCGTTTTTCTGGTTTTATAGTAAATCGTCAGTTGTATCCTCTGATTTTTGTCTGTAGGGATAATGTTTCTATTAACAATATCCTTCAGGACCCTTTCCTCCGTTTTATGAGCTGTGGAAAAGAAGTTCCTGTAAAATAGTCTAATAGGGGGTATAGGTGTTGTGCTAGTTGTCTCTTCAGAGGTTGCATGGCTTTTCACTTTCCTTCTTATGATGTCTTCGACGAAACCATTGGAGAAGCCGTTATTGACTAGGACCTGCCTTACCCTACAGAGTTCTTCGTCGACTTGCTTCCATTCTGAGCTGTGGCTGAGAGCACGGTCGACGTATGCGTTAACAACACTCCTCTTGTACCTGTCTGGGCAGTCGCTGTTGGCACTTAGGCACATTCCTATGTTTGTTTCCTTAGTGTAGACTGCAGTGTAGAAACCTCCGCCCTTTTCCATGACTGCTACATCTAGAAAGGGCAGCTTCCCATCCTTTTCCATCTCGTAAGTGAAACGCAGCACGGAACTCTGCTCAAATGCCTCCTTCAGCTCCTGCAGATGTCTGACATCAGGTACCTGTGTAAAAATGTCGTCAACATACCTGCAGTATATGGCCGGTTTCAAGTTCATGTCGACTAAGACTTTTTGCTCGATGGTACCCATGTAGAAGTTTGCAAACAGGACACTTAGGGGAGAACCCATGGCGACCCCATCTACTTGCTTATACATGTGCCCATCCGGGCTCAAGAAGGGTGCCTCTTTAGTACAAGCTTGGAGTAGTTTCCTCAGAATATTTTCTGGTATGTCAAGAGGAGTACAGGCTGGATCACGATACACTCTGTCGGCTATCATTCCGATTGTCTCGTCCACAGGTACGTTGGTAAACAGCGATTCTACGTCCAACGAGGCTCTTATCCCTGTGGCCCGTGTGCCCCGCAGTAAGTCAACAAATTCCTTTAGAGACTTCAGGCTAAAGGCGCAAGGAACATAAGGAGTCAGCAGGCCGTTGAGTCGCTTCGCCAGTCTGTACGTGGGTGTGGGTATCTGGCTAATGATTGGCCGAAGTGGGTTTCCAGGCTTGTGTGTCTTGACATTTCCATACGCATATCCATATCATTAGCCAGATACCCACACCCACGTACAGACTGGCGAAGCGACTCAACGGCCTGCTGACTCCTTATGTTCCTTGCGCCTTCAGCCTGAAGTCTCCAAAGGAATTTGTTGACTTACTGCGGGGCACACGGGCCACAGGGATAAGAGCCTCGTTGGACGTAGAATCGCTGTTTACCAATGTACCTGTGGACGAGACAATCGGAATGATAGCCGACAGAGTGTATCGTGATCCAGCCTGTACTCCTCTTGACATACCAGAAAATATTCTGAGGAAATTACTCCAAGCTTGTACTAAAGAGGCACCCTTCTTGAGCCCGGATGGGCACATGTATAAGCAAGTAGATGGGGTCGCCATGGGTTCTCCCCTTGGTGTCCTGTTTGCAAACTTCTACATGGGTACCATCGAGCAAAAAGTCTTAGTCGACATGAACTTGAAACCGGCCATATACTGCAGGTATGTTGACGACATTTTTACACAGGTACCTGATGTCAGACATCTGCAGGAGCTGAAGGAGGCATTTGAGCAGAGTTCCGTGCTTCGTTTCACTTACGAGATGGAAAAGGATGGGAAGCTGCCCTTTCTAGATGTAGCAATCATGGAAAAGGGCGGAGGTTTCCACACTGCAGTCTACACTAAGGAAACAAACATAGGAATGTGCCTAAGTGCCAACAGCGACTGCCCAGACAGGTACAAGTGGAGTGTTGTTAACACATACGTCGACCGTGCTCTCAGCCACAGCTCAGAATGGAAGCAAGTCAACGAAGAACTCTGTAGGGTAAGGCAGGTCCTAGTCAATAACGGCTTCTCCAATGGTTTCGTCGAAGACATCATAAGATGGAAAGTGAAAAGCCATGCAACCTCTGAAGAGACAACTAACAGAACACCTATACCCCCTATTAGACTATTTTACAGGAACTACTTTTCCACAGCTCATAAAACGGAGGAAAGGGTCCTGAAGGATATTGTTAATAGAAACGTTTCCCTACAGACAAAAATCAGAGGATACAACTGACGATTTACTATAAAACCAGAAAAACGGCCAGCCTACTCATGAGAAACTCTCCAGACACAAAACAGAACGCTTTAAAAGAGACTAACGTCGTCTATGCCTTCAAATGCCCTCTTGGTGACTGTAAGCTCCAAAAAACCCAGTATATAGGCAAAACAACAACATCTCTTTCTAGGCGTTTAACGATGCATAAGCAACAGGGCTCCATTAAGGAACATATAATCTCTTCCCACAACCAAACCATCGCCAGAGAAATCCTAGTAAACAACACAGAAATCATCGATAGATACAGCGATAGCAGGCGGCTTGACGTTTGCGAGGCACTACACATCAAGAAGTAAACACCAGCAATCAACAGCCAATTATTGCACAACTATATTCTACCCACCTCAAGACTCCGCTCCAATATAGAAGCATCAAGAAATATGGACCAATAGGCTTTCTACAAACACTTCTATTCAATATCCATTGTTTCGTGTTCTGTCTTGTGTTGATGAAATTAATACCCTATTAATACCACTTCTTGTTCTGTCTTGTGTTGATGAAATTAATACCCTATTAATGCCACATCTTGTTCTGTCTTGTGTTAATGCCACATCACCCCTTCCACCTCACTCAAATGTAGATATAAAATCGGAGATGCGTAAGTTCTATTCAGTTGTGTATTTGTGAACTAAAGTCTTTGAAAATGTAATAAGTTTTACGAAACGCGCTCGTGTCGCGTCAGACTAGAAATAAAAATGAATTTTGTAGAATTGATTTTTGATTTACCTCCAACAGTGAAAAGAAATGTACGAAAGATTGAGAAAATTCGTGTTAGAATTATTAATCTTACTTTTTCGGTCATATTTAATAATATATGTCTACAGGAAAGACTGCTACCAAAATATACTAATATATATATATATATACATATATATATATATATATATATATATATATATATATATATATATATATATATATATATATATATATATATATATATATATATATGTATATATATATATATATATATATTAGTATATTTGGTAGATAGCCGAGATAGCCTCGGCTATCACCTCATTTTGTCCGGTTGTGATGGTCAAGTGGATTAAGGCGTCTTGTACATACCAGTTGCGTTGCTTCTGGGAGTATGGGTTCGAGTCACTTCTGGGGTGTGAGTTTTCAGTTGCATATTGTCCTGGGGACCATTCAGGCTTGTTCGCATATATATATATATATATATATATATATATATATATATATATATATATATATATATATATATATATATATATATATATATATATATATATATATATATATATATATATATACAGACCCATAGAGTTTGTGAGGGTACCACCTCTGGTGCCAATGTGGGGACCCATAGCCTCGGAGTACCTAGTGGCCAGAACACACTTCTCAGCCTACTATGCAAGGCCCGATTTGCCTAATAAGCCAAGTTTTCCTGAATTAATATATTTTCTCAAATTTTTTTCTTATGAAATGATAAAGCTACCCATTTCATTATATATGAGGTCAATTTTTTTTTATTGGAGTTAAAATTAACTTAGATATATGACCCAACCTAACCAACCCTATCTAACCTAACCTATGTTTATAGGTTAGGTTAGGTTAGGTAGCCGAAAAAAGTTAGGTTAGGTTAGGTAGTCGAAAAAACAATAATTCATGAAAACTTGGTTTATTAGGCAAATCGGGCCTTGCATAGTAGGCTGAGAAGTAAGTTCTGGCTACTAGGTACGACATATATATATATATATATATATATATATATATATATATATATATATATATATATATATATATATATATATATATATATATGTCGTACCTAGTAGCCAGAATGCACTTCTCAGCCTACTATGCAAGGCCCGATTTGCCTAATAAGCCAAGTTTTCCTGAATTAATATATTTTCTATAACTTTTTTCTTATGAAATGATAAAGCTACCCATTTCATTATGTATGAGGTCAATTTTTTTTTATTGGAGTTAAAATTAATGTAGATATATGACCGAACCTAACCAACCCTACCTAACCTAACCTAACCTATCTTTATAGGTTAGGTTAGGTTAGGTAGCCGAAAAAGTTAGGTTAGGTTAGGTTAGGTAGGTTAGGTAGTCGAAAAACAATTAGTTCATGAAAACTTGGCTTATTAGGCAAATTGGGCCTTGCATATTAGGCTGAGAAGTGCGTTCTGGCTACTAGGTACGACATATATATATATATATATATATATATATATATATATATATATATATATATATATATATATATATATATATATATATATATATATATATTTATATATATATATTATTAAATATGACCGAAAAAGTAAGATTAATAATTCTAACACGAATTTTCTCAATCTTTCGTACATTTCTTTTCACTGTTGGAGGTAATTCAAAAATCAATTCTCCCAAATTCATTTTTATTTCTAGTCTGACACGACACTTGAGCGCGTTTTGTAAAACTTATTACATTTTCAAAGACTTTACACATACACAACTGAATAGAATTTACAAGTTCTAAAGTCTTTGAAAATGTAATAAGTTTTACAAAACGCTCTCAAGTGTCGCGTCAGACTAGAAATAAAAATTAATTTTGGAGAATTGATTTTTGAATTACCTCCAACAATGAAAAGAAATGTACGAAAGATTGAGAAAATTCGTGTTAGAATTATTAATCTTACTTTTTCGGTCATATTTAATAATATATGTCTACAGGAAAGACTGCTACCAAAATATACTAAATATACTAAATATATATATAAATATATATATATATATATATATATATATATATATATATATATATATATATATATATATATATATATATAAACAATCTTTGGACAACACCCACCAGTGGGACTCGAACCCAGAAAGCACAACTACCTTCCAGTAGCTGGCATAACTAGTATGCTTTAACCCACTACGCCATCAGACCTTACAAAAGAAGTAGATAATTCGAGATATATATATCTCAAACATCTCTACCTCCCGAAGGCACCAGATGAGTGAGGGGTCAGTCTGCAATTTTCGTCAAGCCACTGTCAATGTGAGAGAACTCGTGTCCAGCTTATAAGCCTATACTTGCATAAACCACAAGTGAAGATAAACAATCTTTGGACAACACCCACCAGTGGGACTCGAACCCAGAAAGCACAACTACCTTCCAGTAGCTGGCATAACTAGTATGCTTTAACCCACTACGCCATCAGACCTTACAAAAGAAGTAGATAGTTCGAGATATATATATCTCAAACATCTCTACCTCCCGAAGGCACCAGATGAGTGAGGGGTCAGTCTGCAATTTTCGTCAAGCCACTGTCAATGTGAGAGAACTCGTGTCCAGCTTATAAGCCTATACTTGCATAAACCACAAGTGAAGATAAACAATCTTTGGACAACACCCACCAGTGGGACTCGAACCCAGAAAGCACAACTACCTTCCAGTAGCTGGCATAACTAGTATGCTTTAACCCACTACGCCATCAGACCTTACAAAAGAAGTAGATAGTTCGAGATATATATATCTCAAACATCTCTACCTCCCGAAGGCACCAGATGAGTGAGGGGTCAGTCTGCAATTTTCGTCAAGCCACTGTCAATGTGAGAGAACTCGTGTCCAGCTTATAAGCCTATACTTGCATAAACCACAAGTGAAGATAAACAATCTTTGGACAACACCCACCAGTGGGACTCGAACCCAGAAAGCACAACTACCTTCCAGTAGCTGGCATAACTAGTATGCTTTAACCCACTACGCCATCAGACCTTACAAAAGAAGTAGATAGTTCGAGATATATATATCTCAAACATCTCTACCTCCCGAAGGCACCAGATGAGTGAGGGGTCAGTCTGCAATTTTCGTCAAGCCACTGTCAATGTGAGAGAACTCGTGTCCAGCTTATAAGCCTATACTTGCATAAACCACAAGTGAAGATAAACAATCTTTGGACAACACCCACCAGTGGGACTCGAACCCAGAAAGCACAACTACCTTCCAGTAGCTGGCATAACTAGTATGCTTTAACCCACTACGCCATCAGACCTTACAAAAGAAGTAGATAGTTCGAGATATATATATCTCAAACATCTCTACCTCCCGAAGGCACCAGATGAGTGAGGGGTCAGTCTGCAATTTTCGTCAAGCCACTGTCAATGTGAGAGAACTCGTGTCCAGCTTATAAGCCTATACTTGCATAAACCACAAGTGAAGATAAACAATCTTTGGACAACACCCACCAGTGGGACTCGAACCCAGAAAGCACAACTACCTTCCAGTAGCTGGCATAACTAGTATGCTTTAACCCACTACGCCATCAGACCTTACAAAAGAAGTAGATAGTTCGAGATATATATATCTCAAACATCTCTACCTCCCGAAGGCACCAGATGAGTGAGGGGTCAGTCTGCAATTTTCGTCAAGCCACTGTCAATGTGAGAGAAGTCGTGTCCAGCTTATAAGCCTATACTTGCATAAACCACAAGTGAAGATAAACAATCTTTGGACAACACCCACCAGTGGGACTCGAACCCAGAAAGCACAACTACCTTTCAAGTCCAAAGATTGTGTTGTGTTGTGTTGTGTTGTGTTGTCCAAAGTGTTGTCCAAAGATTGTTTATCTTCACTTGTGGTTTATGCAAGTATAGGCTTATAAGCTGGACACGAGTTCTCTCACATTGACAGTGGCTTGACGAAAATTGCAGACTGACCCCTCACTCATCTGGTGCCTTCGGGAGGTAGAGATGTTTGAGATATATATATCTCGAACTATCTACTTCTTTTGTAAGGTCTGATGGCGTAGTGGGTTAAAGCATACTAGTTATGCCAGCTACTGGAAGGTAGTTGTGCTTTCTGGGTTCGAGTCCCACTGGTGGGTGTTGTCCAAAGATTGTTTATCTTCACTTGTGGTTTATGCAAGTATAGGCTTATAAGCTGGACACGAGTTCTCTCACATTGACAGTGGCTTGACGAAAATTGCAGACTGACCCCTCACTCATCTGGTGCCTTCGGGAGGTAGAGATGTTTGAGATATATATATCTCGAACTATCTACTTCTTTTGTAAGGTCTGATGGCGTAGTGGGTTAAAGCATACTAGTTATGCCAGCTACTGGAAGGTAGTTGTGCTTTCTGGGTTCGAGTCCCACTGGTGGGTGTTGTCCAAAGATTGTTTATCTTCACTTGTGGTTTATGCAAGTATAGGCTTATAAGCTGGACACGAGTTCTCTCACATTGACAGTGGCTTGACGAAAATTGCAGACTGACCCCTCACTCATCTGGTGCCTTCGGGAGGTAGAGATGTTTGAGATATATATATCTCGAACTATCTACTTCTTTTGTAAGGTCTGATGGCGTAGTGGGTTAAAGCATACTAGTTATGCCAGCTACTGGAAGGTAGTTGTGCTTTCTGGGTTCGAGTCCCACTGGTGGGTGTTGTCCAAAGATTGTTTATCTTCACTTGTGGTTTATGCAAGTATAGGCTTATAAGCTGGACACGAGTTCTCTCACATTGACAGTGGCTTGACGAAAATTGCAGACTGACCCCTCACTCATCTGGTGCCTTCGGGAGGTAGAGATGTTTGAGATATATATATCTCGAACTATCTACTTCTTTTGTAAGGTCTGATGGCGTAGTGGGTTAAAGCATACTAGTTATGCCAGCTACTGGAAGGTAGTTGTGCTTTCTGGGTTCGAGTCCCACTGGTGGGTGTTGTCCAAAGATTGTTTATCTTCACTTGTGGTTTATGCAAGTATAGGCTTATAAGCTGGA
>NC_091206.1:27599469-27739469 GCF_040958095.1 Procambarus clarkii
AATGTTTCTGTGTACTCTAGGTTGGAGGTCAGATGGTGACCTCCAACCTGACTGTCATAGGCAGGTCATGGTCGACCCATTCTTACCTTTAATATGCCAGTCTCCTATTGTGACCTTTTAGTCACCCCCTATGAGGTCTCCCCTAAGGTTCACATTTCCTGAATGTTTTCAAACGTTTCAGCTGTTCATCGCACAGAAAATTGTCACAATATTATTACAACGTTGTGCTAAAGTAACAATAGTTAAACAACGTTGTGGTTGTTATGTGTTTGTTGGTCACATGCTCCATGTTCAGAGTGAGAGAGAGAGAGAGAGAGAGAGAGAGAGAGAGAGAGAGAGAGAGAGAGAGAGAGAGAGAGAGAGAGAGAGAGAGAGAGAGAGAGAGAGAGAGAGAGAGAGAGAGAGAGAGAGAGAGAGAGAGAGAGGGAGAGAGAGAGAGAGAGAGAGAGAGAGAGAGAGAGAGAGAGAGAGAGAGAGAGAGAAATAGAGAGAGAGAGAGAGAGAGAGAGAGAGAGAGAGAGAGAGAGAGAGAGAGAGAGAGAGAGAGAGAGAGAGAGAGAGAGAGAGAGAGAGAGGGAGAGAGAGAGAGGGAGAGAGGGAGAGAGAGGGAGGGAGGGAGGGAGGGAGGGAGAGAGAGAGAGAGAGAGAGAGAGAGAGAGAGAGAGAGAGAGAGAGAGAGAGAGAGAGAGAGAGAGAGAGAGAGAGAGAGAGAGAGAGAGGGAGGGAGGGAGGGAGGGAGGGAGGGAGGGAGGGAGGGAGGGAGGGAGAGAGAGAGAGAGAGAGAGAGAGAGAGAGAGAGAGAGAGAGAGAGAGAGAGAGAGAGAGAGAGAGAGAGAGAGAGAGAGAGAGAGAGAGAGAGAGAGAGAGAGAGAGAGAGAGAGGGAGAGAGAGAGAGGGAGAGAGGGAGAGAGAGGGAGGGAGGGAGGGAGGGAGAGAGAGAGAGAGAGAGAGAGAGAGAGAGAGAGAGAGAGAGAGAGAGAGAGAGAGAGAGAGAGAGAGAGAGAGAGAGAGAGAGAGAGAGAGAGAGAGAGAGAGAGAGAGAGAGAGAGAGAGAGAGAGAGAGAGAGAGAGAGAGGGAGAGAGATAGAGAGGGAGAGGGAGAGAGATAGAGAGGGAGAGAGAGAGTAGGGGAAGGACAAGGAATAAATCGGTAAGGTAGGAGGTAGAAGGGTAGAGGAAAAGTGGGGAGAACGAGTGGAGGAGAGTGTGAAGGGGAAGAGAAGGCAAGGGGTCCGGGAAAAATAAAGGGTAGGGAAGGGAGTGGGCATGAGAGGGGGTAGATGAGGGAAGAGGTGGGGGGAAAATGGGAAAAGTTGGAATTGAGGGTGGAAAATTGTATAGAGAGGAGAGAGATGGAAAGAAAAGGTGATGGGAGTGGGGATGTATTAAAGGGAGGATACCCGGGCATCGCCGGATATATAACCTTGTTATGTTATAAAGTTCATGGATTTCTTACCAAATGGCCTAAATTGCCTAATATCGTTGCTATACCCTTCATTCTCCTTGTTGACATCTGCACCATCTCGGGTGAGGATCTTCACCACGTCGTTGTGACCATTGAAGGCTGCTACCTGAACAGCTGTCCAACCTGTCAAAGAAATATAATGTTATCTGGTATGATTTATCACTACTCAAGATGCTTCTGAAATGATCATACATAGTATTATGAACAATTTGCTAGGTGTGGCCAGGGTGGGATATGAGAGTAAGGGAATGTTCTTATGTGTTCCTGGGAACACTCAGTACTCTAGGCTGAGAGGTGTGGCCAGGGTTGGATATGAAAATAAGGGAATGTTCTTATGTGTTCTTGGGAACAAAGTCGTTATAAGTTTGGTATTGTCATTCTTATCTTTAGTGTAGTCTCGTGTTGTTAATATATTTATTTTATTTATGTGTCTAGTACAGTTACTGAGCATACACTGAGGGTGTAAAGTGTGAAGACAACAACAGGGATGGAGTCCAGGGATTCTTACCTCATATACCTCAGGAAACTCCATCTGTAATTCAATACTAACTCAAACTGTAATTCAATACCCAGTTACAATTAATAGTAGCCACTGAGTGCTGTTTATCTAGTCATGTTAAATTCTAGTTGTTTCTAAGCATTACAATAGTTCCATTTTCAATCAGGAGCAAAAATCATTGAGAATCTTTATTTTCACTAATTTTTATGTAATAATAGTCACACATATAAGCTGCTGCCTGGATGCCTCTATTATAACAGTATCCGATAAATTGCTGAGGATGTAATAGTTAATGATTCAAAACGACTAAAGAAAATCAGTTATCATTTATAGTGACTGCACGACCTACATGTTCATAAAAGGCCTTACGTTCAACAATGCCATTAGTCTAAACGATAAATTAATATTTATATATTAATGAGACGGAGAAACTTTTGAAAACATTTGGTAACGTTTATTTACCCAGAATCATTGGCATAGTTTGAACGAACTCAACACCTGACGCAGCCTCTGTAAGAACTGCTCTACACCTGAAGCAGCCTGTGTAAGAACTGCTCTACACCTGAAGCAGCCTGTGTAAGAACTTCTCTACACCTGAAGCAGCCTGTGTAAGAACTGCTCTACACCTGAAGCAGCCTGTGTAAGAACTGCTCTACACCTGAAGCAGCCTGTGTAAGAACTGCTCTACACCTGAAGCAGCCTGTGTAAGAACTGCTCTACACCTGAAGCAGCCTGTGTAAGAACTGTTCTACACCTGAAGCAGCCTGTGTAAGAACTGCTCTACACCTGAAGCAGCCTGTGTAAGAACAGCTCTACACCTGAAGCAGCCTGTGTAAGAATTGTTCTACACCTGAAGCAGCCTCTGTAAGAATTGTCTTCAACTGAAGCAGCCTGTGTAAGAACTGCTCTACACCTGAAGCAGCCTGTGTAAGAATTGTTCTACACCTGAAGCAGCCTCTGTAAGAATTGTCTACACCTGAAGCAGCCTGTGAAAGAATTGTTCTACACCTGAAGCAGCCTGTGTAAGAATTGTTCTACACCTTAAGCAGCCTGTGTAAGAATTGTTCTACACCTAAAGCAGCCTGTGTAAGAATTGTTCTACACCTGAAGCAGCCTGTGTAAGAATTGTTCTACACCTGAAGCAGCCTGTGTAAGAATTGTTCTACACCTGAAGCAGCCTGTGTAAGAATTGTTCTACACCTGAAGCAGCCTGTGTAAGAATTGTTCTACACCTGAAGCAGCCTCTGTAAGAATTGTCTTCAACTGAAGCAGCCTGTGTAAGAACTGCTCTACACCTGAAGCAGCCTGTGTAAGAATTGTTCTACACCTGAAGCAGCCTGTGTAAGAATTGTTCTACACCTGAAGCAGCCTCTGTAAGAATTGTCTTCAACTGAAGCAGCCTGTGTAAGAACTGCTCTACACCTGAAGCAGCCTGTGTAAGAATTGTTCTACACCTGAAGCAGCCTCTGTAAGAATTGTCTACACCTGAAGCAGCCTGTGTAAGAATTGTTCTACACCTGAAGCAGCCTGTGTAAGAATTGTTCTACACCTGAAGCAGCCTGTGTAAGAACTGTTCTTCACCTTAAGCAGCCTGTGTAAGAATTGTTCTACACCTGAAGCAGCCTGTGTAAGAATTGTTCTACACCTGAAGCAACCTGTGTAAGAATTGTTCTACACCTGAAGCAGCCTGTGTAAGAATTGTTCTACACCTGAAGCAGCCTGTGTAAGAATTGTTCTACACCTGAAGCAGCCTGTGTAAGAATTGTTTACACCTGAAGCAGCCTGCGATGTCTGTGAAAATAGTAACATTATTGGTAATATTTACATGAAAACTGGTAAAGGAAAATATGTGAACCTAATAACGATCCTACACACTCATTTCTTAGATATAGATTATATGTTTATTGCATTAGGTGATAACAAAAGCATCAATTACTAATATGGATCTACTTCAAGCTTCCTGCTGCTTATTTTGGAAAAGATGAAATGATATATAATCAAATAGCTGATATATGTAACACGAACGAATCAGTCTTAATTGGTGACGTAAATCTGCCTACACCAAACTGGGGAGATCCAATATCTAATAGCTATGGACAAAGTTTGTTCACAAATTTATATTAAATCGCACTGTGTTAATTGGTTAATAATATAACGTGGGCCTCAAATGTCCTGGACATAATTTTATCTTCTAATAAAGATTCTATAAATAATGTACAAGTGGACAAAGAATTCAGTTCTACTGATCATCATTGTTTCATCCTGTTTAACATGAAATAAATCCACAAATTATGAGGAAATACAACATTTGTAAAAAGCTGATTTAAAAAGTGACAAAAGTTATGCTTCCCGAGCAGGAATTATATCACCATAGAATAAACACAAACGAGGCCAGGACCAAGTTAAGCAGTGCATCAATCAAAACTCAAATTGAATTACAATCATTGTGTCATCATGGTATAGTGTATGTCATCATGCTGACACATGTTATCATGTCTCAGCATGATCACATGTGGCTACTGCAGGTGTGTTGCAGTCCATCAGTGAGGCACATGTGGCTGCTGCAGGTGTGTTGCAGTCCATCAGTGAGGCACATGTGGCTGCTGCAGGTGTGTTGCAGACCATCAGTGAGGCACATGTGGCTCCTGCAGATGTGTTGCAGACCATCAGTGAGGCACATGTGGCTGCTGCAGGTGTGTTGCAGACCATCAGTGAGGCACATGTGGCTGCTGCAGCTGTGTCGCAGTCCATCAGTGAGGCACATGTGGCTGTTGCAGACCATCAGTGAGGCACATGTGGCTGCTGCAGGTGTGTCGCAGTCCATCAGTGAGGCACATGTGGCTGCTGCAGGTGTGTTGCAGACCATCAGTGAGGCATATTTGGCTGCTGCAGGTGTGTCGCAGTCCATCAGTGAGGCACATGTGGCTGCTGCAGGTGTGTTGCAGACCATCAGTGAGGCACATGTTGCTGCTGCAGGTGTGTCGCAGTCCATCAGTGAGGCACATGTGGCGGCTGCAGGTGTGTTGCAGACCATCAGTGAGGCACATGTGGCTGCTGCAGGTGTGTAGCAGTCCATCAGTGAGGCACATGTGGCTGCTGCAGGTGTGTTGCAGACCATCAGTGAGGCACATGTGGCTGTTGCAGGTGTGTTGCAGTCCATCAGTGAGGCACATGTGGCTGCTGCAGGTGTGTTGCAGACCATCAGTGAGGCACATGTGGCTGCTGCAGGTGTGTTGCAGACCATCAGTGAGGCACATGTGGCTGCTGCAGGTGTGTTGCAGTCCATCAGTGAGGCACATGTGGCTGCTGCAGGTGTGTTGCAGACCATCAGTTAGGCACATGTTGCTGCTGCAGGTGTGTTGCAGTCCATCAGTGAGGCACATGTGGCTGCTGCAGGTGTGTTGCAGACCATCAGTGAGGCACATGTGGCTGCTGCAGGTGTGTTGCAGTCCATCAGTGAGACACATGTGGCTGCTGCAGGTGTGTTGCAGTCCATCAGTGAGGCACATGTGGCTGCTGCAGGTGTGTTGCAGTCCATCAGTGAGGCACATGTGGCTGCTGCAGGTGTGTTGCAGTCCATCAGTGAGGCACATGTGGCTGCTGCAGGTGTGTTGCAGTCCATCAGTGAGGCACATGTGGCTGCTGCAGGTGTGTTGCAGTCCATCAGTGAGGCACATGTGGCTGCTGCAGGTGTGTTGCAGTCCATCAGTGAGGCATATGTGGCTGCTGCAGGTGTGTTGCAGTCCATCAGTGAGGCACATGTGGCTGCTGCAGGTGTGTTGCAGTCCATCAGTGAGGCATATGTGGCTGCTGCAGGTGTGTTGCAGTCTATCAGTGAGGCACATGTGGCTGCTGCAGGTGTGTTGCAGTCCATCAGTGAGGCACATGTGGCTGCTGCAGGTGTGTTGCAGTCCATCAGTGAGGCACATGTGGCTGCTGCAGGTGTGTTGCAGTCCATCAGTGAGGCACATGTGGCTGCTGCAGCTGTGTCGCAGTCCATCAGTGAGGCACATGTGGCTGCTGCAGGTGTGTTGCAGACCATCAGTGAGGCACATGTGGCTGCTGCAGGTGTGTCGCAGTCCATCAGTGAGGCACATGTGGCTGCTGCAGGTGTGTTGCAGACCATCAGTGAGGCATATGTGGCTGCTGCAGGTGTGTTGCAGACCATCAGTGAGGCACATGTTGCTGCTGCAGGTGTGTCGCAGTCCATCAGTGAGGCACATGTGGCTGCTGCAGGTGTGTTGCAGACCATCAGTGAGGCACATATGGCTGCTGCAGGTGTGTCGCAGT
Source organism: Procambarus clarkii (assembly GCF_040958095.1). NCBI lineage: Eukaryota > Metazoa > Arthropoda > Malacostraca > Decapoda > Cambaridae > Procambarus > Procambarus clarkii. The sequence goes on from NC_091206.1 coordinate 27,605,724, forward strand.
CCATCAGTGAGGCACATGTGGCTGCTGCAGGTGTGTTGCAGACCATCAGTGAGGCACATGTGGCTGCTGCAGGTGTGTTGCAGTCCATCAGTGAGGCACATGTGGCTGCTGCAGGTGTGTTGCAGACCATCAGTGAGGCACATGTGGCTGCTGCAGGTGTGTTGCAGTCCATCAGTGAGGCACATGTGGCTGCTGCAGGTGTGTTGCAGACCATCAGTGAGGCACATGTGGCTGCTGCAGGTGTGTTGCAGTCCATCAGTGAGGCACATGTGGCTGCTGCAGGTGTGTTGCAGACCATCAGTTAGGCACATGTGGCTGCTGCAGGTGTGTTGCAGTCCATCAGTGAGGCACATGTGGCTGCTGCAGGTGTGTTGCAGACCATCAGTGAGGCACATGTGGCTGCTGCAGGTGTGTTGCAGTCCATCAGTGAGACACATGTGGCTGCTGCAGGTGTGTTGCAGTCCATCAGTGAGGCACATGTGGCTGCTGCAGGTGTGTTGCAGTCCATCAGTGAGGCACATGTGGCTGCTGCAGGTGTGTTGCAGTCCATCAGTGAGGCACATGTGGCTGCTGCAGGTGTGTTGCAGACCATCAGTGAGGCACATGTGGCTGCTGCAGGTGTGTTGCTGACCATCAGTGAGGCACATGTGGCTGCTGCAGGTGTGTTGCAGTTCATCAGTGAGACACATGTGGCTGCTGCAGGTGTGTTGCAGTCCATCAGTGAGGCACATGTGGCTGCTGCAGGTGTGTTGCAGACCATCAGTGAGGCACATGTGGCTGCTGCAGGTGTGTTGCAGTCCATCAGTGAGGCACATGTGGCTGCTGCAGGTGTGTTGCAGTCCATCAGTGAGGCACATGTGGCTGCTGCAGGTGTGTTGCAGTCCATCAGTGAGGCACATGTGGCTGCTGCAGGTGTGTTGCAGACCATCAGTGAGGCACATGTGGCTGCTGCAGGTGTGTTGCAGTCCATCAGTGAGGCACATGTGGCTGCTGCAGGTGTGTTGCAGTCCATCAGTGAGGCACATGTGGCTGCTGCAGGTGTGTTGTAGTCCATCAGTGAGGCACAGGTTACTGCAACAGTTGTGTTGCACTCTCCGTGAGGTTTATAGCTTTCCTACAGAGTTTAATATTGTTACCAGCTTTCCCACAGAGTTTATTGATATTACGAGCTTTCCCAGAGAGATTACTTTTGTTATCAGCTTTTCATAAAAGTTTAATGTAGTTAACAGCTTTACCAGACAATTCAATGTTGTTACCTGCTTTCCCAGAGAGTTTAATGTTGTTACAAGCTATCCCAGAGAGTTTACTGTTGTTTCCAAATTTTCCAGTAAGTTTACTATTGCTACCAGCTTTTCCAGAAGGGGTTCCGTTGTTACCAGCTTTCCAAAAGAGTTTAACGTTGTTGTCAGCTTTCCAAGAGCGTTTAATGTTGTTACCATCTATCCCAGACAGTTTAATGATGTTACTAGCAATTCCAGAGAGTTTGATGTTGCCAGCATCTTTCCCAGAGAGTTTAATGAGGTTACCTACTTTTCCAGATAGTTTAATGTTGTTTGCAGCAATCCCAGAAAGTTCACTGTTGTTACCTGCATTTCCAGGAGTTTAATATTGTTACCAGCTTTCCCATAGAGTTTAATGTTGTTACAAGTTTTCCCAGCGATATTAATGTTGTTACCAAAGTCTATTTTTGGTAACACCTTTCCCGAAGAGTTTACTGTTATTACTTGCATTCCCAGAGAGTTTATTGTTGTTAAAATTTACTTCAAAAGTTTAATATTCATACCAGCTTTCGCAGAGAGTTTAATTTGGTTGTGACACCCAGAAAATAGTCATTGATATTCGAATGAATGTTTTAGCTGCTAAAGAAAACAGATTTGAGGTTAAATTCCTATGGAAACCATCACATGTTGGCATCTCAAGGCATGACACTTTTGATATGCTTGCAAAGACAGCCTGCAGAAAACCTGTGGTAGAAACTGATATGGGTGTTTCACTAGCAGTGACAAAGAGAATACTTAAACAAATATCTAATGAAGATCTCACCGACCTAACAAATTCACAAAAATCTGAAAGGTGTAGCATTAAATATTATGATAGATATCGTGAGGAGACATTCACATATGGGACTAATAGAACAAGAACCCGGCAATGTGATGTTATAGTGGCCAGAATACGCCTGGGATATAGACGTATCTGGCAGCTTTCTCAAAAACAAAATGTCGAGTACACAATGAGTCAACTTTGTGAAAGAGAAAACATGCACTCTCTTGAACATTATATTGTAGAATGTCCCATACTGACTGACTTTCGCCCTCCTGGGCTAAGGTATGCTGAACTCTGTAATTACGATATGAGTACTGGAACACTTGATGATATATTGGACTTGTATCCAAGATTGACCATGTAATATACCAATTATACAATGTATAATTATTATGTAACTATATAACCTGAGCTTGTAAAAGCACCTTCATCACCTTCAGTGATTAAGTGCTTAATTGCACAATTTAATTTATCAGCTATCTCACCCTGTCAGAGTAAATGAGACAAATGTATGTGAATGCATGTGTGTGTATATATGTATGTATATGTGCGTGTGTATGTACATGTATGGGTATAAAGTATATATGGAAGCTGATCAGAATTACATTTCACCTTTGTGAATGTACATTAATGACATTATGTAAAAGACACATCAAACACTTTATGTAAGGCATACGTAAATCTGTGTATCTATATATTTACGTATGTAGGTTAGCTTAGCATTTTAAAAGCACCGAATCACCTTCTGTGGTTCAGTGTTCAATAAACCCTTGAACTATATGTTTAACATTTCTCTAACCCTGTCCATGGAGGACAGAAGAAAATGTATATATGCAGGTTAGCATTGTAAATGTGTGGCCACATCTGTGGTAGAAAAAAAAACTGCTTGAGCTCGATCCTGCAATATGCAACACCCCAGAGAGAGAGAGCGCCAACGGCCATACCACGTTGAGAACACCGCTCAATCACCACCGTCCGATCAGCGAAGTTAAGCAACGTTGGGTTTGGTTAGTACTTGGATGGGTGACCGCCTGAGAACACCAAATGCTGTTGGCAATAATGTTAAGGGGAGAGCCGGTCGGCCGAGCGGACAGCACACCGGACTTGTGATCCTGTGGTCCTGGGTTCGATCCCAGGCGCCGGCGAGAAACAATGGGCAGAGTTTCTTTCACCCTATGCCCCTGTTACCTAACAGTAAAATAAAAATAAAATAGATAAAAATCACGGGTGTTAGTCAGCTGTCACGGGCTGCTTCCTGGGGGTGGAGGCCTGGTCGAGGACCGGGCCGCGGGGACACTAAAGCCCCGAAATCATCTCAAGATAACCCCCACCGGGCTTGCCCACCTACACGTGCAAAGTTTTGCGGGACCTCCGGTCGTTACCTCAGTTCTCAACATTTATTTCGGTCGCCAGCTGGGTAATCTTCTCTGCGTCCCGGCAACGCTTTCATTTCAAATTTGATAGAGTGTTGCCACCTAGTGTCTCTTTTCTGTTTAATATCAGTGCTAGTGTGGTGCAATATAATATCACTTGTTCACAATGTTCAGTGAGATGAGGAGACATATAAAAGTGATAATAAAAGTAAATAAAGTTTACTGAAGAGAAAACTACATAAACATGACAGAAGTATACGTGTAATAATATATAAATCAGATGACAGTGGCGCTTCTTTGGTGGCCTCCGGCAACCCGAGTCATCTGAACGAATTTAAGGGGATATTTGCCCTTATGACGGCCGGCTCCGTCAGTGAAGACCCATAATCCTCTCGGCTCCGCCACTCGCTGTCTTCACCAGGTAGAAGATGACATATGCTAGCTGCCCTACAGCCTAATCTACTCCTAAGAATCAATATGCATTCTAGTAACAACCTATATATACTTCTATGCCTATCTTGCCTAATTATCAAGGGACAATGGGAGGGAATAATGATCTACCTGTAACATATCCTACCCTCAGACGCCTGGACTCCGATGGTAGTCGTGGTCCTCAGTCCCTCACTTCATTCCTCAGCGTTCCGGTCGAGTTACAGGTCCCTAGGCGTCGTGAAGATACGAGTCGTCTCCGTACTCACTCCCAAATACGCAGTTCCTGATCACGTTGTCTCCCTCGATCCCTCCTTCACTGAGACCAAATACTCATAGATCCGGTTGCGACTTCTCCTTTCTAAGTTTCCAGTGGACGTGATCCAATCACAGCTTTGAGCACCTCGGAGTTCCGCTGGGGGGAAGCCACTAGCATCTCCTGTCGTCGCCGCTCTCAACTCCTCCAAGATTATCAGCTCACAGTCCTCGGCACCCTCACACGACTGGAACTCGGCTTCCTCGCACTTCCCTAAAGTGTGTTAGTCTTCCGTCGTCACTGCCAATATGTCAGGCTGCGATATTTCCCTGGATGAGGCTCCTGGACCTAAGAACTCGAGAGCACAACCAGCACAAGTCCGTTCTCAACCAAGTGCCGTGAATCTCTGAGAGCCCAGCAGACTACAAGCCCCCAGCCAAGCCTCCCGGTGACGTCACCGTCTCCCAGGGGCGGGGTCTCATTGGTTAATCTCGTTACGTGACCACAGCCCGCCAATCGCCAGCCTGCTGGCGCCTTCACGGTTTTGGCGCACTTTTGTCGGTCCGTCTCCATTTTGTATACACTAAGGGTAAGGTGTACCCTTATACACTAAGGGTAAGGTGTACCCTTATACACTAAGGGTAAGGTGCATCCTTATACACTAAGGGTAAGGTGTACCCTTATACACTAAGGGTAAGGTGTACCCTTATACACTAAGGGTAAGGTGTACCCTTATACACTAAGGTAAGGTGTACCCTTGTACACTAAGGTAAGGTGTACCCTTATACACTAAGGTAAGGTGTACCCTTATACACTAGAGATAAGATGGGGAAGTCAGGTTAGAACAGGAATTCATACAACTGGTTAGAAATGTTAAAAAAGAGATTATGAAAGCAAAAAGAAACTATGAAGTTCGCATAGCAGAGCAAGCAAAGTCAAATCCTAAAGGGTTTTTTCAGTTATATCGAACTAAGACTAGGGAAAGGATAGGTCCATTAAAATCTGAGACAGGTCAAATAACGGATAATGACAAGGAGATGAGTAGTATTTTTAACAAATATTTTATATCTGTATTTACTAAAGAAGAACTTAACAATATGCCTTCAGCCGAACAAGTCTATGTGGGTGGGGATGAGGACAGGTTGACTAGTTTAGCAGTTACCAGGGAGGATGTAATTAAACAATTAGAAAAACTAAAACCAAACAAATCCCCAGGGCCGGATGAAGTGTTTGCCAGGGTGCTTAAAGAATCCAAAGAGGAGCTTTCCGAGCCACTGTCTACCATATTTAATAAATCAATAGAGTCAGGCAGAGTGCCAGAGTCATGGAAGGTAGCTAATGTGGTACCAATTTTTAAGAAAGGAGATAGATCACTTGCGTCAAACTATCGGCCAATTAGCCTAACGTCTATTGTGGGAAAGTTACTTGAATCAATAATTGCAAATACAATTCGTCTCCATCTTGAAAAACATAAATTAATAAATGAGTCGCAACATGGTTTTACAAATGGCCGTTCATGTTTAACAAATTTGCTAACTTTTTATTCCAGCATAGTTGAGGCAGTTGATAGTGGTAAGGATTGTGATGTTGTGTACCTTGACTTTAGCAAAGCTTTTGATACAGTGCCACATGAAAGACTAATTAAAAAAATAGAAGCTCATGGTATTGGGGGTGCTATATTAACTTGGATTAGGGCATGGATATTCCAAAGGAAACAGAGAGTTAGTATAAATGGGGTTAAGTCAGAGTGGGATAATGTTGTTAGTGGAGTACCTCAGGGCTCTGTCCTGAGACCTCTGTTGTTTATAATATATATAAATGATTTAGATTCAGGTTTGAGTAGCAACATTTGCAAATTTGCCGATGATACGAAAATCGGTAGGGAAATTAATTCGGAGGAGGACTCACTATCACTTCAAGATGATCTAGATAGGGTTTTGAAATGGTCAAAGGATTGGCAAATGCAGTTTAATGCTGATAAATGTAAAGTTCTGAGGCTAGGTAATGATGATAGAGTTACAAGATACGAGCTAGATGGTGTTGAGATTGCGAAGTCTCAAGTCTGTTTTTAACTTGTATCCCATGGAAAGTGACGGAGAAGATTGTGAGAAAAAAACTAGTAATACATCAGGAGAGAAGAGACTTCGTGACAACCCAGCAACATGGGTTCAGGGAAGGTAAATGTTGCCTTACAGGCTTGATAGAATTCTATGATCAGGTGAAAATGATTAAGCAAGAAAGAGAAGGATGGGCGGACTGCATTTTTTTGGACTCTTGGAAAGCTTTTGACACAGTACCCCATAAAAGATTGATGTATAAGCTGGAGAAACAGGCAGGAGTAACTGGTAGGGCGCTCAGTGGATAAGGGAGTACCTAAGCAATAGGAAGCAGAGAGTTACAGTGAGGGGTGAGGGGTGAGACCTCAGAATGGCGTGAAGTCACCAGTGGAGTCCCACAGGGCTCTGTACTCGGACTTATCCTGTTTCTGATATACGTAAATGATCTCCCAAAGGGTATTGACTCATTCCTCTCAATGTTTGCTGACGACGCCAAAATTATGAAAAGGATTAAGACAGAGAACAACTTGAGGCTTCAAGAAGACCTGGACAAGCTGCAGGAATGGTCGAACAAATGGTTGTTAGAGTTTAACCCAAGCAAATGTAATGTAATGAAGATAGGGGTAGGAAGCAGGAGACCAGATACAAGGTATCATTTGGGAGATGAATTACTTCAAGATTCAGAGAGAGAAAAAAACCTGCCAGTTGATGTCACGCTAGACCTGTCCCCTGAAGCTCATATCAAGAGGATAACATCAGCAGCATATGCTGATGTTCTGATGTTACATGAACGCTGTTCTGATGTTAGCCAGCCTCGCATATGCCGCAGACGTTATTCTTTTTATGTGGGCTTCAGGAGACAGGTTTGGTGTGATATCAACTCCTAGATCTTTCTCTCTGTTCGTTTCATTAAGTACTTCATCTCCTATTCTGTATCCTGTGTTTGGCCTGTGTATCCTGTGTATCCTATGTGTGTGTGTGTGTGTGTGTGTGTGTGTGTGTGTGTACTCACCTATTTGAACTCACCTATTTGTGCTTGCAGGATCGAGCATTGACTCTTGGATCCCGCCTTTCTAGCTATCGGTTGTTTACAGCAATGACTCCTGTCCCATTTCCCTATCATACCTAGTTTTAAAAGTATGAATAGTATTTGCTTCCACAACCTGTTCCCCAAGTGCATTCCATTTTTCTACTACTCTCACGCTAAAAGAAAACTTCCTAACATCTCTGTGACTCATCTGAGTTTCCAGTTTCCACCCATGTCCCCTCGTTCTGTTATTATTACGTGTGAACATTTCATCTATTTCCACTTTGTCAATTCCCCTGAGTATTTTATATGTCCCTATCATATCTCCTCTCTCCCTTCTTTTCTCTAGTGTCGTAAGGTTCAGTTCCTTCAGCCGCTCTTCATATCCCATCCCTCGTAACTCTGGGACAAGTCTCGTCGTAAACCTCTGAACCTTCTCCAGTTTCTTTATGTGTTTCTTCAGGTGGGGGCTCCATGATGGCACGGCATACTCTAAGACGGGTCTCACGTAGGCAGTGTAAAGCGCCCTAAAAGCCTCCTCATTTAGGTTTCTGAATGAAGTTCTAATTTTCGCCAGTGTAGAGTACGCTGCTGTCGTTATCCTATTTATATGTGCCTCAGGAGTTAGATTAGGTGTCACATCCACTCCCAGGTCTCTTTCTCGAATCGTTACAGGTAGGCTGTTCCCCTTCATTGTGTACTGTCCCTTTGGTCTCCTGTCACCTGATCCCATTTCCATAACTTTACATTTACTGGTGTTAAACTCCAGTAGCCATTTCCCTGACCATCTCTGCAGCCTGTTTAAGTCCTCTTGGAGGATCCTACAATCCTCGTCTGTCACAACTCTTCTCATTAATTTTGCGTCATCCGCAAACATTGACATGTATGATTCCACTCCTGTAAACATATCATTTACGTAAATTAGAAAGAGGATTGGTCCCAGCACCGATCCTTGAGGTACTCCACTTGTTACTGTTCGCCAGTCCGACTTTTCGCCCCTTACCATTACCCTCTGGCTCCTTCCTGTTAGGTAGTTCTTCACCCATACTAGGGCCTTTCCGCTTACTCCTGCCTGCCTCTCAAGTTTGTATAGCAGTCTCATGTGCGGTACCGTATCAAAGGCCTTTTGGCAGTCAAGAAATATGCAGTCTGCCCAGCCTTCTCTGTCCTGCCTTATCCTTGTTACTTTATCATAGAATTCTAAAGGGTTTATTAGGCATGATTTCCCTGTCCAGAACCCATGTTGGAGCTTGTTTACAAACCCAATGCTCTCCAGGTGCTCAACAAGTCTTAGCCTAATTATTCTTTCAAGTATTTTGCAGGGGATGCTTGTCAGTGATACGGGTCTGTAGTTAAGTGCCTCCTCCCTATCACCTTTTTTGAAAATCGGTACGACATTTGCCTCCTTCCAGCAACTGGGCAATTCTCCCGACATAAGTGACTCATTAAAGATCATTGCCAGAGGCACGCTGAGAGCCTGCGCTGCCTCTTTAAGTATCCACGGTTATACTTTGTCTGGTCCAACAGCTTTATTTGCATCCAGTGTTGTCAACTGTTTCATTACATCCTCTGCTGTCACCTCTATATCTGATAGTCTTTCATCTTGGGTAATCTCTTCTAACAATGGGAGCTGCTCAGGCTCGGTTGTGAACACTCCATGGAATTTTGCATTCAGTACCTCGCAGATTTCCTTGTCGCTTTCTGTATATGCCCCTTCTGTTTTCCTCAGTCTTGTCACTTGGTCATTTACCGACATCTTCCTTCTTATATAGCTATGTAGTAATTTTGGTTGCTTTTTCGCTTTGACTGCAATATCATTCTCATAATTTCTTTCCGACACTCATCTTATGTTAATGTAACCATTCCTAGCTCTGTTACATCTAATCCTGTTGTCCTCTGTCCTTTGTCTTCTGTACTTCCTCCACTCCCTCCTGCTTCTCACCTTTGCTTCCTGACACTGTCTATTAAACCATGGGTTATTATATTCCCTCCTGCTTTTTTCCTTTATTGTTGGAATAAATCTCTCTTCAGCCTCCTTGCATTTCAATATGACTTGGTTCGTCATACCTTGCACTGTTTTTCCTCTAAGTTCTTCCTCCCACTGCACTTCTCCCAGGTAGTCCCTTATCCTTCTGTAGTCCCCTTTTCTGTAATCAAGTCTCCTTTCCCGGACCTCTTGTCCTTTGGTCACAATTTTAAGCTCCATCATGTAGTCAAAGACTAGGACACAATGGTCACTAGCTCCTAGTGGTATTTCATGTTCCAACTGCTCGATGTCTTCTACATTCTGAGTGAAAATGAGATCTAATAGGCTGGGCGTATCCCCTCCTCTTTCCCTAGTATCTTCTTTCACATGCTGTGTTAGGAAATTCCTGTCAATAACGTCTACCAGCTTCGCTCCCCAGGTCTCCTCCCCGCCATGGGGATTCCTCATTTCCCAATCTATCTCTCCGTGATGTAGGTCCCCCATGACCAGCAGCTTCGCTCTCATTCTATGCGCTAAAGTTGCTGCCCTCTGCAGTTCATCTATACATGTCTTGTTGCTGTCCTCGTACTCCTGCCTGGGCCTTCTACTGTTTGGTGGGGGATTGTAGAGTATCAAAATTACAATCTTCTTCCCATTCACTGTCAGAGTTCCATGTATGAAGCTAGTGCTTTCATTGGTACCCAGATTTTCCAGCTCATCAAACTTCCATTTCCGCTTTCTTAGTAGTGCCACTCCTCCTCCCTGTCTCTGTGTCCTTTCTTTTCTTATCACCTGGTACCCCTCTGGAAAGATTGCATCCGAGATCATGCCATTTATTTTAGTTTCCACTATTGCCACTATGTCTGGGTCTGCCTCACTAACTCTTTCTTTTATCTCTTCTGCTTTATTGGCTACCCCATCAGCATTGGTGTACCAATCCTTGAGACTCTTCTTGGAAACTCGGGTGTCAGAGTTCCCCCTTTCACCAGGGGTCTGGGGGGAACTGGGGGGTGTCTGGGGGGCAAGTGGGGGCTGTGGGGGTGAGTGGGGGGGTGCTAGGTGTGTGTGCGCGTGTGTGTGTGTGTGTGTGTGTGTGTGTGTGTGTGTGTGTGTGTGTGTGTGTGTGCGCGTGCGTGTGTGTGTGTGTGTGTGTGTGTGTGTGTGTGCTCACCTAATTGTGCTCACCTAATTGTGCTTGCGGGGGTTGAGCTTTGGCTCTTTGGTCCCGCCTCTCAACTGTCAATCAACTGGTGTACAGATTCCTGAGGCTACTGGGCTCTATCATATCTACATTTGAAACTGTGTATGGAGTCAGCCTCCACCACATCACTTCCTAGTGCATTCCATTCATTAACTACTCTGACACTGAAAAAATTCTAACGCCTCTGTGGCTCATCTGGGTACTAAGTTTCCACCTGTGTCCCCTTGTTCGTGTCCCACCCGTGCTGAAGAGTATGTCTTTGTCCACCCTGTCAATTTCCCTGAGAATTTTGTAGGTGGTTATCATGTCTCCCCTTACTCTTCTGTTTTCCAGGGATGTGAGGTTCAGCTCCTTTAGCCTTTCCTCGTAGCTCAATCCTCTCAGTTCCGGGACGAGCCTGGTGGCATACCGCTGAATCTTCTCTAACTTTGTCTTGTGTTTAACTAGGTATGGACTCCAGGCTGGAGCTGCATACTCCAGGATTGGTCTTACATAAGTGGTATACAGGGTTCTGAAAGATTCCTTACACAAGTTTCTGAAGGCAGTTCTTAAGTTGGCCAGTCTAGCATATGCCGCTGATGATATTCTTTTGATGTGGATCTCTGGGGACAGGTTCGGTGTGATATCAACCCCCAGATCCTTCTCTCTATTTGACTCTTGCAGGATTTCCCCTCCCAGATGATACCTTGTGTTCAGCCTCCTGCTCCCTTCGCCTAATTTCATCACCTTACACTTTCCCGAGTTGAACTTTAGCAGCCATTTTCTAGACCATTCCTCCAGTTTATCCAGGTCATCCTGTAGTCTCTGTCTATCTTCATCCGTCTTGATTCTTCTCATAATGTGTGTGTGTGTGTGTGTGTGTGTGTGTGTGTGTGTGTGTGTGTGTGTGTGTGTGTGTGTGTGTGTGTGTGTGTGTGTGTGTGTGTGTGTGTGTGTGTGTGAGTGTGTGTGTGTGTGTGCGTGTGTGTGTGTGTGCGAGTGTGTGTGTGTGTGTGTGCAAGTGTGTGTGTGTGTGTGTGTGTGTGTGTAATTACCTAAGTGTAGTTACAAGATGAGAGCTACGCTCGTGGTGTCCCGTCTTCCCAGCACTCTTTGTCATATAACGCTTTGAAACTACTGACGGTCTTGGCCTCCACCACCTTCTCACTTAACTTGTTCCAACCGTCTACCACTCTATTTGCGAAGGCGAATTTTCTTATATTTCTTCGGCATCTGTGTTTAGCTAGTTTAAATCTATGACCTCTTAGTGTGCGTGTGGTACTGTATGTACCACATACAACATACACATGTACATACACATGTACACATACACATACAGCATGTGTACATACAGTACACATACATGTGGTACTGTGTCAAAGGCTTTCCGACAATCCAAGAAAATGCAGTCCGCCCAGCCTTCTTTATCTTGCTTAGTCTTTGTCACCTGGTCGTAGCCACTCCTATTAAGCCAGTCAGGCAAGATTGACCCTCCCTGAATCCATGATGGCGATTTGTCACGAAGTCCCTTCTCTCCAGATGTGTTACCAGGTATTTTCTCATGATCTTCTCCATCACCTTGCATGGTATACAAGTCAAGGACACTGGCCTGTAGTTCCGTGCCTCTTGCCTGTCGCCCGTTTTGTATATTGGGACCACATTCGCCGTCTTATTTCTGGTAGGTCTCCCGTCTCCAGTGACTTACTATATTCTATGGAGAGTGGTGAGCAAAGTGCCTCTGCACACTCTTTCAGTACCCATGGCGAGATCGCGTCTAGACCAAAAGCCTTTCTAACATCCAGATCCAGCAGGTGTCTCTTGACCTCCTCTCTCGTAATTTCAAACTCTTCCAAGACCGCCTGGTTTACCTTCCGTTCTCCTAGCACAGTGACCTGACCTTGTTCTATTGTGAAGACCTCCTGGACCCTCGTGTTGAGTTCTTCACACACCTCTTTGTAATTCTCTTTATACCTGTCCTCGCCTGTTCTAAGTTTCAAAACCTGTTCTTTCACTGTTGTTTTCCTTCTGATGTGACTATGGAGCAGCTTTGGTTCGGTCTTGGCTTTGTTTGCTATATCATTTTCATAACTTTTCTCTGCTTCTCTTCTCACCCTGACATACTCATTCCTGGTTATCTGGTATCTCTCTCTCTGCTTTCTGGTGTTCTGTTATTCCGGAAGTTCCTCCACGCCCGTTTGTTCATGCCCTTTGCTTCCATACATGCCCTATTATACCATGGATTCTTCTGTTTCTTCGCGGATTTTTCCCTCTGTGCCGGGATGAACCTGTTTACTGCCTCCTGACACTTTTTGGTAACATAGTCCATCATATCTTGTACAGACTTATCTCTGAGGTCTGTGTCCCATGGTATTTCGCTAAGGAAACTTCTCATCTCTTCATAATTCCCCTTTCGGTATGCCAGCCTTTTGTTTCCTAGTTCTTTTTTGGGGGAGATAATTCCTAGCTCAACCAAGTACTCAAAGTTCAATACACTGTGATCACTCATTCTCAAGGGTGCTTCCATCTTACCTTCCCTTATATCCCACTCATTATGGGTATATATCAAATTAAGCATTGCTGGTTCATGTTCTTCTCTCATTTTTGTTGGTTCCTTGATGTGCTGGCTTAGAAAGTTTCTTGTCACTACGTCCAGCAGCTTAGCTCTCCATGTTTCTGATCCTCCATGCAGGTCTCTGTTCTCCCAATCTATCTTCCCATGGTTGAAGTCTCAAATAATTAGTAGTCCAGATCCATTCCCGCTAGCAACAGAAGCGGCTCTCTCTATTATGTTAATGGTTGCCATGTTGTTTCTATCATATTCCTGTCTGAGTCTTCTGTCATTTGTTGGTGGATTATATATGCCTACGATTAGAATTTTTTGCCCTCCAGTTGTTATGGTATCTGCTATGTAGTCACTGAAACCTTCACAGCCCGGAATAACCATCTCCTCAAAATCCCAGCCTTTTCTTACCAGCAGAGCTACACCACCACCACCTCTTCCTTCCTTCTCTTTCCTCATAATATAATAGTCCTGTGGGAACACTGCATTTGTTATGGTTTTCGTTAGCTTTGTTTCTGTGAGGGCTATTTTGTTAAGGTTTTCCTCTAGTACCCATTCTCCAAGCTCATTTGCATTATTTGTATTTCCATCTATGTTAGTGTACATTGCCTTGAGGCTCACTTTCTTCTGTCCCTTTTCAAATTGCCTTCTTGGTGAGTGTTCTACTGGTAGGGGAAGCTGTTCCATGGGTGTGAGGATCAATGAGGTGGATAACAGAGTCTCAGAGGATACTGGGTAGAGCGGCTGGGGATCAAGTGAAGGGGGGAGGGACAGAGAGGGTATGGGGTGAAATGGGATGGAGGACAGGAAGGAAAGGGGGGGAGGGAGCGGGGGACTTGATGGGAGAAGGGAATGGGTAACAGGGTGGGGATTAGGTGTCGAGGGAGGGAGATTTGGCTGAGCATTTGAGTGGGGGCAGGGAGGGTTAGGGGTAGGGGGATTTTCTATGCAGAGGAGGGTGGTTTGGTTGCCCTTCCTGCTGTTGTTACTGGGCAGCTGGTTGTGTCTTCCCCATCGCCTCTGAGGATGTTGTGTTGGGAGCTGTGATTTCCTGGTTCTCCCCTCTCGCCCTGTGCCTGTTCCTTGCTTCTGCTACCATGGCTCTCTCCTCCCTCATCATGTCTCTCTGGAGGAATACATTTTTTAATTTTCCAGATTTTGCAGATAGCTCTTCCTTCTTAGAATTTTCTCCTTTGTGCTCTCGTTTGCAAACACTATCTTCATCTCTCAGTCTCGGTCTTTGTTGTACCAGCCTAGCTTGAAAACCTTCTCAACGGTATGCTCAACCCCTTCCATGTTTAGTGCCTTCAGTATTTCATTCACTGCCGGTTTGTACTTATCATTCCACTCTGTCCTACTGGAGCCTTCCTGCTCTTTAATATCCACAGCAATCACTGATCTTTTCCATTCCAGCAGCTGGCTAGTGGAGCGTGCCGCTTCCTGTGAGGTGGCTGCTTTCATGGCCACCCCCATCACTGCAGCCATCACTTCTGAGATATATTTTTTTAGCATTTCTGCAAATGTTTCTTTTATTCTGGCATTCTCCTCCAAAATACTATTACCACCTTCTCCCTGGATGATTTTCTGAGTCTTAGCATCGATATCGTTCTCTTTGAGGGCCCTAATCTCCTCTTTTGCTGCTGTAAGCTATCTTTATAGGTTGCTTATTTCGTTCTTCATTTCCTGCAACATTTCTTACATCTCACTCTTGATGTCCTCCAGAAACTGGGCGAACATTTCCTTCTTTTAGTCACCTTGACTTTTCCCTGTTCCCCTGGTACCTCTGGCTGTAATGCTTGCCCCTGTTCCAATAGTTGAGCCGTGATATGATATGTCAAGAGGGCTGAGCGAGATGGGCGAGAGAGAGAGAGAGAGAAAGAGAGAGACAGAGAGAGAAAGAGAGAGAGAGAGAGAGAGAGAGAGAGAGAGAGAGAGAGAGAGAGAGAGAGAGAGAGAGAGAGAGAGAGAGAGAGAGAGAGAGAGAGAGAGAGAGACAGAGACAGAGACAGAGACAGAGACAGAGAGACAGACTGAGACAGAGACAGAGAGAGAGAGAGAGAGACAGAGAGAGAGAGAGAGAGAGAGAGAGAGAGAGAGAGAGAGAGAGAGAGAGAGAGAGAGAGAGAGAGAGAGAGAAAGAGAGAAAGAGAGAGAGGTAGAGAGTTTGTGAGAGAGAGGGGTGAGAGAGGGGTGAGAGAGTGGGGTACACCAGTTGCAATGTGCTCTTGGAAGTATGGGTTCGAGTCACTTCTAGGGTGTGAGTTTTCAGTTGCATGTATGTCTGGGGACCATTCAGGCTTGTTCCCATATATTGTCCTCACGTGTGCTCCAAAGAATGAGGTGATTTGATAAAACACTATGCCCAAGACTACAATCAGAGTGCCGGCGGTCTGATGGGCAAATAGCCTCAGCTACCATCAGCTTTTGTCCGGTCGTGATTTTAGAGTGAATTAGGTGCCCTGCACAACAGTTGCAATGTGATCATTGCATTATGGGTTCGAGTCACTTCTAGGGTGTGAGTTTTCAGTTGCATGTATGCCTAGGGACCATTCAGGCTTGATCGCATTTGTGTTCCTCACGTGTGCACCAAAGAATGAGGAGATTTAATAAAATACTATGCCCAAGACTACCATCAGAACGCCGGCGGACTGATGGGCAAATAGCCTCAGCTACCATCAGCTTTTGTCCAGTCGTGATGGTCGAGTGCATAACGTGCCCTGTTCACCAGTTGCAATGTGCTCATGGCAATATGGGTTCGAGTCACTTCTGAGGTGTGAGTATTCAGTTGCTTGTATGCCTGGAGACCGTTCAGGCTTGTTCGCATTTGTGTTCCTCATGTGTGCCCCAAAGAATGAGGTAATTTGATAAAATACTATGCCCAAGACTACCATCAGAATTGCCAGCAGACTGATGGGCAATTAGCCTCGGCTACCATCAGCTTTTGTCCGGTCGTCATGGTCGAGTGGATTAGGTGCTCTGTACATGAGATGGTATGTGCTCCTGGCAGTATGGGTTCGAGTCACTTCAGGGTGTGAGTTTTCAGTTGCATGCATGCCTGGGGACCATTCAGGCTTGTTCGCATTTGTGTTCCTCACATGTGTCCCAAAGAATGAGGTGATTTATTAAAATACTATGCCCACGACTACCATCAGAGTGCCAGTGGGCTGATGGGCAAATAGCCTTGGCTACCATCAGCTTTTGTCCGATCGTGATGGTCGAGTGGATGAGGTGCTCTGTACACCAGTTGCAATGTGATCCTGGCAGTATGGGTTCAAGTCACTTCTGGGGTGTGAGTTTTCAGTTGCATGTATGCCTGGGGACCATTCAGGCTTGTTTTCATTTGTGTTCGTCATGTGTGCCCTAAAGAAAGAGGTGATTTGATAAAATACTGTGCCCAAGACTACTATCAGAATGCCAGCGGGCTGATGGTCAAATAGCCTCGGCTACCATCAGCTTTTGTTCAGTCGTGATGGTCGAGTGGATTAGGTGCCCTATACACCAGTTGCAATGTGCTCCTGTCAGTATGGGTTCGAGTCACTTCTGGGGTGTGAGTTTTCAGTTGCATGTATGCCTGGGGACTATTCAGGCTTCTTCGCATTTGTGTTCCTCACTTGTGTCCCAAAGAATGAGGTGATTTCATAAAATAATATGCCCAAGACTACCATCAGAGTGCTGGCGGTCTGATGGGCAAATAGCCTTGGCTTCCATCAGCTTTTGTCCGGTCGTGATGGTCGAGTCCATTAGGTACGTTGTACACCAGTTGCAATGTGCTCCTGGCAGTATGGGTTCGAGTCACTTTTGGGGTGCGAGTTTTTTTATACCTATTGTTTCGTGTTCTGTCTTGTATTGAAAGTTTTGTTCACCTCATCCAAAACTATTGTAACATATCACCTCACTCAAATTGCGGGTATATAAGATGAAAGCTGTTTAAATCATAGCATAGTAGAATTTAAATCATAGCATAGTAGAATTAGAACGGAGGAAAGGGTCCTGAAAGATATTGTTAATAGAAACGTTATCCCTACAGACAAAAATCAGAGGATACAACTGACGATTTACTATAAAACCAGAAAAACGGCCAGTTTACTCAAGAGAAACTCTCCAGACACAAAACAGAACGCTTTAAAAGAGACTAACGTCGTCTATGCCTTCAAATGCCCTCGTGGGGACTGTAAGCTCCAAAAAACCCAGTATATAGGCAAGACAACAACATCTCTTTCTAGGCGTTTAACGATGCATAAGCAACAGGGCTCCATTAAGGAACATATAATCTCTTCCCACAACCAAACCGTCGCCAGAGAAATCCTAGTAAACAACACAGAAATCATCGATAGATACAGCGATAGCAGGCGGCTTGACGTTTGCGAGGCACTACACATCAAGAAGTCAACACCAGCAATCAACAGCCAATTATTGCACAACTATATTCTACCCACTTCAAGACTCTGCTCCAATATAGAAGCATCAAGAAATATGGAACAATAGGCTTTCTACAAACATTTCTATTCAATATCCATTGTTTCGTGTTCTGTCTTGTGTTGATGAAATTAATACCCTATTAATACTCTTGTTCTGTCTTGTGTTGATGAAATTAATACCCTATTAATGCCACATCTTGTTCTGTCTTGTGTTAATGCCACATCACCCCTTCCACCTCACTCAAATGTAGATATAAAATCGGAGATGCGTAAGTTCTATTCAGTTGTGTATTTGTGAACTAAAGTCTTTGAAAATGTAATAAGTTTCACGAAACGCGTTCGTGTCGCGTCAGACTAGAAATAAAAATGAATTTTGGAGAATTGATTTTTGATTTACCTCCAACAGTGAAAAGAAATGTACGAAAGATTGAGAAAATTCGTGTTAGAATTATTAATCTTACTTTTTCGGTCATATTTAATAATATAAATATATATATATATATATATATATATATATATATATATATATATATATATATATATATATATATATATATATATATATATATATATATATATATATATATATATATATATATATGTCGTACCTAGTAGCCAGAACTCACTTCTCAGCCTACTATTCAAGGCCCGATTTGCCTAATAAGCCAAGTTTTCCTGAATTAATATATTTACTATAATTTTTTTCTTATGAAATGATAAAGCAACCCTTTTCTCTATGTATGAGGTCAATTTTTTTTATTGGAGTTAAAATTAACGTAGATATATGACCGAACCTTACCAACCCTACCTAACCTAACCTAACCTATATTTATAGGTAAGGTTAGGTTAGGTAGCCAAAAAAAGCTAGGTTAGGTTAGGTTAGGTAGGTTAGGTAGACGAAAAAACATTAATTCATGAAAACTTGGCTTATTAGGCAAATCGGGCCTTGAATAGTAGGCTGAGAAGTGCGTTCTGGCTATTAGGTACGACATATATATATATATATATATATATATATATATATATGTCGTACGGTCGACAGCAGTAACAACTTATCATTTCTAAATCACCTATTCAGAAATCATCTGCTTCTAGTTTCTTAAAAAAATCGTCAGATTAGTATGAATCATAGGGCAGTGAATATATATATATATATATATATATATATATATATATATATATATATATATATATATATATATATATATATATATAACTTTTTCTTGTGTCCTCTTAATGTTCATTTTTTGTATAAAATCAGATATGTAACTGTATAACCTTGCATAATAAAGTGTACATCATAATAAAAAAAAAAGGGGGTGGTAGGAGAAGTGAACACTCTTTCGTATTCAGAGTTAAATGTCAAGTTTTTCCCTGAGTGCTCTGTGTTCCCTTCTCTGAGGCTGTGGGTCCCTATAATTACACCAGTGGTGGTACCCCCCTATATATATATATATATATATATATATATATATATATATATATATATATATATATATATATATATATATTAGTATATTTTGGTAGCAGTCTTTCCTGTAGACATATTTTATTAAATATGACCGAAAAAGTAAGATTAATAATTCTAACACGAATTTTCTCAATCTTTCGTACATTATGCTTCACTGTTGGAGGTAAATCAAAAATCACTTCTCCAAAATTCATTTTTATTTCTAGTCTGACGCGACACGGGCGCGTTTCGTAAAACTTATTACATTTTCAAAGACTTCACAAATACACAACTGATTAGAACTTGCGTTTCCCTGATTTTATATCTACATTTGAGTGAGGTGGGAAGGGTGATGTGGTATTACATTTGAGTGAGGTGGGAAGGATGATGTGGCATTAGAGGATATTAATAGGGTATTAAAAGTATCAACACAAGACAGAACACGAAACAATGGATATTGAATAGAAGTGTTTGTAGAAAGCCTATTGGTCCATATTTCTTGATGCTTCTATATTGGAGCGGAGTCTTGAGGTGGGTAGAATGTGATGTCTTGAGGTGACGTTTGCGAGGCACTACACATCAAGAAGTCAACACCAGCAATCAACAGCCAATTATTGCACAACTATATTCTACCCACCTCAAGACTCCGCTCCAATATAGAAGCATCAAGAAATATGGACCAATAGGCTTTCTACAAACACTTCTATTCAATATCCATTGTTTCGTGTTCTGTCTTGTGTTGATACTTTTAATACCCTATTAATATCCTCTAATGCCACATCATCCTTCCCACCTCACTCAAATGTAATGCCACATCACCCTTCCCACCTCACTCAAATGTAGATATAAAATCAGGGAAACGCAAGTTCTAATCAGTTGTGTATTTGTGAAGTCTTTGAAAATGTAATAAGTTTTACGAAACGCGCCCGTGTCGCGTCAGACTAGAAATAAAAATGAATTTTGGAGAAGTGATTTTTGATTTACCTCCAACAGTGAAGCATAATGTACGAAAGATTGAGAAAATTCGTGTTAGAATTATTAATCTTACTTTTTCGGTCATATTTAATAAAATATGTCTACAGGAAAGACTGCTACCAAAATATACTAATGTTAAAGTGCACGACCCAGCAGCAAGGAATCAAGCCTTCACGATAAAATATCGCCAGGATCTGATTCGTGATCAGATATACAAGGCAGAGAATGAAATCAAAGACAAAAAAACGCAACTACTTCATGCTACAAACGAGTGGAGAAATAGCAACATCGACCATAGTATCCGTACCCGCATTGAACAACACCTCGACATCCTCACAGACCAACATCACCTCAGCACTGAAACAAGGATTATCAAGAAACTAACAACATTATATGGAGGACCTATGGCAATTCCACGACCAAGAGATGGCTTCCTGAACCTTGCAGGAATTAACCTCACTGAGGACCAAGTCACTCTCCTAAATCTGGGCATAAACTGTCATGTTATGTCCAGACCGAGTGAAATGGCCCGGAAAGTGGAGTTGGAAATTCTGTTGGACGACATATTCGACCTCGAGACACAAAAGAAGGTCACTACCAAAGATACCTTACAAGCAGAACTTATTGCAGAAGGAGGAAAGAATCGAGGCAACTACAGAAGCACCATACTGTCCCCCGAGCTTAGAGCGGCAGCTAAAAGCCTTCGTGAGAACAAGGAGATAGTTGTCAGGAGAGGTGACAAGTCGCCAATATATGTCATTCTTAAAAAAGACGAATATCTGGCGAAAATGAACATCATACTCTCTGACCAAACTAAGTTCCAAAGGGTAACGAAGGACACTACAGCCGAATTAAAAGCAAAGGTCAACAAACTGATCGAAACTGTGAACGCCAAGAAATCCGGACTCCACCTGCCAAAGATCATTGGGGAATATAAACCTGGATATGCGTATGGAAATGTCAAGACGCACAAGCCTGGAAACCCACTTCGGCCAATCATTAGCCAGATACCCACACCCACGTACAGATTGGCAAAGCGACTCAACGGTCTGCTGACTCCTTATGTTCCTTGCGCCTTCAGCCTGAAGTCTCCAAAGGAATTTGTGGACTTACTGCGGGGCGCACGGGCCACAGGGATAAGAGCCTCGTTGGACGTAGAATCGCTGTTTACCAACGTACCTGTGGACGAGACAATCGGAATGATAGCCGACAGAGTGTATCGTGATCCAGCCTGTACTCCTCTTGACATGCCAGAAAGTATTCTGAGGAAACTACTCCAAGCTTGTACTAAAGAGGCACCCTTCTTGAGCCCGGATGGGCATATGTATAAGCAAGTAGATGGGGTCGCTATGGGTTCTCCCCTAGGTGTCCTGTTTGCAAACTTCTACATGGGTACCATCGAGCAAAAAGTCTTAGTCGACATGAACTTGAAACCGGCCATATACTGCAGGTATGTTGACGACATTTTTACACAGGTACCTGATGTCAGACATCTGCAGGAGCTGAAGGAGGCATTTGAGCAGAGTTCCGTGCTGCGTTTCACTTACGAGACGGAAAAGGATGGGAAGCTGCCTTTTCTAGATGTAACAGTCATGGAAAAGGGCGGAGGTTTCCACACTGCAGTCTACACAAAGGAAACAAACATAGGAATGTGCCTAAATGCCAACAGCGACTGCCCTGACAGGTACAAGAGGAGTGTTGTTAACGCATACGTCGACCGTGCTCTCAGCCACAGCTCAGAATGGAAGCAAGTCGACGAAGAACTCTGTAGGGTAAGGCAGGTTCTAGTCAATAACGGCTTCTCCAATGGTTTCATCGAAGACATCATAAGAAGGAAAGTGAAAAGCCATGCAACCTCCGAAGAGACAACTAACACAACACCTATACCCCCTATTAGACTATTTTACAGGAACTTCTTTTCCACAGCTCATAAAACAGAGGAAAGGGTCCTGAAAGATATTGTTAATAGAAACGTTATCCCTACAGACAAAAATCAGAGGATACAACTGACGATTTACTATAAAACCAGAAAAACGGCCAGCCTACTCATGAGAAACTCTCCAGACACGAAACAGAACGCTTTAAAAGAGACTAACGTCGTCTATGCCTTCAAATGCCCACTTGGGGACTGTAAGCTCCAAAAAACCCAGTATATAGGCAAGACAACAACATCTCTTTCTAGGCGTTTAACGATGCATAAACAACAGGGCTCCATTAAGGAACATATAATCTCTTCCCATAACCAAACCATCGCCAGAGAAATCCTAGTAAACAACACAGAAATCATCGATAGATAGAGCGATAGCAGGCGGCTTGACGTTTGCGAGGCACTACACATCAAGAAGTCAACACCAGCAATCAACAGCCAATTATTGCACAACTATATTCTACCCACCTCAAGACTCCGCTCCAATATAGAAGCATCAAGAAATATGGACCAATAGGCTTTCTACAAACACTTCTATTCAATATCCATTGTTTCGTGTTCTGTCTTGTGTTGATACTTTTAATACCCTATTAATATCCTCTAATGCCACATCATCCTTCCCACCTCACTCAAATGTAATGCCACATCACCCTTCCCACCTCACTCAAATGTAGATATAAAATCAGGGAAACGCAAGTTCTAATCAGTTGTGTATTTGTGAAGTCTTTGAAAATGTAATAAGTTTTACGAAACGCGCCCGTGTCGCGTCAGACTAGAAATAAAAATGAATTTTGGAGAAGTGATTTTTGATTTACCTCCAACAGTGAAGCATAATGTACGAAAGATTGAGAAAATTCGTGTTAGAATTATTAATCTTACTTTTTCGGTCATATTTAATAAAATATATATATATATATATATATATATATATATATATATATATATATATATATATATATATATATATATATATATATATATATATAAAAGTTTGTGAGGGTACCACCTCTGGTGCCAATGTGGGGACCCATAGCCTCGGAGAAGAAAATAAAACGTGGTTTATATATATAAACCACCTGAAGGAGGAGAAGGTCTCCTCCTTCAGAGGAGACCTTCTGGTTTCTCATTGAACACTAATATTATCTTCTCCTACCACCCCCATTCTTTTGTATGTACACATATATATTTACTTTATTTGAACTTTGTTACAAAAAAGGAGTTACATATGGGTTACAAAGATGGTTATCATAGGTTGTCGAGTTCCTCCAGCTCCTCAGATGGCGGGCAGGAATATATATATATATATATATATATATATATATATATATATATATATATATATATATATATATATATATATATATATATATATATATATATATATATATATATATATATATAAATAATATATATAATATATTAATTATATATAATATATTGTATATTAATAATATATAAATAATATATATAATATATGATATATATAATATATATAATATATATAATATAAATATATAATATAAATATATATATATATATATTTATAAAGCAAACCAGCTGGGATGGCCCCATTGTAGACCAAGTTGCTGCAGAGTGCCTGGGTGCTGCAACAACACAACATGACATTGCTCGCCTCACTGCAGTAGCAGCCCCACGTGCAGGGGATTTCCTGTTAGCAACCCCAATGTCGGCAACTGGCACGCGTCTCACACCACACGCCCTCCGAATTGCTGTGGCCCTCCGCCTTGCTGCCCCAATCCACACCAGATATAGGTGCATTTGCGGCAAGGTGGTGACTGACAGGTACGGCCACCATGGCCTACTCTGCCAAAGCACATGGGGATGGCACTCGAGGCACAGTCAAGTTAACATCATCAAGAGGAGCCTCACCGCAGCAGGATGCCCAGCTGAAAGAGAGCCCTGTTACCTAACGCCCCGTAACTCTGATGCTCTTATTGGTCGCCCGGATGGTATCACAGTGAACCCCTGGAATAATGGCAAGCAGTTGGTATGGGACTACACGTGCGTATCAACCCTGGCTAACACCTACATTGACCTCAGTGTTGCACAACCAGGTGGCGCTCCCACCCACAGGGAAGCAGCCAAATCCCATAAGTATAGAGAACTGGATCACCACTACAATTTTGTCCCCATTGCTTCTGAGACACTCGGCGGCTGGGGTAAAAGTGCTACCAGTTTTTTGAAGGAACTTGGTTCTAGGCTCATTGAAACAACAAGGGACCCTAGAGCTGCCAGCTTTCTTTTCCAGCGCCTCAGCGTGGCGATACAGAGGGGAAATACGCACTGCATCCAGGGTTCCTGCCCGCCATCTGAGGAGCTGGAGGAACTCAACAACCTATGATAACTATCTTTGTAACCTATATGTAACTTCTTTTTTGTAAGAAAGTTCAAATAAAGCAAATATATATTTGTACATACAAAAGAATGGGGTGGTAGGAGAAGATAATATTAGTGTTCAGTGAGAAACCACAAGGTCTCCTCTGAATACTTTTTATTTTCTTCTCCGAGGCTATGGGTCCCCACATTGGCACCAGAGGTGGTACCCCCCATTTTTTTTTTTTTTTTTTTTTAATATAGGAGACTACCACCTCTAGCTGGAAGAAGAGGGACCCATAGCCTCTGAGGAAACCACGCATAATGCATTAGAGGGAATGTTTAGATCCCCTCCAATACAGTTTCTGTGTGCTTTTCTCCTACCACCCCTTTCCTTTTTTTTATTTTTTGTGCTTTATTATGTATTTGGTTACAAGATATACATGGGTTGATACAAAAATAATAATACAAAAAGGTGCTTAAAAGTTATGGATCTTTTGAAAAAACACGACAATGGGAAACATTGATGAATGTCACAGACGGGTTCGATCATTGTTACAAGTCAAAGACTTCTTCGAATTCCTCTGAAGTTGGACTAGTGCCCAAGACGCAACAGGCATTTCCCCTCTGAATCGCAACACTGAGGCGCTGGAAGAAGAAACTTTCTGCTCTCTGGTCTTTTGTAGCGCTGATCAATTTGTCCCCCAATTTCTTCAGGAACTTCAATGCACATTTTCCCCACGAAACGAGGGTCTCCGAGCCGATCAGTACAAAGCTGTAGCAGTGTGCCAGGCAAATTGCCTTGATTTTGCCTTGATTTGCATATATATATATATATATATATATATATATATATATATATATATATATATATATATATATATATTTATATATATATATATATATATATATATATATATATATATATATATATATATATATATATATATATATATATATATATATATATATATATATATATATATATATATATAAATTTATATTATTAAATATGACCGAAAAAGTAAGATTAATAATTCTAACACGAATTTTCTCAATCTTTCGTACATTTCTTTTCACTGTTGGAGGTAAATCAAAAATCAATTCTCCAAAATTCATTTTTATTTCTAGTCTGACGCGACACGAGCGCGTTTCGTGAAACTTATTACATTTTCAAAGACTTTAGTTCACAAATACACAACTGAATAGAACTTACGCATCTCCGATTTTATATCTACATTTGAGTGAGGTGGAAGGGGTGATGTGGCATTAACACAAGACAGAACAAGATGTGGCATTAATAGGGTATTAATTTCATCAACACAAGACAGAACAAGAGTATTAATAGGGTATTAATTTCATCAACACAAGACAGAACACGAAACAATGGATATTGAATAGAAATGTTTGTAGAAAGCCTATTGTTCCATATTTCTTGATGCTTCTATATTGGAGCAGAGTCTTGAAGTGGGTAGAATATAGTTGTGCAATAATTGGCTGTTGATTGCTGGTGTTGACTTCTTGATGTGTAGTGCCTCGCAAACGTCAAGCCGCCTGCTATCGCTGTATCTATCGATGATTTCTGTGTTGTTTACTAGGATTTCTCTGGCGACGGTTTGGTTGTGGGAAGAGATTATATGTTCCTTAATGGAGCCCTGTTGCTTATGCATCGTTAAACGCCTAGAAAGAGATGTTGTTGTCTTGCCTATATACTGGGTTTTTTGGAGCTTACAGTCCCCACGAGGGCATTTGAAGGCATAGACGACGTTAGTCTCTTTTAAAGCGTTCTGTTTTGTGTCTGGAGAGTTTCTCTTGAGTAAACTGGCCGTTTTTCTGGTTTTATAGTAAATCGTCAGTTGTATCCTCTGATTTTTGTCTGTAGGGATAACGTTTCTATTAACAATATCTTTCAGGACCCTTTCCTCCGTTCTAATTCTACTATGCTATGATTTAAATTCTACTATGCTATGATTTAAACAGCTTTCATCTTATATACCCGCAATTTGAGTGAGGTGATATGTTACAATAGTTTTGGATGAGGTGAACAAAACTTTCAATACAAGACAGAACACGAAACAATAGGTATAAAAAAACTCACACCCCAAAAGTGACTCGAACCCATACTGCCAGGAGCACATTGCAACTGGTGTACAACGTACCTAATGCACTCGACCATCAGGACCGGACAAAAGCTGATGGAAGCCAAGGCTATTTGCCCATCAGACCGCCAGCACTCTGATGGTAGTCTTGGGCATATTATTTTATGAAATCACCTCATTCTTTGGGACACAAGTGAGGAACACAAATGCGAAGAAGCCTGAATAGTCCCCAGGCATACATGCAACTGAAAACTCACACCCCAGAAGTGACTCGAACCCATACTGACAGGAGCACATTGCAACTGGTGTATAGGGCACCTAATCCACTCGACCATCACGACTGAACAAAAGCTGATGGTAGCCGAGGCTATTTGACCATCAGCCCGCTGGCATTCTGATAGTAGTCTTGGGCACAGTATTTTATCAAATCACCTCTTTCTTTAGGGCACACATGACGAACACAAATGAAAACAAGCCTGAATGGTCCCCAGGCATACATGCAATTGAAAACTCACACCCCAGAAGTGACTTGAACCCATACTGCCAGGATCACATTGCAACTGGTGTACAGAGCACCTCATCCACTCGACCATCACGATTGGACAAAAGCTGATGGTAGCCAAGGCTATTTGCCCATCAGCCCACTGGCACTCTGATGGTAGTCGTGGGCATAGTATTTTAATAAATCACCTCATTCTTTGGGACACATGTGAGGAACACAAATGCGAACAAGCCTGAATGGTCCCCAGGCATGCATGCAACTGAAAACTCACACCCTGAAGTGACTCGAACCCATACTTCCAGGAGCACATACCATCTCATGTACAGAGCACCTAATCCACTCGACCATGACGACCGGACAAAAGCTGATGGTAGCCGAGGCTAATTGCCCATCAGTCTGCTGGCAATTCTGATGGTAGTCTTGGGCATAGTATTTTATCAAATTACCTCATTCTTTGGGGCACACATGAGGAACACAAATGCGAACAAGCCTGAACGGTCTCCAGGCATACAAGCAACTGAATACTCACACCTCAGAAGTGACTCGAACCCATATTGCCATGAGCACATTGCAACTGGTGAACAGGGCACGTTATGCACTCGACCATCACGACTGGACAAAAGCTGATGGTAGCTGAGGCTATTTGCCCATCAGTCCGCCAGCGTTCTGATGGTAGTCTTGGGCATAGTATTTTATTAAATCTCCTCATTCTTTGGTGCACACGTGAGGAACACAAATGCGATCAAGCCTGAATGGTCCCTAGGCATACATGCAACTGAAAACTCACACCCTAGAAGTGACTCGAACCCATAATGCAATGATCACATTGCAACTGTTGTGCAGGGCACCTAATTCACTCTAAAATCACGACCGGACAAAAGCTGATGGTAGCTGAGGCTATTTGCCCATCAGACCGCCGGCACTCTGATTGTAGTCTTGGGCATAGTGTTTTATCAAATCACCTCATTCTTTGGAGCACACGTGAGGACAATATATGCGAACAAGCCTGAATGGTCCCCAGACATACATGCAACTGAAAACTCACACCCTAGAAGTGACTCGAACCCATACTTCCAAGAGCACATTGCAACTGGTGTACCCCACTCTCTCACCCCTCTCTCTCACCCCACTCTCACCCCTCTCTCTCACAAACTCTCTACCTCTCTCTCTTTCTCTCTTTCTCTCTCTCTCTCTCTCTCTCTCTCTCTCTCTCTCTCTCTCTCTCTCTCTCTCTCTCTCTCTCTCTCTCTCTCTCTCTGTCTCTCTCTCTGTCTCTGTCTCTGTCTCAGTCTGTCTCTCTCTGTCTCTGTCTCTGTCTCTCTCTCTCTCTCTCTCTCTCTCTCTCTCTCTCTCTCTCTCTCTCTCTCTCTCTCTCTCTCTCTCTCTCTCTCTCTCTCTCTCTCTCTCTCTCTCTCTCTCTCTCTCTCTCTTTCTCTCTCTTTCTCTCTCTGTCTCTCTCTGTCTCTCTCTCTCTCTCTCGCCCATCTCGCTCAGCCCTCTTGACATATCATATCACGGCTCAACTATTGGAACAGGGGCAAGCATGACAGCCAGAGGTACCAGGGGAACAGGGAAAAGTCAAGGTGACTAAAAGAAGGAAATGTTCGCCCAGTTTCTGGAGGACATCAAGAGTGAGATGTAAGAAATGTTGCAGGAAATGAAGAACGAAATAAGCAACCTAAAAAGAGAGCTTACAGCAGCAAAAGAGGAGATTAGGGCCCTCAAAGAGAACGATATCGATGCTAAGACTCAGAAAATCATCCAGGGAGAAGGTGGTAATAGTATTTTGGAGGAGAATGCCAGAATAAAAGAAACATTTGCAGAAATGCTAAAAAAATATATCTCAGAAGTGATGGCTGCAGTGATGGGGGTGGCCATGAAAGCAGCCACCTCACAGGAAGCGGCACGCTCCACTAGCCAGCTGCTGGAATGGAAAAGATCAGTGATTGCTGTGGATATTAAAGAGCAGGAAGGCTCCAGTAGGACAGAGTGGAATGATAAGTACAAACCAGCAGTGAATGAAATACTGAAGGCACTAAACATGGAAGGGGTTGAGCATACCGTTGAGAAGGTTTTCAAGCTAGGCTGGTACAACAAAGACCGAGACTGAGAGATGAAATTAGTGTTTGCAAACGAGAGCACAAAGGAGAAAATTCTAAGAAGGAAGAGCTATCTGCAAAATCTGGGAAAATTAAAAAATGTGTTCCTCCAGAGAGACATGATGAGGGAGGAGAGAGCCATGGTAGCAGAAGCAAGGAACAGGCACAGGGCGAGAGGGGAGAACCAGGAAATCACAGCTCCCAACACAACATCCTCAGAGGCGATGGGGGAAGACACAACCAGCTGCCCAGTAACAACAGCAGGAAGGGCAACCAAACCACCCTCCTCTGCATAGAAAATCCCCCTACCCCTAACCCTCCCTGCCCCCACTCAAATGCTCAGCCAAATCTCCCTCCCTCGACACCTAATCCCCACCCTGTTACCCATTCCCTTCTCCCATCAAGTCCCCCGCTCCCTCCCCCCCTTTCCTTCCTGTCCTCCAGCCCATTTCACCCCATACCCTCTCTGTCCCTCCCCCCTTCACTTGATCCCCAGCCGCTCAACCCAGTATCCTCTGAGACTCTGTTATCCACCTCATTGATCCTCACACCCATGGAACAGCTTCCCCTACCAGTAGAACACTCACCAAGAAGGCAATTTGAAAAGGGACAGAAGAAAGTGAGCCTCAAGGCAATGTACACTAACATAGATGGAAATACAAATAATGCAAATGAGCTTGGAGAATGGGTACTAGAGGAAAACCTTAACAAAATAGCCCTCACAGAAACAAAGCTAACGAAAACCATAACAAATGCAGTGTTCCCACAGGACTATTATATTATGAGGAAAGAGAAGGAAGGAAGAGGTGGTGGTGGTGTAGCTCTGCTGGTAAGAAAAGGCTGGGATTTTGAGGAGATGGTTATTCCGGGCTGTGAAGGTTTCAGTGACTACATAGCAGATACCATAACAACTGGAGGGCAAAAAATTCTAATAGTAGGCATATATAATCCACCAACAAATGACAGAAGACTCAGACAGGAATATGATAGAAACAACATGGCAACCATTAACATAATAGAGAGAGCCGCTTCTGTTGCTAGCGGGAATGGATCTGGACTACTAATTATTTGAGACTTCAACCATGGGAAGATAGATTGGGAGAACAGAGACCCGCATGGAGGATCAGAAACATGGAGAGCTAAGCTGCTGGACGTAGTGACAAGAAACTTTCTAAGCCAGCACATCAAGGAACCAACAAAAATGAGAGAAGAACATGAACCAGCAATGCTTAATTTGATATATACCCATAATGAGTGGGATATAAGGGAAGGTAAGATGGAAGCACCCTTGAGAATGAGTGATCACAGTGTATTGAACTTTGAGTACTTGGTTGAGCTAGGAATTATCTCCCCCCCAAAAAAACTAGGAAACAAAAGGCTGGCATACCGAAAGGGGAATTATGAAGAGATGAGAAGTTTCCTTAGCGAAATACCATGGGACACAGACCTCAGAGATAAGTCTGTACAAGATATGATGGACTATGTTACCAAAAAGTGTCAGGAGGCAGTAAACAGGTTCATCCTGGCACAGAGGGAAAAATCCGCGAAGAAACAGAAGAATCCATGGTATAATAGGGCATGTATGGAAGCAAAGGGCATGAACAAACGGGCGTGGAGGAACTTCCGGAATAACAGAACACCAGAAAGCAGAGAGAGAGATACCAGATAACCAGGAATGAGTATGTCAGGGTGAGAAGAGAAGCAGAGAAAAGTTATGAAAATGATATAGCAAACAAAGCCAAGACCGAACCAAAGCTACTCCATAGTCACATCAGAAGGAAAACAACAGTGAAAGAACAGGTTTTGAAACTTAGAACAGGCGAGGACAGGTATAAAGAGAATTACAAAGAGGTGTGTGAAGAACTCAACACGAGGGTCCAGGAGGTCTTCACAATAGAACAAGGTCAGGTCACTGTGCTAGGAGAACGGAAGGTAAACCAGGCGGTCTTGGAAGAGTTTGAAATTACGAGAGAGGAGGTCAAGAGACACCTGCTGGATCTGGATGTTAGAAAGGCTTTTGGTCTAGACGCGATCATGCCATGGGTACTGAAAGAGTGTGCAGAGGCACTTTGCTCACCACTCTCCATAGAATATAGTAAGTCACTGGAGACGGGAGACCTACCAGAAATAAGACGGCGAATGTAGTCCCAATATACAAAACGGGCGACAGGCAAGAGGCACGGAACTACAGGCCAGTGTCCTTGACTTGTATACCATGCAAGGTGATGGAGAAGATCATGAGAAAATACCTGGTAACACATCTGGAGAGAAGGGACTTCGTGACAAATCGCCATCATGGATTCAGGGAGGGTCAATCTTGCCTGACTGGCTTAATAGGAGTGGCTACGACCAGGTGACAAAGACTAAGCAAGATAAAGAAGGCTGGGCGGACTACATTTTCTTGGATTGTCGGAAAGTCTTTGACACAGTACCACATGTATGTGTACTGTATGTACACATGCTGTATGTGTATGTGTACATGTGTATGTACATGTGTATGTGGACATGTGTATGTTGTATGTGGTACATACAGTACCACACGCACACTAAGAGGTCATAGATTTAAACTAGCTAAACACAGATGCCGAAGAAATATAAGAAAATTCGCCTTCGCAAATAGAGTGGTAGACGGTTGGAACAAGTTAAGTGAGAAGGTGGTGGAGGCCAAGACCGTCAGTAGTTTCAAAGCGTTATATGACAAAGAGTGCTGGGAAGACGGGACACCACGAGCGTAGCTCTCATCTTGTAACTACACTTAGGTAATTACACACACACACACACACACTCGCACACACACACACACACACACTCGCACACACACACACACGCACACACACACACACACACACACACACACACACACACACACACACACACACACACACACACACACACACACACACATTATGAGAAGAATCAAGACGGATGAAGATAGACAGAGACTACAGGATGACCTGGATAAACTGGAGGAATGGTCTAGAAAATGGCTGCTAAAGTTCAACTAGGGAAAGTGTAAGGTGATGAAATTAGGCGAAGGGAGCAGGAGGCTGAACACAAGGTATCATCTGGGAGGGGAAATCCTGCAAGAGTCAAATAGAGAGAAGGATCTGGGGGTTGATATCACACCGAACCTGTCCCCAGAGGCCCACATCAAAAGAATATCATCAGCGGCATATGCTAGACTGGCCAACATAAGAACTGCCTTCAGAAACTTGTGTAAGGAATCTTTCAGAACCCTGTATACCACTTATGTAAGACCAATCCTGGAGTATGCAGCTCCAGCCTGGAGTCCATACCTAGTTAAACACAAGACAAAGTTAGAGAAGATTCAGCGGTATGCCACCAGGCTCGTCCCGGAACTGAGAGGATTGAGCTACGAGGAAAGGCTAAAGGAGCTGAACCTCACATCCCTGGAAAACAGAAGAGTAAGGGGAGACATGATAACCACCTACAAAATTCTCAGGGAAATTGACAGGGTGGACAAAGACATACTCTTCAGCACGGGTGGGACACGAACAAGGGGACACAGGTGGAAACTTAGTACCCAGATGAGCCACAGAGACGTTAGAATTTTTTCAGTGTCAGAGTAGTTAATAAATGGAATGCACTAGGAAGTGATGTGGTGGAGGCTGACTCCATACACAGTTTCAAATGTAGATATGATAGAGCCCAGTAGCCTCAGGAATCTGTACACCAGTTGATTGACAGTTGAGAGGCGGGACCAAAGAGCCAAAGCTCAACCCCCGCAAGCACAATTAGGTGAGCACAATTAGGTGAGCACACACACACACACACACACACACACACACACACACACACACGCACGCACACACACACACACACACACACACACACACACACACACACACACACACAACATGTCCGCATGGAGGACCAGAAACATGGAGAGCTAAGCTGCTGGACGTGGCAACAAGAAACTTTCTAAGCCAGCATACCAAAGAGCCAACAAGAATGAGAGGAGAAGATGAACCAGCAATGCTTGATTTGATATTTACCCTAAATGAATGGGATATAAGGGAAGTTAAGATGGAAGCGCCCTTGGGAATGAGTGACCACAGTGTATTGAACTTTGAGTACCTGGTAGAGCTAGGACTTATCTCCCCCAAAAAAGAACTAGGAATCAAAAGGCTGGCATACCGAAAGGGGAATTATGAACAGATGAGAAGTTTCCTAAGTGAAATACCTTGGGACACAGACCTCAGAGACAAGTCTGTACAGGGTATGATGGACTATGTTACCCAAAAGTGTCAGGAGGCAGTAAACAGGTGCATCCCGGCCCAAAGGGAAAAATCCGAGAAGCAACAGAAGAATCCATGGTATAATAGGGCATGTATGGAAGCGAAGAAACTGAACAAAAAGGCGTGGAGGAACTTCCGGAATAACAGAACACCAGAAAGCAGGGAGAGATACCAGAGAACCAGGAATGAGTACGTCAGGGTGAGAAGAGAAGCAGAGAAAAATTTTGAAAATGATATAGCAAACAAAGCCAAGACCGAACCAAAGCTACTCCACAGTCACATCAGAAGGAAAACAACAGTGAAAGAACAGGTATTGAAACTTAGAACAGGCGAGGACAGGTATACAGAGAATGACAGAGAGGTGTGTGAGGAACTCAACAAGAGGTTCCAGGAGGTCTTCACAATAGAACAGGGTGAGGTCACTGTGCTAGGAGAAAGGGAGGTAAACCAGGCGGCCTTGGAGGAGTTCGAAATTACGAGAGAGGAGGTCAAGAGACACCTGCTGGATCTGGATGTTAGAAAGGCGGTTGGTCCAGATGGGATCTCACCATGGGTACTGAAAGAGTGTGCAGAGGCACTTTGCTTGCCACTCTCCATAGTGTATAGTAAATCACTAGAGACGGGAGACCTACCAGAAATATGGAAGACGGCGAATGTGGTCCCAATATACAAAAAGGGCGACAGACAAGAGGCACTGAACTACAGGCCAGTGTCCTTGACTTGTATACCATGCAAGGTGATGGAGAAGATCGTGAGAAAAAACCTGGTAACACATCTGGAGAGAAGGGACTTCGTGACAAATCGCCAACATGGATTCAGGGAGGGTAAATCTTGCCTTACAGGCTTGATAGAATTCTACGATCAGGTGACACAGATTAAGCAAGAAAGAGAGGGCTGGGCGGACTGTATTTTCTTGGATTGTCGGAAAGCCTTTGACACAGTATCGCATAAGAGGCTGGTACATAAGCTGGAGAGACAGGCAGGTGTAGCTGGTAAGGTGCTCCAGTGGATAAGGGAGTATCTAAGCAATAGGAAGCAGAGAGTTACGGTGAGGGGTGAGACCTCCGATTGGCGTGAAGTCACCAGTGGAGTCCCACAGGGCTCTGTACTCGGTCCTATCTTGTTTCTGATATATGTAAATGATCTCCCGGAGGGTATCGATTCATTTCTCTCAATGTTTGCGGATGATGCTAAAATTATGAGAAGGATTAAAACAGAAGAGGACTGTTTGAGGCTTCAAGAAGACCTAGACAAGCTGAAGGAATGGTCGAACAAATGGTTGTTAGAGTTTAACCCAACCAAATGTAATGTAATGAAGATAGGTGTAGGGAGCAGGAGGCCAGATACAAGGTATCATTTGGGAGAGGAAATTCTTCAGGAGTCAGAGAAGGAAAAAGACTTGGGGGTTGATATCACGCCAGACCTGTCTCCTGCAGCACATATCAAGCGGATAACATCAGCGGCATATGCCAGGCTGGCCAACATACGAACGGCATTCAGAAACTTGTGTAAAGAATCATTCAGAACTTTGTATACCACATATGTCAGGCCAATCCTGGAGTATGCAGCCCCAGCATGGAGTCCATATCTAGTCAAGGATAAGACTAAACTGGAAAAGGTTCAAAGGTTTGCCACCAGACTAGTACCCGAGCTGAGAGGTATGAGCTACGAGGAGAGACTACGGGAATTAAACCTCACTTCGCTGGAAGACAGAAGAGGTAGGGGGGACATGATCACCACATTCAAGATTCTGAAGGGGATTGATAGGGTAGATAAAGACAGTCTATTTAACACAAGGGGAACACGCACAAGGGGACACAGGTGGAAACTGAGTGCCCAAATGAGCCACAGAGATATTAGAAAGAACTTTTTTAGTGTCAGAGTGGTTGACAAATGGAATGCATTAGGGGGTGATGTGGTGGAGGCTCACTCCATACACAGTTTCAAGTGTAGATATGACAGAGCCCGATAGGCTCAGGAATCTGTATATGTGGCTTATATGTGTGACTATTATTACATAAAAATTAGTGAAAATAAAGATTCTCAATGATTTTTGCTCCTGATTGAAAATGGAACTATTGTATTGCTTAGAAACAACTAGAATTTAACATGACTAGATAAACAGCACTCAGTGGCTACAATTAATTGTAACTGGGTATTGAATTACAGTTTGAGTTAGTATTGAATTACAGATGGAGTTTCCTGAGGTATATGAGGTAAGAATCCCTGGACTCCATCCCTGTTGTTGTCTTCACACTTTACACCCTCAGTGTATGCTCAGTAACTGTACTAGACACATAAATAAAATAAATATATTAACAACACGAGACTACACTAAAGATAAGAATGACAATACCAAACTTATAACGACTTTGTTCCCAAGAACACATAAGAACATTCCCTTATTTTCATATCCAACCCTGGCCACACCTCTCAGCCTAGAGTACTGAGTGTTCCCAGGAACACATAAGAACATTCCCTTACTCTCATATCCCACCCTGGCCACACCTAGCAAATTGTTCATAATAC
The DNA here is from genome assembly GCF_040958095.1 of Procambarus clarkii. Classification (NCBI taxonomy): domain Eukaryota; kingdom Metazoa; phylum Arthropoda; class Malacostraca; order Decapoda; family Cambaridae; genus Procambarus; species Procambarus clarkii. Next base: position 27,641,207 of record NC_091206.1, read on the forward strand.
TATGTATGATCATTTCAGAAGCATCTTGAGTAGTGATAAATCATACCAGATAACATTATATTTCTTTGACAGGTTGGACAGCTGTTCAGGTAGCAGCCTTCAATGGTCACAACGACGTGGTGAAGATCCTCACCCGAGATGGTGCAGATGTCAACAAGGAGAATGAAGGGTATAGCAACGATATTAGGCAATTTAGGCCATTTGGTAAGAAATCCATGAACTTTATAACATAACAATGTGGGATATCCGGCGATGCCCGGGTATCCTCCCTTAAATACATCCCCACTCCCATCACCTTTTCTTTCCATCTCTCTCCTCTCTATACAATTTTCCACCCTCAATTCCAACTTTTCCCATTTTCCCCCCACCTCTTCCCTCATCTACCCCCTCTCATGCCCACTCCCTTCCCTACCCTTTATTTTTCCCGGACCCCTTGCCTTCTCTTCCCCTTCACACTCTCCTCCACTCGTTCTCCCCAATTTTCCTCTACCCTTCTACCTCCTACCTTACCGATTTATTCCTTGTCCTTCCCCTACTCTCTCTCTCTCCCTCTCTCTCTCTCTCTCTCTCTCTCTCTCTCTCTCTCTCTCTCTCTCTCTCTCTCTCTCTCTCTCTCTCTCTCTCTCTCTCTCTCTCTCTCTCTCTCTCTCTCTCTCTCTCTCTCTCTCTCTCCCTCCCTCCCTCCCTCTCTCTCTCTCCCTCTCTCTCTCTCTCTCTCTCTCTCTCTCTCTCTCTCTCTCTCTCTCTCTCTCTCTCTCTCTCTCTCTCTCTCTCTCTCTCTCTCTCTCTCTCTCTCTCTCTCCCTCCCTCCCTCCCTCCCTCCCTCCCTCTCTCTCTCTCTCTCTCTCTCTCTCTCTCTCTCTCTCTCTCTCTCTTTCTCTCTCTCTCTCTCTCTCTCTCTCTCTCTCTCTCTCTCTCTCTCTCTCTCTCTCTCTCTCTCTCTCTCTCTCTCTCTCTCTCTCTCTCTCTCTCTATTTCTCTCTCTCTCTCTCCCTCTCTCTCTCTCTCTCTCTCTCTCTCTCTCTCTCTCTCTCTCTCTCTCTCTCTCTCTCTCTCTCACTCTGAACATGGAGCATGTGACCAACAAACACATAACAACCACAGCGTTGTTTAACTATTGTTACTTTAGCACAACGTTGTAATAATATTGTGACAATTTTCTGTGCGATGAACAGCTGAAACGTTTGAAAACATTCAGGAAATGTGAACCTTAGGGGAGACCTCATAGGGGGTGACTAAAAGGTCACAATAGGAGACTGGCATATTAAAGGTAAGAATGGGTCGACCATGACCTGCCTATGACAGTCAGGTTGGAGGTCACCATCTGACCTCCAACCTAGAGTACACAGAAACATTCTCTTTTATAAATATAGATTTATGTAAATGCTTGAAGAATGCTGAATAAAATTTCTCACCCTAATGTCATTGTCATATGGAGCAAATTGTTGTATTACAGTTATCAATTAAATTCAGTTGGATACCAAACGTTGAACTATAAAATAAAGTATACAGTTCCAGGGTATTATGTTTTTACTTGCCATTGTCACATTGCAGCCCAGCCTTCCTTATAGTTAGTACTAATAGTAACGATGAGGACCATAGTACATATTTGACGTAATTAACAATTAGAAGTAGAAATTGGTACTATTATATTTGGACAAACCGGAACCGGTTTTGATTTTATGTTGTAAATACAACCTAAACTAATCACACCTAACCTTCCAAGGCCTAATACACGCTATCTGGGGACTTCATATAGTACATATATGTTCCTTACTAGGGCTTGGAATATTTAAGTTAGTTTTTAGCTTCGCTTTATAGGACTCAATAAAGTGAATAGTATAAAATTCTACTATCTAATCGCCTTTTACATCAATGTTTTAACTATGTTGCACAGAGTTACAAAAATACTATTTAAACATGAGGATGGGTCGCACATTGGCAGTGACTGTCACTACACGTCCATCAGTAGTGCATGTTATCACACACCAGAGAGAATACGGTCGACAGCAGTAACAACTTATCATTTCTAAATCACCTATTCAGAAATCATCTGCTTCTAGTTTCTTAAAAAAATCGTCAGTTTAGGATGAAGCATAGGGCAGTGAATATATATATATATATATATATATATATATATATATATATATATATATATATATATATATATATATATATATATATAAATATAAATATATATATATATATATATATATATATATATATATATAAATATATATATATATATATATATATATATATATATATATATATATATATATATATATAAAATAGAAGGAAAATAGAAGAGGGCAATACCACAGGTGCCATCAGAATCATGACCAGCGATGACACTATTGCCCCCAGGAACGCCACGACAGCAGAGGCTCTTCAAGACAAACACCCACCCAGAGCCCCCGACAGCAGCAGGGATCCCCAGGAAAACAATGCTGGCATAGAACCCTTGACTGTTCGAGAATCTGAGGTGTACAAAGCAGCCATGTCTTTCCCAACAGGTTCAGCAGGGGGCTTTACAGGCCTAAGACCCCAGCACATCAAACAAATGCTGAACCCGGCGCTTGGAGATGCTGCAAAGGATCTTCTAGTGGAACTTACCAGATTCTCCAACATGTGTTTGGCTGGCGGCATCCCTGAGGACATCAGGCCTGTCTTTTATGGAGCAGCACTCTGTGCTCTAAAGAAGAAGGATAGGGGTATCAGGCCCATTGCCGTTGGCAATACCCTCCGACGCCTTGTAGCTAAGGCTGCAGTGAGATCTATCAGCCAGGAAGCAGCCACCTTGCTGAAACCTCATCAGCTCGGGTTTGGGATCCCCCTAGGTTGTGAAGCTGCAGCACATGCAGCGCGGGCTTACATTGCTGATCTCCCGGACCAGAAGGCACTAGTAAAGCTTGACTTCAAAAATGCCTTCAATCAAGTCAGACGAGACGCTGTCCTCAGGGCTGTACACAACCATTTCCGTCCCCTTTACCCATTCATCCGATCGTGCTACAGTGGGGACTCTAAGCTTCTTTTTGGGGAGCATGAAATAAACTCCTGTGAAGGTGTCCAACAAGGTGACCCCTTAGCCCCCCTCCTTTTCTGCCTAGCTATCAAAGAGGTCACTGATAGTCTGACAAGCGAGCTAAACATCTGGTACCTGGATGATGGCACTCTAGCTGGAACTCCGGAAACCATTTTGGAGGATATAAGGAAAATCCAGGAGCAGGGAGCAGCCTTAGGCCTCATTCTCAATGCATCCAAATGTGAAATAATCTCCCGCAACCCAGACATCACTGGGCAAATACAAAATGTTCTTCCAGACATTCTCGTTGTCGAGCCACCGGACTGCACTCTCCTGGGTGCCCCCATTGGCCCACGAGCAATCGAGGAGGTCCTGGTTGCAAAAATCACTGACCTAAAGAGAATGCAGGACAGGATTGACAAGATTGATGCCCATGATGCTCTCTTTCTTCTTACAAGATGCCTGTCTCTCCCTAAGTTGACCTACTTTCTGAGATGTTCTCCATCCTACAGCAGCCCTAAGTTAAATGTGTATGACACCCTTCTGAGGTCCATGCTGGTGAAAGTCCTGAACCTGCCATTGGACGACTCTCAGTGGGAGCAAGCAACCCTTCCTGTAAGACTCGGCGGCCTTGGTGTCCGCACAGCCTCCCAAATTGCTCTACCAGCCTTCCTTTCCTCCTCTCATGCATCACACGACCTCGTCAGAGATATTTTACCTGCAACCCTGAGGGATTCAGCAGGAATACACGATCCTGCTTTCACTGAATGTTCAAATCAGTGGGATGTTCTTGCAGCCCCAGCAACCATTATAGAGCCAACAAAACAACACAAACAGTCCGGCTGGGACCACCCTCTAGTGGAAAAAGTAGCTGATGCCATGCTCAGCGTCGCAACATCATACAAGGAGAAAGCCCGCCTCAGAGCAGTGCGTGCCCCCCATGCAGGAGACTTCCTCCTGGCAGTACCCATGTCAGCAATGGGCACGCGCCTAGATCCAGAATCCCTTCGTGTAGCAGTAGCCCTCCGCCTTGGTGCCCCAATTCACACTGAATACAAGTGTATTTGCAACAGGGTGGAAGCAGACCAATACGGACTGCATGGGTTGCATTGCGGAAGCACAAAGGGCTGGCATGCAAGACACAACGAGGTCAATGACATCATCAAGAGAAGCCTCGTCTCAGCTGGGTGCCCAGCGGAGAGAGAACCTCGCATCCTAGGGGTCCAAAACCCGGATTTCCCCCCACTTCGCCCTGATGGCATCACCATATACCCATGGAAGGAGGGTAGACAGTTGGTGTGGGACTACACATGTGTATCCACCCTGGCTGACACCTATGTACACTTCGGAGCTGATCAAGCAGGTGGGGCGGCCAACCACAGGGAAACAGCAAAATCACTCAAGTACAGGCGACTGGAAGGTCAATACCTCTTTGTTCCCATAGCGTCTGAGACGCATGGCCCCTGGGGCAAGAGTGCCTTGGGATTTCTCAAGGAATTGGGTTCCAGGCTCATTGACGTCACCAGAGACCCAAGGGCTTCCAGTTTTTTATTTCAGCGTCTCAGTGTGGCGATCCAGAGGGGAAATGCTTGCTGCGTCCTCGGTTCCTGTCCAGAAGCGGAGGAGCTTCAAGAGATCCATAACCTTTAGGCATTTGTCTTGTATGTTTTGTAACCTTTAAATACACAATAAAGGAAAAAAAAAAAAAGGGAAGGGGGTGGTAGGAGAAAAGCACACAGAAACTGTATTGGAGGGGACCTACATTCCCTCCAATGCGTTATGTGTGGTTTCCTCCGAGGCTATGGGTCCCCCTTCTTCCAGCCAGAGGTGGTACTCCCTTCCCTATTGTTTTCAAAAAAAAAAAAAAAAAAAATATATATATATATATATATATATATATATATATATATATATATATATATATATATATATATATATATATATATATATATATATATATATATATATATGTGTGTCGTACCTAGTAGCCAGAACGCACTTCTCAGCCTACTATGCAAGGCCCGATTTGCCTAATAAGCCAAGTTTTCCTGAATTAATATATTTTCTCTAATTTTTTTCTTATGAAATGATAAAGCTACATATTTCATTACGTATGGCATCAATTTTTTTTATTGGAGTTAAAATTAACGTAGATATATGACCGAACCTAACCAACCCTACCTAACCTAACCTAACCTATCTTTATAGGTTAGGTTAGGATAGGTAGCCGAAAAAGTTAGGTTAGGTTAGGTTAGGTAGTCGAAAAATAATTAATTCATGAAAACTTGGCTTATTAGGCAAATCGGGCCTTGCATAGTAGGCAGAGAAGTGCGTTCTGGCTACTAGGTACGACATATATATATATATATATATATATATATATATATATATATATATATATATATATATATTGTGACGATAATCTCCTTCAAGAGATTGAGCCTGCTCTTCCCTCCACAATTACGTCGTTAAAATTATATAAAACTACTATGGAAGAAATGTCCAACAACGACAACAACACCAGCAAGGTTTGCCAGAGAGCAAAACGTATGCAGCCACGGACACCTGCTCAGACTCAAACCGCCAAACTACCTGTCTTACTACCGGCTCCGCTGATTGGTCGCCGGTCTGGCTGCAACTGCACTCGCCCCCCCCATACTACTTGATGTCTGGGGTCGCCACGACCTCAGACCTCAGAATATTCAGTGCTTCCACGGTTACCACTCCTCCCGGCTAGACGTTAGCGTGTACTGAGAGAGGTGGTAGCTTAAAGCCAATATTCCAGCACCTCACATATATTTTTGTATTGCACTTCTTGTTATTTTGTCTTAACGTAACTTTTCATTGTGTCATTTAATTATTCTTATTATTTTGATTGATTGATTTTATTATAAGAATTTGTTTGTCCCTTTTATTCATGTTTTGATTTATTTAACGTAATTAAAATTTCATTGTTAAAATTTACTTGTGTTTTGTGTGTCTTCTCCTTACCTTACCACAGACGAAGTTCCAGTTTTTCTATTTTTTTTTATAACTATGTGACGAGGCCATACCCCTAGCCTTAAACAGCCGAACACCAACGCGTTACCGTCACAAGTTATATGGGGGCCTGTCCTAGGAGCTTCACTCAGGTACTGGTGCCAAGTGGTAATTTATGGTAAGCGCATTTAACTTTGTTAACGTAGCTTTACTATTTTTCATTCAATTTCATTTTTTATAAGGTGCGGTGTATTGTGCATTACGAGAGTAACATATGGTGAAGGTGAGACAACTTTGGATTACGTGGTGACTGTAGGCCGCAGTCATACTCTTAATTGGTCATCTCTCCCTCCGTGTTATTACTCGTGTTTACCATCTATGTCCCTTGAATATTTCTCATTTTGACAGATCATCATATTGGTACCCTGGTACTGTGGTCTGCCCTGGGTCAAGAGTACCCAATCTTCTGCAATCTGACTGTAGGAGGACAAAGAGGGCCATAGTTCCTCTAGCTCGAACTTTAGTTGCTGAATTGGGACCTCAGCAGCAGTTCTCGTCACCAGTTGACACCTCGCACCCCTACACGTCAGTCAGAGATGATGATACATACAACGGTAGGGAATTAGCTTACTTTTCAGAGCACAAAAGTTCGCTAATTCTGTAAGTATCATATTAAATTCAGTAGGAAAAACTTGCTTTATGTCCTATAGAGACTTGGCAAGGTATGCCTACATCCTTGGACTACCAATTTTACTTTTGAGGCATTTAATTGTTTCATTTGTTTTCGAAACTCTGTTTCATTTGTTAGTAGGATTTTCTTGCCCTTATCCTCTTACATGAGTACCGGGTACAAGATTTCCTGCGCCCTTGATTTAATTTAATCATTTAACATCTTTTACTTAACTTTAATTGTTAAAGATCTCACAGGATAGGTACCAGTTGCCACGTTGTCCTGTTTCTGACATTCACTATTGAATATTCGTGTACCTTTATTTGCTAATTTCACCATGTTTCGTCTCCAAGCTTTCCGTGCAAATCCAGCAGGTGAAATAGGGACTTTAAGTCGTGCCAAGAGGACTGAATTACAAACTCTTGCACATGAGTATCAACTAGAAGTTCCCTACCAAGCCAACAAAAATGACCTATACAACCTGTTGCTAGATTACTATTTAGAGCAAGGTAAGATCGACTCTGAAACTCATGAAACTTACTATATTACAGATAAAACTGATTTGGCGACGATGAAACTCAAACTAGAGCTGGCCAAGATTGAAGAACGAACAGCTGCCATACGGAGGGAAGAACAAGAACGAGAAATCACCCTCAGAGAACGCGAAGCTGCCTTGAAGAGAGACGAACAAGAACGCGAAGCTGCCTTGAGGAGGGAAGAACACGAACGTGGACTCGCCCTCCAGGAACGTGATGCCTGGAGGGGATGTCGCATTACTCCGTGAACGTGAACGAGTACAGCTTGAAACACTCCAGGAGCGGGAACACGTACAGCTTGGAACCAAACAACGCGAGTTGGAGATGCAACGCGAACATGACAAGCAACAAGCGACTCTGGCTCTAGAGTGTCGTCAACGTGAAATCGCCTTGGAAACTTCACACTTCACTCAACGCCAGCAAGCTACTGCCAATCTTCCCGTCAGTTTTAATATATCACATGCAAGTAAGTTAATGCCATCCTTTGTAGAAGCAGAAGTTGATGTGTTTTTCACCACCTTTGAAACCCTTGCTAATCAACTCAGTTGGCCTGTCGACCAATGGGCCACACTTCTCAGAGTCCATCTTACAGGTAGAGCTGCAGTCACACTCAGTACTTTGGCGTCTGAGAATGACTACCACACTCTGAAACAAGCAGTGTTGGACGCCTACCTACTTTCCACCGAAAGTTATAGAAGGAAATTCCGTGACCACCTGAAGGCAAGTACCACTACCTTCCTTGAGTTTGCTAACACGAAACGGAGGTATTTCATGAAATGGCTGGAAGCAGCACATGTCTCTACTTTTACAGAACTCGTCAACCTGATGCTTGTTGAAGAATTCTTGAGACGTGTGCCGCCTCCTGTCCGCCTCTACTTAGCAGATAAAGAAGAAACCGACTACCTGAAGTGTGCTAAGTCGGCTGACACTTACAGCCTCATCCACCGGCTGACGCCCGAACCATCCTCCAGTAAGAAGTCGTGGTACAGTTACGAGAAGGTGAGCCCCGATCAAGCTGGTTCACAACTGTACTGCAAGTATTGTAGACTCTATGGACATACCATAGACAAATGTGGTAAGTCTCAATACAAGGGAATCACTGACCAACAAAGACCCAAACCCACTCCTCCTAAGTCCGGTAAGCCTGTGATGAATGTTGGTGTTGAGGTTAATGATCTTTCTCTTTTCAGTAACCACCTGTATACTGGGACTGTCTCTGCCAACGGTTCAAATCCGGAGGGACGTTTCAAATTGAAGATCTTGAGGGACACAGCGGCTCTACAATCTATCATCTTGAAGTCGGCTGTGCCCAACATCACCTACACCGGAGAAACTGTCTTCATCACTGACCTCACTGCTACCACTCCATACCCTCTCGCCAGAGTCCACCTGGATTGTCCCTACGTGAACGGGGAAGTCCAAGTCGCCGTCAGGGAAAAGCCTTTTCCCATGCCTGGAGTGCAACTTCTCCTAGGCAACGACTTAGCAGAAGACCTGCAACCGACCAACCTGATCGTCATGGACAAACCCCAGGTGTGTAACTCTGTGCCAATAAACCCTATTCTAGAGTATGTTCCAGCAGAGGTTCAAGAGAGTGATGAAGTTTCTCCTCCGGTTCTCGTGACCACCCGTGCACAAGCCGCACGTCCACAGCCAGCTGACTCTACTGCTACCGCTGTCCCTCAAGACCCTCAGAAACTCCCCCCGCATCTGACCAAGTTGGAGTTCCGTAAGTTGCAGAGGGAAGATCTTACTTTAACACCATTGTTTTTCCAGGCTGAGACTCAACCCGACAGTATTCCTGGGTTCTTCCTAGAGAACGATTTGCTCTACCGCAGATATAGACCCAGTAAACTGAAGGAGGAGGACGATTGGGCCAACATCGAACAACTTGTGATTCCTACCAGCCTGCGGCCCACTATTCTACACCTGGCCCACGGAGCATTCTCCCACTACGGCTTCAACAAGACTTACCATGGGATTCGTCAAGACTACTACTGGCCAGGTATGGTAAATAACGTCAAACAGTACGTAAAACAGTGTCATACATGTCAGATGGCAGGCAAACCGAACATCTCCATTCCCAGAGCGCCACTGATTCCCATACAGGTGCCTGCGGAACCTTTCCACAGACTCATAATAGACTGTGTTGGTCCTTTACCTCGGACCAGTTCAGGTAACGCCTACATCCTAACCATCCTGTGTCCTACCACCAGATTTCCCATAGCAGTTCCAGTGAAGAACATCACGGCTGCTACGGTTATAAAACATCTATTGAAGATCTTCACTCAATACGGATTTCCCAGGGAGATTCAATGTGACTGTGGTACCAACTTCACCAGTGATCTCTTCAAAAGGACACTGGAGGAGTTCAACATCAAACAGGTATTGTCCAGCCCCTATCATCCTGCTTCACAGGGTTCTCTTGAACGTAGTCATCAGACCATCAAAGCACTCTTGAAAAAGTTTTGTAGTGAAACCTCGAAGGATTGGGATAAGCAGATTGACCTTATAATGTGTATTTTCAGAAGTCTCCCCAATGAGTCCCTAGGAGTATCTCCTTATGAGATGCTCTACGGCCGTAAGTGCCGTACTCCCCTTAAGGCTTTCAAAGACTCTCTCAGAGATGCCACCTTCAGTGAGCATCAGAATGTGCCCCAGTTTCTTCAAAACCTTCAACACATTCTCGAGAGAGTCCACCGTTTTGCCCATGATAATCTATTGAAAGCCCAGGTGAGAATGAAGACTCATTACGACCAGACCAGCAAAGTAAGAAAATTCAAGCCGGGAGACTTCATCCTTGCATATTTCCCTATCCCAGGTTCACCTTTACAAAACAGGTTTTCAGGACCCTACCGCGTCAAAGAGTGCAGGAATAATAACAACTACGTAATAGAGACTCCAGATAGGCGGCGGAAGACCCAGCTGTGCCACGTCAACCTCCTGAAGCAATATAATGGTACTCCTCCCACTGTCCTGACTAATTGTTCTACCTTCACATAACCCTACATCCACAGTTAGACCATCCCAGCTTCTCCTCCCGAAAGCACTGACAAGGAGTCAGCGCTTTCTAATTCCGAAATCCTTAATGATCTTCCCAAATGCTTTCAGGATAATAATCGTGCTCCTTTGCCCTCTTCTAATTCCACTCTCACCTCGTCAGATAAGCCCTTCATCCTCCATGTCGACGCCAATGGTACCGACGTTGGTGGTGTCGTGATGCAGCAACGAGGCGAGAGGAATACACCTGTCAGCGACTACTGCTACAAGGAACTACGGAACAATTGGCAGGGAGCTACTCTTCCTCATCCTGAAGCTTCAGCACTTCACTCCACACCTGAAAAGTGCTCGGTCCACCATCAACATGGACCACACCACCCTACACCTCCTGCAGCACGCCCACTTCCCATCTTAACGTCTTATACTATGGGCTTGCTAACTGCAGAAATTCAACCTGAAGACACGCTATACCAAGAGTCTGACAACATCTTAGCCCATGATCTCTCCAGAGTTTATGAAGTAGAAGCGACTCCATCCATTACTCCACCACATAACGACGTACTTCTTCCAGAACCGCAGGCTTCGGGGGAGAGTTGTGACGATAATCTCCTTCAAGAGATTGAGCCTGCTCTTCCCTCCACAATTACGTCGTTAAAATTATATAAAACTGCTATGGAAGAAATGTCCAACAACGACAACAACACCAGCAAGGTTTGCCAGAGAGCAAAACGTATGCAGCCACGGACACCTGCTCAGACTCAAACCGCCAAACTACCTGTCTTACTACCGGCTCCGCTGATTGGTCGCCGGTCTGGCTGCAACTGTACTCGCCCCCCCCATACTACTTGATGTCTGGGGTCGCCACGACCTCAGACCTCAGAATATTCAGTGCTTCCACGGTTACCACTCCTCCCGGCTAGATGTTAGCGTGTACTGAGAGAGGTGGTAGCTTAAAGCCAATATTCCAGCACCTCACATATATTTTTGTATTGCACTTCTTGTTATTTTGTCTTAACGTAACTTTTCATTGTGTCATTTAATTATTCTTATTATTTTGATTGATTGATTTTATTATAAGAATTTGTTTGTCCCTTTTATTCATGTTTTGATTTATTTAACGTAATTAAAATTTCATTGTTAAAATTTACTTGTGTTTTGTGTGTCTTCTCCTTACCTTACCACAGACGAAGTTCCAGTTTTTCTATTTTTTTTTATAACTATGTGACGAGGCCATACCCCTAGCCTTAAACAGCCGAACACCAACGCGTTACCGTCACAATATATATATATATATATATATATATATATATATATATATATATATATATATATATATATATATATATATATATATATATTAGTATATTTTGGTAGCAGTCTTTCCTGTAGACATATATTATTAAATATGACCGAAAAAGTAAGATTAACAATTCTAACACGAATTTTCTCAATCTTTCGTACATTTCTTTTCATTGTTGGAGGTAATTCAAAAATCAATTCTCCAAAATTAATTTTTATTTCTAGTCTGACGCGACACTTGAGAGCGTTTCGTAAAACTTATTACATTTTCAAAGACTTTAGAACTTGTAAATTCTATTCAGTTGTGTATGTGTAAAGTCTTTGAAAATGTAATAAGTTTTACGAAACGCGCTCAAGTGTCGTGTCAGACTAGAAATAAAAATGAATTTTGGAGAATTGATTTTTGAATTACCTCCAACAGTGAAAAGAAATGTACGAAAGATTGAGAAAATTCGTGTTAGAATTATTAATCTTACTTTTTCGGTCATATTTAATAATATATATATATATAAATATATATAAATATATATATATATATATATATATATATATATATATATATATATATATATATATATATATATATATATATATATATATATATGTCGTACCTAGTAGCCAGAACTCACTTTTTGGCCTACTATTCAAGGCCCGATTTGCCTAATAAGCCAAGTTTTCCTGAATTTATATATTTTTTCTAATTTTTTTCTTATGAAATGATAAAGCTACCCATTTCATTATGTATGAGGTCAATTTTTTTTTATTGGAGTTAAAATTAACGTAGATATATGACCGAACCTAACCAACCCTACCTAACCTAACCTAACCTATCTTTATAGGTTAGGTTTGGTTAGGTAGCCGAAAAAGTTAGGTTAGGTTAGGTTAGGTAGGTTAGGTAGTCGAAAAACAATTAATTCATGAAAACTTGGCTTATTAGGCAAATCGGGCCTTGAATAGTAGGCCAAAAAGTGAGTTCTGGCTACTAGGTACGACATATATATATATATATATATATATATATATATATATATATATATATATATATATATATATATATATATATATATATATATATATATATATATGTCGTACCTAGTAGCCAGAACGCACTTCTCAGCCTAATATGCAAGGCCCAATTTGCCTAATAAGCCAAGTTTTCATGAACTAATTGTTTTTCGACTACCTAACCTACCTAACCTAACCTAACCTAACTTTTTCGGCTACCTAACCTAACCTAACCTATAAAGATAGGTTAGGTTAGGTTAGGTAGGGTTGGTTAGGTTCGGTCATATATCTACATTAATTTTAACTCCAATAAAAAAAAATTGACCTCATACATAATGAAATGGGTAGCTTAATCATTTCATAAGAAAAAAGTTATAGAAAATATATTAATTCAGGAAAACTTGGCTTATTAGGCTAATCGGGCCTTGCATAGTAGGCTGAGAAGTGCATTCTGGCTACTAGGTACGACATATATATATATATATATATATATATATATATATATATATATATATATATATATATATATATATATATATGTCGTACCTAATAGCCAGAACGCACTTCTCAGGCTACTATGCAAGGCCCGATTTGCCTAATAAGCCAAGTTTTCCTGAATTAATATATTTTCTCTAATTTTTTTCTTATGAAATGATAAAGCTATTCATTTCATTATGTATGAGGTCAATTTTTTTTTATTGGAGTTAAAATTGACGTAGATATATGACCGAACCTAACCAACCCTACCTAACCTAACCTAACCAATCTTTATAGGTTAGGTTAGGTTGGGTAGCCGAAAAAGTTAGGTTAGGTAGGTTAGATAGTCGAAAAACAATTAATTCATGAAAACTTGGCTTATTAGGCAAATTGGGCCTTGCATAGTAGGCTGAGAAGTGCGTTCTGGCTACTAGGTACGACATATATATATATATATATATATATATATATATATATATATATATATATATATATATTTTATTAAATATGACCGAAAAAGTAAGATTAATAATTCTAACACGAATTTTCTCAATCTTTCGTACATTATGCTTCACTGTTGGAGGTAAATCAAAAATCACTTCTCCAAAATTCATTTTTATTTCTAGTCTGACGCGACACGGGCGCGTTTCGTAAAACTTATTACATTTTCAAAGACTTCACAAATACACAACTGATTAGAACTTACGTTTCCCTGATTTTATATCTACATTTGAGTGAGGTGGGAAGGGTGATGTGGCATTACATTTGAGTGAGGTGGGAAGGATGATGTGGCATTAGAGGATATTAATAGGGTATTACAAGTATCAACACAAGACAGAACACGAAACAATGGATATTGAATAGAAGTGTTTGTAGAAAGCCTATTGGTCCATATTTCTTGATGCTTCTATATTGGAGCGGAGTCTTGAGGTGGGTAGAATATAGTTGTGCAATAATTGGCTGTTGATTGCTGGTGTTGACTTCTTGATGTGTAGTGCCTCGCAAACGTCAAGCCGCCTGCTATCGCTCTATCTATCGATGATTTCTGTGTTGTTTACTAGGATTTCTCTGGCGATGGTTTGGTTATGGGAAGAGATTATATGTTCCTTAATGGAGCCCTGTTGTTTATGCATCGTTAAACGCCTAGAAAGAGATGTTGTTGTCTTGCCTATATACTGGGTTTTTTGGAGCTTACAGTCCCCAAGTGGGCATTTGAAGGCATAGACGACGTTAGTCTCTTTTAAAGCGTTCTGTTTCGTGTCTGGAGAGTTTCTCATGAGTAGGCTGGCCGTTTTTCTGGTTTTATAGTAAATCGTCAGTTGTATCCTCTGATTTTTGTCTGTAGGGATAACGTTTCTATTAACAATATCTTTCAGGACCCTTTCCTCTGTTTTATGAGCTGTGGAAAAGAAGTTCCTGTAAAATAGTCTAATAGGGGGTATAGGTGTTGTGTTAGTTGTCTCTTCGGAGGTTGCATGGCTTTTCACTTTCCTTCTTATGATGTCTTCGATGAAACCATTGGAGAAGCCGTTATTGACTAGAACCTGCCTTACCCTACAGAGTTCTTCAGGAACTCTGAAGAACTCTGTAGGGTAAGGCAGGTTCTAGTCAATAACGGCTTCTCCAATGGTTTCATCGAAGACATCATAAGAAGGAAAGTGAAAAGCCATGCAACCTCCGAAGAGACAACTAACACAACACCTATACCCCCTATTAGACTATTTTACAGGAACTTCTTTTCCACAGCTCATAAAACAGAGGAAAGGGTCCTGAAAGATATTGTTAATAGAAACGTTATCCCTACAGACAAAAATCAGAGGATACAACTGACGATTTACTATAAAACCAGAAAAACGGCCAGCCTACTCATGAGAAACTCTCCAGACACGAAACAGAACGCTTTAAAAGAGACTAACGTCGTCTATGCCTTCAAATGCCCACTTGGGGACTGTAAGCTCCAAAAAACCCAGTATATAGGCAAGACAACAACATCTCTTTCTAGGCGTTTAACGATGCATAAACAACAGGGCTCCATTAAGGAACATATAATCTCTTCCCATAACCAAACCATCGCCAGAGAAATCCTAGTAAACAACACAGAAATCATCGATAGATAGAGCGATAGCAGGCGGCTTGACGTTTGCGAGGCACTACACATCAAGAAGTCAACACCAGCAATCAACAGCCAATTATTGCACAACTATATTCTACCCACCTCAAGACTCCGCTCCAATATAGAAGCATCAAGAAATATGGACCAATAGGCTTTCTACAAACACTTCTATTCAATATCCATTGTTTCGTGTTCTGTCTTGTGTTGATACTTGTAATACCCTATTAATATCCTCTAATGCCACATCATCCTTCCCACCTCACTCAAATGTAATGCCACATCACCCTTCCCACCTCACTCAAATGTAGATATAAAATCAGGGAAACGTAAGTTCTAATCAGTTGTGTATTTGTGAAGTCTTTGAAAATGTAATAAGTTTTACGAAACGCGCCCGTGTCGCGTCAGACTAGAAATAAAAATGAATTTTGGAGAAGTGATTTTTGATTTACCTCCAACAGTGAAGCATAATGTACGAAAGATTGAGAAAATTCGTGTTAGAATTATTAATCTTACTTTTTCGGTCATATTTAATAAAATATGTCTACAGGAAAGACTGCTACCAAAATATACTAATATATATATATATATATATATATATATATATATATATATATATATATATATATATATATATATATATATATATATATATATATATATATATATATATATATATATATATATATATATATATATATATATATATATATATATATGTCGTACCTAGTAGCCAGAACTCACTTCTCAGCCTACTATGCAAGGCCCGATTTGCCTAATAAACCAAGTTTTCATGAATTATTGTTTTTTCGACTACCTAACCTAACCTAACTTTTTTCGGCTACCTAACCTAACCTAACCTATAAACATAGGTTAGGTTAGATAGGGTTGGTTAGGTTGGGTCATATATCTAAGTTAATTTTAACTCCAATAAAAAAAAATTGACCTCATATATAATGAAATGGGTAGCTTTATCATTTCATAAGAAAAAAATTTGAGAAAATATATTAATTCAGGAAAACTTGGCTTATTAGGCAAATCGGGCCTTGCATAGTAGGCTGAGAAGTGCGTTCTGGCTACTAGGTACTCCGAGGCTATGGGTCCCCCACATTGGCACCAGAGGTGGTACCCTCACAAACTCTATGGGTCTGTATATATATATATTTATATATATATATATATATATATATATATATATATATATATATATATATATATATATATATATATATATGTATGCGAACAAGCCTGAATGGTCCCCAGGACAATATGCAACTGAAAACTCACACCCCAGAAGTGACTCGAACCCATACTCCCAGAAGCAACGCAACTGGTATGTACAAGACGCCTTAATCCACTTGACCATCACAACCGGACAAAATGAGGTGATAGCCGAGGCTATCTCGGCTATCTATATCTATATCTTATATATATATATATATATATATATATATATATATATATATATATATATATATATATATATATATATATATATATATATATGTATATATATATATATATATTAGTATATTTTGGTAGCAGTCTTTCCTGTAGACATATATTATTAAATATGACCGAAAAAGTAAGATTAATAATTCTAACACGAATTTTCTCAATCTTTCGTACATTTCTTTTCATTGTTGGAGGTAAATCAAAAATCAATTCTCCAAAATTCATTTTTATTTCTAGTCTGACGCGACACGAGCGCGTTTCGTAAAACTTATTACATTTTCAAAGACTTTAGTTCACAAATACACAACTGAATAGAACTTACGCATCTCCGATTTTATATCTACATTTGAGTGAGGTGGAAGGGGTGATGTGGCATTAACACAAGACAGAACAAGATGTGGCATTAATAGGGTATTAATTTCATCAACACAAGACAGAACAAGAAGTGGTATTAATAGGGTATTAATTTCATCAACACAAGACAGAACACGAAACAATGGATATTGAATAGAAGTGTTTGTAGAAAGCCTATTGGTCCATATTTCTTGATGCTTCTACATTGGAGCGGAGTCTTGAGGTGGGTAGAATATAGTTGTGCAATAATTGGCTGTTGATTGCTTGTGTTTACTTCTTGATGTGTAGTGCCTCGCAAACGTCAAGCCGCCTGCTATCGCTGTATCTATCGATGATTTCTGTGTTGTTTACTAGGATTTCTCTGGCGATGGTTTGGTTGTATGAAGAGATTATATGTTCCTTAATGGAGCCCTGTTGCTTATGCATCGTTAAACGCCAAGAAAGAGATGTTGTTGTCTTGCCTATATACTGGGTTTTTTGGAACTTACAGTCCCCAAGAGGGCATTTGAAGGCATAGACGACGTTAGTCTCTTTTAAAGCGTTCTGTTTTGTGTCTGGAGAGTTTCTCATGAGTAGGCTGGCCGTTTTTCTGGTTTTATAGTAAATCGTCAGTTGTATCCTCTGATTTTTGTCTGTAGGGATAACGTTTCTATTAACAATATCCTTCAGGACCCTTTCCTCCGTTTTATGAGCTGTGGAAAAGAAGTTCCTGTAAAATAGTCTAATAGGGGATATAGGTGTTGTGTTAGTTGTCTCTTCAGAGGTTGCATGGCTTTTCACTTTCCATCTTATGATGTCTTTGACGAAACCATTGGAGAAGCCGTTATTGACTAGGACCTGCCTTACCCTACAGAGTTCTTCGTTGACTTGCTTCCATTCTGAGCTGTGGCTGAGAGCACGGTCGACGTATGTGTTAACAACACTCCTCTTGTACCTGTCTGGGCAGTCGCTGTTGGCACTTAGGCACATTCCTATGTTTGTTTCCTTAGTGTAGACTGCAGTGTGGAAACCTCCGCCCTTTTCCATGACTGCTACATCTAGAAAGGGCAGCTTCCCATCCTTTTCCATCTCGTAAGTGAAACGAAGCACGGAACTCTGCTCAAATGCCTCCTTCAGCTCCTGCAGATGTCTGACATCAGGTACCTGTGTAAAAATGTCGTCAACATACCTGCAGTATATGGCCGGTTTCAAGTTTATGTCGACTAAGACTTTTTGCTCGATGGTACCCATGTAGAAGTTTGCAAACAGGACACCAAGGGGAGAACCCATGGCGACCCCATCTACTTGCTTATACATGTGCCCATCCGGGCTCAAGAAGGGTGCCTCTTGAGCCCGGATGGGCTCAAGAGGCACCCTTCTTGAGCCCGGATGGGTGAACTACTCCAAGCTTGTACTAAAGTACAAGCTTGGAGTAGTTTCCTCAGAATATTTTCTGGTATGTCAAGAGGAGTACAGGCTGGATCACGATACACTCTGTCGGCTATCATTCCGATTGTCTCGTCCACAGGTACGTTGGTAAACAGCGATTCTACGTCCAACGAGGCTCTTATCCCTGTGGCCCGTGTGCCCCACAGTAAGTCAACAAATTCCTTTGGAGACTTCAGGCTGAAGGCGCAAGGAACATAAGGAGTCAGCAGGCCGTTGAGTCGCTTCGCCAGTCTGTACGTGGGTGTGGGTATCTGGCTAATGATATGGATATGCGTATGGAAATGTCAAGACACACAAGCCTGGAAACCCACTTCGGCCAATCATTAGCCAGATACCCACACCCACGTACAGACTGGTGAAGCGACTCAACGGCCTGCTGACTCCTTATGTTCCTTGCGCCTTTAGCCTGAAGTCTCTAAAGGAATTTGTTGACTTACTGCGGGGCACACGGGCCACAGGGATAAGAGCCTTGTTGGACGTAGAATCGCTGTTTACCAACGTACCTGTGGACGAGACAATCGGAATGATAGCCGACAGAGTGTATCGTGATCCAGCCTGTACTCCTCTTGACATACCAGAAAATATTCTGAGGAAACTACTCCAAGCTTGTACTAAAGAGGCACCCTTCTTGAGCCCGGATGGGCACATGTATAAGCAAGTAGATGGGGTCGCCATGGGTTCTCCCCTAAGTGAAGAAATATGGACCAATAGGCTTTCTACAAACACTTCTATTCAATATCCATTGTTTCGTGTTCTGTCTTGTGTTGATGAAATTAATACCCTATTAATACCACTTCTTGTTCTGTCTTGTGTTGATGAAATTAATACTCTATTAATGCCACATCTTGTTCTGTCTTGTGTTAATGCCACATCACCCCTTCCACCTCACTCAAATGTAGATATAAAATCGGAGATGCGTAAGTTCTATTCAGTTGTGTATTTGTGAACTAAAGTCTTTGAAAATGTAATAAGTTTCACGAAACGCGCTCGTGTCGCGTCAGACTAGAAATAAAAATGAATTTTGGAGAATTGATTTTTGATTTACCTCCAACAGTGAAAAGAAATGTACGAAAGATTGAGAAAATTCGTGTTAGAAATATTAATCTTACTTTTTCGGTCATATTTAATAATATATGTCTACAGGAAAGACTGCTACCAAAATATACTAATATATATATATATATATATATATATATATATATATATATATATATATATATATATATATATATATATATATATATATATATATATATATATGTCGTACCTAGTAGCCAGAACGCACTTCTCTGCCTACTATGCAAGGCCCGATTTGCCTAATAAGCCAAGTTTTCATGAATTACTTGTTTTTCGACTACCTAACCTACCTAACCTAACCTAACCTAACTTTTTCGCCTACCTAACCTAACCTATAAAGATAGGTTAGGTAGGGTTGGTTAGGTTCGGTCATATAGCTACGTTAATTTTAACGCAAATAAAAAAAAATTGACCTCATACATAATGAAATGGGTAGCTTTATCATTTCCCAAGAAAGAAATTAGAGAAAATATATTAATTCAGGAAAACTTGGCTTATTAGGCAAATCGGGCCTTGCATAGTAGGCTGAGAAGTACGTTCTGGCTACTAGGTACGACATATATATATATATATATATATATATATATATATATATATATATATATGCATATATATATATATATATATATATATATATATATATATATATATATATATATATATATTTATATATATATATATTTATATATATATATATATATATATATATATATATATATATATATATATATATATATATATATATATACATATATATATATATATATATATATATATATATATATATATATATATATATATATATATATATATATATATATATATAAATATATATATATATGTGTTGACAGGGTGAGCTGCAGTGAGTTCGTTAGCAGTGCTAACAGGGTGAGTTACAGTGAACTCGTAAACAGTGTTGACAGGGTGAGCTGCAGTGAGCTCGTTAGCAGTGCTAACAGGGTGAGTTACAGTGAACTCGTCAACAGTGTTGACAGGGTGAGCTACAGTGAGCTCGTTAGCAGTGCTAACAGGGTGAGTTACAGTGAACTCGTCAACAGTGTTGACAGGGTGAGCTGCAGTGAGCTCGTTAGCAGTGCTAACAGGGTGAGTTACAGTGAACTCGTCAACAGTGTTGACAGGGTGAGCTACAGTGAGCTCGTTAGCAGTGCTAACAGGGTGAGTTACAGTGAACTCGTCAACAGTGTTGACAGGGTGAGCTACAGTGAGCTCGTTAGCAGTGCTAACAGGGTGAGTTACAGTGAACTCGTCAACAGTGTTGACAGGGTGAGCTGCAGTGAGCTCGTTAACAGTTAACAGGGTGAGTTCAGTGAACTCGTCAACAGTGTTGACAGGGTGAGCTGCAGTGAGCTCGTTAACAGTTAACAGGGTGAGTTCAGTGAACTCGAATTAACGAGGTGGAGTTTTGCATCATTCAATTATCATGACGAGCAGTGCTCGTGGCATGGGGAACATTAAAACGTTCGATTGTCATGGCGAGCAATATTAAGCTCGTACGCATGGTGAACAAGCACTCATATTATTACGGTAATTCTAAGGTGAGCTATATTAAGCTCATGAAGCATGTTAATTAACAATGCTGATGTTTAACGATAATGCATTAAACATATTAGTTCTCTGTAAATTCGCTTACTTATTAGTAAGTTTGCAAGTTTGTTCGTGCTGCGCTCCAACACTAAATAAGCAGAAACGAAAGAAAAAACAACTCAAACAATTGATGCAAGTATTTATCACTAACTCTTAGTGCAGAAAACATGGTATCAAGAAGGTTTTCTTGGCAAACCTTTAAGCGCAAGTATAGTGGACCAGTGGTCCTAGTGAATTTGTAATTACTGAAGTTGCTTGATGACTTCATAGAATTACTAAATTCAGGAAATGCCAGTGGCATTGAGTGCTAGATTCTCTAGCCTAACATAATTAATTACCTAGGGAGTACTAGATTCTCTAGCCCAACATTACAATTTACCTAGGAAGACTGAGTGTGGTCAATTACTACTTGTCGAGAATAATTCTAGGTCTGCAGTGAATTCAATGGTTTGGTCGCTGTGACTTGTACTTGTTTGAGTACGGACCATTGGTTTTCACTGAGAGCTATGAAACATCTCGGCGAGTATCAATTGCACTACATTCAATCTGAGTTTATTACTCAGCTGTGTTTCTCCTTTTAGCTTGCTGCTGGAGAATTGATTTACTGCTGACTAATTTATTATTGTTGGCAGGTTTAGGCTTGTTCACATTCAGAACTTTACCAGTAAGTAAGTAGCCACCTGCAGATTGGAGCATATTCATTCCCAATCGTTTAACATGTCCAGTTATGAACTGGTAATAGTAGTCGGCTCCTACTAGTACATCTACATTGTTAAGGCGGTCAGACGTTAACTTGTTGTCAGCCAAATTAATTTCACGTTCCTGCAGGAAGTGGGCTGTGTACCCCAGACCCTTAATATTTAAGTCTAAAGGTATTTGATCTACAACAATGGCTTGGACAGCCTTGGCATGACTACCTAGTCGTACAAGCGGTTGAACTACTGAGTATTCATGGGTTCCTCGATTTATCATGAACCCTGACAAGTTTAATTTTACCTGTCCTATTGGTTGTAAATTAAGTGCCTCTGCTGCCCTTTGAGTAATGAAAGTTCTCTGGGAACCTTGATCAAATAGTCCACGTGTGGTGATCTTGGCTCCTCTGTTCTTCACTTGAAGTTGGGCAGTAGGCAAAGCAGCATCCACTTGAGATGCTTGTGAAGTTACGCTGTACACATCTAGCACCTTGCAGCACTGTACTGGTGTAGATTCTCTACGTCCTATTCTAGGATTGACATTAGATTGACATGATTGACTGCACTGTGCAAATTAGTCCTAACTAATTTGCACAGTGCAGCATGATGCTTGCCCCTTCTACACCTATTGCAGGTGTTCAGTGGGGTTTCACAGCTGTTAACATTATGTGGTTTGAGACACCTAGTACATTTGTGTAACTGTTTGAGTCGTCTGACTCTTGTGTCTCTATTAGGATAATTAGTACATTTGTACAGAGAATGTTTTTGATTGCAAAACAAGCACATTCCCCATCCTACAGATCGTTTAGGGGTTACCGATTTAGGTAAAACAGTATTTGCAGGTTGTGATGGTTTTACTGCTTGCATTTGCTTGTTATTTATTCTCTTGTGAGTACTTAGTGTACTCTGGGGAACCATTAATAAGCTCTTGGGAGTGCTCTTTGGACTATTAGGTCTCACTGATGAATCAGTGTTTGACTGATTGTTGTTACATTGAGTATTAGCACCTTTGTTACCTAGTGACAGTGTCACTTTAGGAGTTTCAGGTAAGGAAACTGATGTAGGTAGAGTTTTGGTGCATTCAGATTCAGCATTAATTGCTTGGTCTGCTGTATGATTGCTCATATTGCGCAAACCTGTAAATATATCCTGCATTGACAGGGTATTACCATTCTGGTATACATATAATTTATTAAGTGTGTCACCAGACAATTTTCTTTGGATGATAATTTTAGTCATCCACTCAGTAGTTGGGTGATCCACCTCTTTACTGAAAGAATTTATCAGTGACTCAAGCTGGAAACTAAAGGCTTGTAAAGAGTCAACCGATTGTTCTGGTGAGGATAAATTTAATAATTGGTGCACAAGGTTTATAATAGTCTTCTCATTGTTAGCACTTACTTTAGAAGGCTGTGGTGAGCAATTGTGACCATTACTTGTGTTGCTTAAGGCTTCTTGCTTAGCCTCAGCTTTGATTACAGCTTCGACTGCTGCTGCAGCATTAGCTTTATCATTTTCTGGTTCAGATTCACTGATCATTGCAGCTTCACTTGTTTCATCTGCAGCTTCACTTGTTTCTCTGGGTTCTGGTGATAAGCTAGTTAATTCAGTAGCCTTATGTATTGAACTTATAGAATCCAAGGAACATTGAGAAGAGTGGTCTGAAATTGGATCAGACTCTGTAAACAAATCATCACATGAAGCTGTATTAGATGAGAGGTTAGAAAATGAAGGTTGAACTTCAGTTGTGGATTCTGTGTAGTGATCAGTATTGATTAGAGGACTCTCCTCGTCTTGAGGTAGCTCATGTATTTCATCTGAGCTGGGTGCTTGCTTGGTTGTAGTTTTTCTACAAAAATGTTCTATCCAATCAGGATCATTTTGTTTCGCAAGCACTCTTTTATAGTGATCTAACTTGTCTTGAATGGTATCTTCATATTCATCAAGATCATATTCTATCAGACTTAATTCGTCTGGGTCAGTATTACTGCTAAAGAGTTTGTCCTTATAAGCCTCGATTGTCTCCTTCACCTGGACATATTTTTCGTTAGCTGCCTCTGTGAAGAGGTCAATTGGATTGTTTTCTAAACAGTTGTCGCAGTCGTCAAGTCGTCTTGACAGGTACCTTTGGAGACCTCTCAGGATAATACTGATTCTCTTTAATATTTCAGAAGCATCCATTCTGGATGTAAATTTGAGCCTTATAAGGCTTATATAGCTACTTGTATAGCTATGGTGTCTGCTCCTTGATGTAGAGCAGGTATAAGTATTGACAGCCTGGTATTTCTTGAGGCTGGTTGTAATTTACCTCATTTAGAGGTTAGCTACCTACCTAATATTAAGCAACTAAGATTTGAGTGGTACCTTGGTCTCACTACAGGTGTTCCTCAGCTTAGCTCTTCTAAATCAGCCTCGGATGGGTAGTGGACTTACAGTAACACTCAAAGACACACATAGAAATATGCAATAAAATAATTACACAATAAATGGTTAATCCCACCCTTGATAGGGTCAGCACAAAAGAATAATATATGTCACTAACTAGCTCAAGCCTAGTCGTGGGAATTTCTACTTGAGAAACTACAACTATATTTAGTCTGTGCTTGTGCCAAATTCAACACAATCACAGGCTAAATTGCTACCTAATAAAAGTTGGCAAAGATTATATTATGGTGCAGTAATGTGCAAATAATTGTGTTGTGTTTTTGTTTTTTTTGGATTTTATATAATATACACTTGTTTAATTATGTGTATAAGAAATTAAATGAACACAAAGGAATTAATTGTGTTTGGCAAGTATTCTACTGCCGTAAATATTATCTAACTCCTAAATGTACTCCTAATTGTGGAATAAAATGTTATCAGGGTTAGTAATGATTAATATTTTAATTATAAATTTAATGCCTATCCGGTTCGATAAGGACCATAATGTGGGACATTTGGGGTTTGAATCTGATTATTTAAATATTAATGTAGTAAATTAAATTACGAAGGACCACCCGCTTTTATAGTAAAGAGGGAAACTGAGAATTTCTGATCATTAGATAATTCCTAGATGAACCAGTAACTATGGATAAAATACTAGAGAATATGATCATAGAAATAATTAATGGGCTGTATAATTAAATGAATCAAACCCTCAAACACCTACATTGGGGGGTTATTACTGGAAGTCAGTACGTCCAGGAACTTGTGTGGTTCGTTCACTAATCCAAATTATAATAATCTAATCTTATGAATTATAGTGAAACCAATATCATTACCATGAATGGGAACATAGATTATAAGTATAAAAATGATAATCACAATAAACACATGTTAATCCCAAGGAATTCTGCATGTAAGCAATTTCAGAAAATTAATAAATGAATACAAAGGAATCTTAGCTTAATGACGATTCCTTTGTGTAAGTCACGACGCTTCCTCTAATTCACTGGACTCGGCTGGCTGACGAGTGGGATGGATTAACATGGGAGAAGGCGGCAAGGAGAATTCTTCTCACGTGCTGCAAAAACAAATATTTACAGTAGCAACTAATTAAACTACTGAATCTCTATGTTCAAGAAATTAAGATTTGCAGGCGATAATGGGTAATGACCTGTGGTTTGGTGTTGGTATGTGTCGTCACGGTCAATCACCCAGCTACTATACTACACCTTACCGGATGCATCAAATAAGGAGAAGATACTTAGCTAATATGGGCACTGTATAAGTTTTAAGATTGCCGAAATTCGCGTCCCAGGCTCTGGCTTCACCATATCCTGGATAATGGCGCGCTTCACTGGCCGGTCACGTGTAGTCAAGAACCAGATTAAAAAGGTTCCTTATGTTACACCGACACCAGTTGAAGATATTATCTGCAAGGTTGTTCACGCCTCACAGTGGCGACTTTCATCTCAGGATGGATAACGTCTACCCTGATGACTGGGCAATGGCGTCTCCTCGTGAGCACGATGAGGACAGGTCTGCTCGAGAGCTTCCATCCACGTGTACTGGCGGGTCCTCCTGACCCACGCCGCGTCTCGCGTTCATTAGACAAATTATTGTCATGAATATTAGTATTTCTCGCATTTGTGCTTGAAATGTTGGAGACAGGACGGGTTTATTATTTAGAAGAGGGAAATATTATTATTTGCCAATTTAGTGATAGTAAACATATAAGGGAGAGGAATTAATGTCTCTCCATGGCATTCACTTGTGACGTTAACTTTTATTACTAGATAACCGCTATGACTCTAACGCTCTATTCAGCTTTTAGTTGGAGGTCAATTTATCTGTAATTAATTATCACACAGAATGCCTTGGTTATAGAGAATCAAATTTAATTCTCAGATACATTGGATAT
Organism: Procambarus clarkii; assembly: GCF_040958095.1. Lineage (NCBI taxonomy): Eukaryota > Metazoa > Arthropoda > Malacostraca > Decapoda > Cambaridae > Procambarus > Procambarus clarkii. The sequence goes on from NC_091206.1 coordinate 27,667,264, forward strand.
AATGTGTTTAATGTAATGAAATCTGACGCAATACTGGCGTCGGGTGACGTGAGAATTCTAGCCTACTGCACTTGCTACAAAACTTCTCTAATTTTTTTCTTATGAAATGATAAAGCTACCCATTTCATTATGTATGAGGTCAATTTTTTTTTATTGGAGTTAAAATTAAGGTAGATATATGACCGAACCTAACCAACCCTACCTAACCTAACCTAACCTATCTCTATAGGTTAGGTTAGGTTAGGTAGCCGAAAATTTAGGTTAGGTTAGGTTAGGTAGGTTAGGTAGTCGAAAAACAAATAATTCATGAAAACTTGGCTTATTAGGCAAACCGGGCCTTACATAGTAGGCTGAGAAGTGCGTTCTGGCTACTAGGTACGACATATATATATATATATATATATATATATATATATATATATATATATATATATATATATATATATATATATATATATATAAATATATGTGTGTGTGTATGTATATGTATATATATATATATATATATATATATATATATATATATATATATATATATATATATATATATATATATATATATATATATATATATATATATATATATGTGTGTGTGTGTGTATGTATATGTATATAAATGTATATGTATATATATATATATATATATATATATATATATATATATATATATATATATATATATATATATTTATATTGTGACGGTGTTCCCCCCCTTTATATTTTTCCCACACCCGCAGTAAGAGTCATGTCCACTTTACCCGAGCGTTCTCTACGTCTCTGGCATCAGTTTGGTATATGTGGGAGAGTGGAGTGTTCTCGGAGTGCCGAGAAATTCATAAAAGAAGAGTATTTTGGGCTGTGGTTTAGGCCCTTTAGGGAGCCAATATGGCGCTTGCTCTTCTGTTTTCCCGCGTTTTCCCGTGTTTTCAGGAACTCTGAAGAACTCTGTAGGGTAAGGCAGGTTCTAGTCAATAACGGCTTCTCCAATGGTTTCATCGAAGACATCATAAGAAGGAAAGTGAAAAGCCATGCAACCTCCGAAGAGACAACTAACACAACACCTATACCCCCTATTAGACTATTTTACAGGAACTTCTTTTCCACAGCTCATAAAACAGAGGAAAGGGTCCTGAAAGATATTGTTAATAGAAACGTTATCCCTACAGACAAAAATCAGAGGATACAACTGACGATTTACTATAAAACCAGAAAAACGGCCAGCCTACTCATGAGAAACTCTCCAGACACGAAACAGAACGCTTTAAAAGAGACTAACGTCGTCTATGCCTTCAAATGCCCACTTGGGGACTGTAAGCTCCAAAAAACCCAGTATATAGGCAAGACAACAACATCTCTTTCTAGGCGTTTAACGATGCATAAACAACAGGGCTCCATTAAGGAACATATAATCTCTTCCCATAACCAAACCATCGCCAGAGAAATCCTAGTAAACAACACAGAAATCATCGATAGATAGAGCGATAGCAGGCGGCTTGACGTTTGCGAGGCACTACACATCAAGAAGTCAACACCAGCAATCAACAGCCAATTATTGCACAACTATATTCTACCCACCTCAAGACTCCGCTCCAATATAGAAGCATCAAGAAATATGGACCAATAGGCTTTCTACAAACACTTCTATTCAATATCCATTGTTTCGTGTTCTGTCTTGTGTTGATACTTGTAATACCCTATTAATATCCTCTAATGCCACATCATCCTTCCCACCTCACTCAAATGTAATGCCACATCACCCTTCCCACCTCACTCAAATGTAGATATAAAATCAGGGAAACGTAAGTTCTAATCAGTTGTGTATTTGTGAAGTCTTTGAAAATGTAATAAGTTTTACGAAACGCGCCCGTGTCGCGTCAGACTAGAAATAAAAATGAATTTTGGAGAAGTGATTTTTGATTTACCTCCAACAGTGAAGCATAATGTACGAAAGATTGAGAAAATTCGTGTTAGAATTATTAATCTTACTTTTTCGGTCATATTTAATAAAATATGTCTACAGGAAAGACTGCTACCAAAATATACTAATATATATATATATATATATATATATATATATATATATATATATATATATATATATATATATATATATATATATATATATATATATATATATATATATATATATATATATGTCGCACCTAGTAGCCAGAACTCACTTCTCAGCCTACTATGCAAGGCCCGATTTGCCTAATAAACCAAGTTTTCATGAATTATTGTTTTTTCGACTACCTAACCTAACCTAACTTTTTTCGGCTACCTAACCTAACCTAACCTATAAACATAGGTTAGGTTAGATAGGGTTGGTTAGGTTGGGTCATATATCTAAGTTAATTTTAACTCCAATAAAAAAAAATTGACCTCATATATAATGAAATGGGTAGCTTTATCATTTCATAAGAAAAAAATTTGAGAAAATATATTAATTCAGGAAAACTTGGCTTATTAGGCAAATCGGGCCTTGCATAGTAGGCTGAGAAGTGCGTTCTGGCTACTAGGTACTCCGAGGCTATGGGTCCCCCACATTGGCACCAGAGGTGGTACCCTCACAAACTCTATGGGTCTGTATATATATATATTTATATATATATATATATATATATATATATATATATATATATATATATATATATATATATATATATATGTATGCGAACAAGCCTGAATGGTCCCCAGGACAATATGCAACTGAAAACTCACACCCCAGAAGTGACTCGAACCCATACTCCCAGAAGCAACGCAACTGGTATGTACAAGACGCCTTAATCCACTTGACCATCACAACCGGACAAAATGAGGTGATAGCCGAGGCTATCTCGGCTATCTATATCTATATCTTATATATATATATATATATATATATATATATATATATATATATATATATATATATATATATATATATATATATATGTATATATATATATATATATTAGTATATTTTGGTAGCAGTCTTTCCTGTAGACATATATTATTAAATATGACCGAAAAAGTAAGATTAATAATTCTAACACGAATTTTCTCAATCTTTCGTACATTTCTTTTCATTGTTGGAGGTAAATCAAAAATCAATTCTCCAAAATTCATTTTTATTTCTAGTCTGACGCGACACGAGCGCGTTTCGTAAAACTTATTACATTTTCAAAGACTTTAGTTCACAAATACACAACTGAATAGAACTTACGCATCTCCGATTTTATATCTACATTTGAGTGAGGTGGAAGGGGTGATGTGGCATTAACACAAGACAGAACAAGATGTGGCATTAATAGGGTATTAATTTCATCAACACAAGACAGAACAAGAAGTGGTATTAATAGGGTATTAATTTCATCAACACAAGACAGAACACGAAACAATGGATATTGAATAGAAGTGTTTGTAGAAAGCCTATTGGTCCATATTTCTTGATGCTTCTACATTGGAGCGGAGTCTTGAGGTGGGTAGAATATAGTTGTGCAATAATTGGCTGTTGATTGCTTGTGTTTACTTCTTGATGTGTAGTGCCTCGCAAACGTCAAGCCGCCTGCTATCGCTGTATCTATCGATGATTTCTGTGTTGTTTACTAGGATTTCTCTGGCGATGGTTTGGTTGTATGAAGAGATTATATGTTCCTTAATGGAGCCCTGTTGCTTATGCATCGTTAAACGCCAAGAAAGAGATGTTGTTGTCTTGCCTATATACTGGGTTTTTTGGAACTTACAGTCCCCAAGAGGGCATTTGAAGGCATAGACGACGTTAGTCTCTTTTAAAGCGTTCTGTTTTGTGTCTGGAGAGTTTCTCATGAGTAGGCTGGCCGTTTTTCTGGTTTTATAGTAAATCGTCAGTTGTATCCTCTGATTTTTGTCTGTAGGGATAACGTTTCTATTAACAATATCCTTCAGGACCCTTTCCTCCGTTTTATGAGCTGTGGAAAAGAAGTTCCTGTAAAATAGTCTAATAGGGGATATAGGTGTTGTGTTAGTTGTCTCTTCAGAGGTTGCATGGCTTTTCACTTTCCATCTTATGATGTCTTTGACGAAACCATTGGAGAAGCCGTTATTGACTAGGACCTGCCTTACCCTACAGAGTTCTTCGTTGACTTGCTTCCATTCTGAGCTGTGGCTGAGAGCACGGTCGACGTATGTGTTAACAACACTCCTCTTGTACCTGTCTGGGCAGTCGCTGTTGGCACTTAGGCACATTCCTATGTTTGTTTCCTTAGTGTAGACTGCAGTGTGGAAACCTCCGCCCTTTTCCATGACTGCTACATCTAGAAAGGGCAGCTTCCCATCCTTTTCCATCTCGTAAGTGAAACGAAGCACGGAACTCTGCTCAAATGCCTCCTTCAGCTCCTGCAGATGTCTGACATCAGGTACCTGTGTAAAAATGTCGTCAACATACCTGCAGTATATGGCCGGTTTCAAGTTTATGTCGACTAAGACTTTTTGCTCGATGGTACCCATGTAGAAGTTTGCAAACAGGACACCAAGGGGAGAACCCATGGCGACCCCATCTACTTGCTTATACATGTGCCCATCCGGGCTCAAGAAGGGTGCCTCTTGAGCCCGGATGGGCTCAAGAGGCACCCTTCTTGAGCCCGGATGGGTGAACTACTCCAAGCTTGTACTAAAGTACAAGCTTGGAGTAGTTTCCTCAGAATATTTTCTGGTATGTCAAGAGGAGTACAGGCTGGATCACGATACACTCTGTCGGCTATCATTCCGATTGTCTCGTCCACAGGTACGTTGGTAAACAGCGATTCTACGTCCAACGAGGCTCTTATCCCTGTGGCCCGTGTGCCCCACAGTAAGTCAACAAATTCCTTTGGAGACTTCAGGCTGAAGGCGCAAGGAACATAAGGAGTCAGCAGGCCGTTGAGTCGCTTCGCCAGTCTGTACGTGGGTGTGGGTATCTGGCTAATGATATGGATATGCGTATGGAAATGTCAAGACACACAAGCCTGGAAACCCACTTCGGCCAATCATTAGCCAGATACCCACACCCACGTACAGACTGGTGAAGCGACTCAACGGCCTGCTGACTCCTTATGTTCCTTGCGCCTTTAGCCTGAAGTCTCTAAAGGAATTTGTTGACTTACTGCGGGGCACACGGGCCACAGGGATAAGAGCCTTGTTGGACGTAGAATCGCTGTTTACCAACGTACCTGTGGACGAGACAATCGGAATGATAGCCGACAGAGTGTATCGTGATCCAGCCTGTACTCCTCTTGACATACCAGAAAATATTCTGAGGAAACTACTCCAAGCTTGTACTAAAGAGGCACCCTTCTTGAGCCCGGATGGGCACATGTATAAGCAAGTAGATGGGGTCGCCATGGGTTCTCCCCTAAGTGAAGAAATATGGACCAATAGGCTTTCTACAAACACTTCTATTCAATATCCATTGTTTCGTGTTCTGTCTTGTGTTGATGAAATTAATACCCTATTAATACCACTTCTTGTTCTGTCTTGTGTTGATGAAATTAATACTCTATTAATGCCACATCTTGTTCTGTCTTGTGTTAATGCCACATCACCCCTTCCACCTCACTCAAATGTAGATATAAAATCGGAGATGCGTAAGTTCTATTCAGTTGTGTATTTGTGAACTAAAGTCTTTGAAAATGTAATAAGTTTCACGAAACGCGCTCGTGTCGCGTCAGACTAGAAATAAAAATGAATTTTGGAGAATTGATTTTTGATTTACCTCCAACAGTGAAAAGAAATGTACGAAAGATTGAGAAAATTCGTGTTAGAAATATTAATCTTACTTTTTCGGTCATATTTAATAATATATGTCTACAGGAAAGACTGCTACCAAAATATACTAATATATATATATATATATATATATATATATATATATATATATATATATATATATATATATATATATATATATATATATATATGTCGTACCTAGTAGCCAGAACGCACTTCTCTGCCTACTATGCAAGGCCCGATTTGCCTAATAAGCCAAGTTTTCATGAATTACTTGTTTTTCGACTACCTAACCTACCTAACCTAACCTAACCTAACTTTTTCGCCTACCTAACCTAACCTATAAAGATAGGTTAGGTAGGGTTGGTTAGGTTCGGTCATATAGCTACGTTAATTTTAACGCAAATAAAAAAAAATTGACCTCATACATAATGAAATGGGTAGCTTTATCATTTCCCAAGAAAGAAATTAGAGAAAATATATTAATTCAGGAAAACTTGGCTTATTAGGCAAATCGGGCCTTGCATAGTAGGCTGAGAAGTACGTTCTGGCTACTAGGTACGACATATATATATATATATATATATATATATATATATATATGTCGTACCTAGTAGCCAGAACTCACTTTTTGGCCAACTATGCAAGGCCTGATTTGCCTAATAAGCCAAGTTTTCCTGAATTAATATATTTTCTCTAATTTTTTTCTTATGAAATGATAAAGCTAACCATTTCATTATGTATAAGGTCAATTTTTTTTTATTGGAGTTAAAATTAACGTAGATATATGACCGAACCTAACCAACCCTACCTAACCTAACCTAACCTATCTTCATAGGTTAGGTTCGGTTAGGTAGCAGAAAAAGTTAGGTTAGGTTGGGTTAGGTAGGTTAGGTAGTCGAAAAAACATTAATTCATGAAAACTTGGCTTATTAGGCAAATCGGGCCTTGAATAGTAGGCTGATAAGTACGTTCTGGCTATTAGGTACGACATATATATATATATATATATATATGCATATATATATATATATATATATATATATATATATATATATATATATATATATATTTATATATATATATATTTATATATATATATATATATATATATATATATATATATATATATATATATATATATATATATATATATATATACATATATATATATATATATATATATATATATATATATATATATATATATATATATATATATATATATATATATATATATATATATATATAAATATATATATATATGTGTTGACAGGGTGAGCTGCAGTGAGTTCGTTAGCAGTGCTAACAGGGTGAGTTACAGTGAACTCGTAAACAGTGTTGACAGGGTGAGCTGCAGTGAGCTCGTTAGCAGTGCTAACAGGGTGAGTTACAGTGAACTCGTCAACAGTGTTGACAGGGTGAGCTACAGTGAGCTCGTTAGCAGTGCTAACAGGGTGAGTTACAGTGAACTCGTCAACAGTGTTGACAGGGTGAGCTGCAGTGAGCTCGTTAGCAGTGCTAACAGGGTGAGTTACAGTGAACTCGTCAACAGTGTTGACAGGGTGAGCTACAGTGAGCTCGTTAGCAGTGCTAACAGGGTGAGTTACAGTGAACTCGTCAACAGTGTTGACAGGGTGAGCTACAGTGAGCTCGTTAGCAGTGCTAACAGGGTGAGTTACAGTGAACTCGTCAACAGTGTTGACAGGGTGAGCTGCAGTGAGCTCGTTAACAGTTAACAGGGTGAGTTCAGTGAACTCGTCAACAGTGTTGACAGGGTGAGCTGCAGTGAGCTCGTTAACAGTTAACAGGGTGAGTTCAGTGAACTCGAATTAACGAGGTGGAGTTTTGCATCATTCAATTATCATGACGAGCAGTGCTCGTGGCATGGGGAACATTAAAACGTTCGATTGTCATGGCGAGCAATATTAAGCTCGTACGCATGGTGAACAAGCACTCATATTATTACGGTAATTCTAAGGTGAGCTATATTAAGCTCATGAAGCATGTTAATTAACAATGCTGATGTTTAACGATAATGCATTAAACATATTAGTTCTCTGTAAATTCGCTTACTTATTAGTAAGTTTGCAAGTTTGTTCGTGCTGCGCTCCAACACTAAATAAGCAGAAACGAAAGAAAAAACAACTCAAACAATTGATGCAAGTATTTATCACTAACTCTTAGTGCAGAAAACATGGTATCAAGAAGGTTTTCTTGGCAAACCTTTAAGCGCAAGTATAGTGGACCAGTGGTCCTAGTGAATTTGTAATTACTGAAGTTGCTTGATGACTTCATAGAATTACTAAATTCAGGAAATGCCAGTGGCATTGAGTGCTAGATTCTCTAGCCTAACATAATTAATTACCTAGGGAGTACTAGATTCTCTAGCCCAACATTACAATTTACCTAGGAAGACTGAGTGTGGTCAATTACTACTTGTCGAGAATAATTCTAGGTCTGCAGTGAATTCAATGGTTTGGTCGCTGTGACTTGTACTTGTTTGAGTACGGACCATTGGTTTTCACTGAGAGCTATGAAACATCTCGGCGAGTATCAATTGCACTACATTCAATCTGAGTTTATTACTCAGCTGTGTTTCTCCTTTTAGCTTGCTGCTGGAGAATTGATTTACTGCTGACTAATTTATTATTGTTGGCAGGTTTAGGCTTGTTCACATTCAGAACTTTACCAGTAAGTAAGTAGCCACCTGCAGATTGGAGCATATTCATTCCCAATCGTTTAACATGTCCAGTTATGAACTGGTAATAGTAGTCGGCTCCTACTAGTACATCTACATTGTTAAGGCGGTCAGACGTTAACTTGTTGTCAGCCAAATTAATTTCACGTTCCTGCAGGAAGTGGGCTGTGTACCCCAGACCCTTAATATTTAAGTCTAAAGGTATTTGATCTACAACAATGGCTTGGACAGCCTTGGCATGACTACCTAGTCGTACAAGCGGTTGAACTACTGAGTATTCATGGGTTCCTCGATTTATCATGAACCCTGACAAGTTTAATTTTACCTGTCCTATTGGTTGTAAATTAAGTGCCTCTGCTGCCCTTTGAGTAATGAAAGTTCTCTGGGAACCTTGATCAAATAGTCCACGTGTGGTGATCTTGGCTCCTCTGTTCTTCACTTGAAGTTGGGCAGTAGGCAAAGCAGCATCCACTTGAGATGCTTGTGAAGTTACGCTGTACACATCTAGCACCTTGCAGCACTGTACTGGTGTAGATTCTCTACGTCCTATTCTAGGATTGACATTAGATTGACATGATTGACTGCACTGTGCAAATTAGTCCTAACTAATTTGCACAGTGCAGCATGATGCTTGCCCCTTCTACACCTATTGCAGGTGTTCAGTGGGGTTTCACAGCTGTTAACATTATGTGGTTTGAGACACCTAGTACATTTGTGTAACTGTTTGAGTCGTCTGACTCTTGTGTCTCTATTAGGATAATTAGTACATTTGTACAGAGAATGTTTTTGATTGCAAAACAAGCACATTCCCCATCCTACAGATCGTTTAGGGGTTACCGATTTAGGTAAAACAGTATTTGCAGGTTGTGATGGTTTTACTGCTTGCATTTGCTTGTTATTTATTCTCTTGTGAGTACTTAGTGTACTCTGGGGAACCATTAATAAGCTCTTGGGAGTGCTCTTTGGACTATTAGGTCTCACTGATGAATCAGTGTTTGACTGATTGTTGTTACATTGAGTATTAGCACCTTTGTTACCTAGTGACAGTGTCACTTTAGGAGTTTCAGGTAAGGAAACTGATGTAGGTAGAGTTTTGGTGCATTCAGATTCAGCATTAATTGCTTGGTCTGCTGTATGATTGCTCATATTGCGCAAACCTGTAAATATATCCTGCATTGACAGGGTATTACCATTCTGGTATACATATAATTTATTAAGTGTGTCACCAGACAATTTTCTTTGGATGATAATTTTAGTCATCCACTCAGTAGTTGGGTGATCCACCTCTTTACTGAAAGAATTTATCAGTGACTCAAGCTGGAAACTAAAGGCTTGTAAAGAGTCAACCGATTGTTCTGGTGAGGATAAATTTAATAATTGGTGCACAAGGTTTATAATAGTCTTCTCATTGTTAGCACTTACTTTAGAAGGCTGTGGTGAGCAATTGTGACCATTACTTGTGTTGCTTAAGGCTTCTTGCTTAGCCTCAGCTTTGATTACAGCTTCGACTGCTGCTGCAGCATTAGCTTTATCATTTTCTGGTTCAGATTCACTGATCATTGCAGCTTCACTTGTTTCATCTGCAGCTTCACTTGTTTCTCTGGGTTCTGGTGATAAGCTAGTTAATTCAGTAGCCTTATGTATTGAACTTATAGAATCCAAGGAACATTGAGAAGAGTGGTCTGAAATTGGATCAGACTCTGTAAACAAATCATCACATGAAGCTGTATTAGATGAGAGGTTAGAAAATGAAGGTTGAACTTCAGTTGTGGATTCTGTGTAGTGATCAGTATTGATTAGAGGACTCTCCTCGTCTTGAGGTAGCTCATGTATTTCATCTGAGCTGGGTGCTTGCTTGGTTGTAGTTTTTCTACAAAAATGTTCTATCCAATCAGGATCATTTTGTTTCGCAAGCACTCTTTTATAGTGATCTAACTTGTCTTGAATGGTATCTTCATATTCATCAAGATCATATTCTATCAGACTTAATTCGTCTGGGTCAGTATTACTGCTAAAGAGTTTGTCCTTATAAGCCTCGATTGTCTCCTTCACCTGGACATATTTTTCGTTAGCTGCCTCTGTGAAGAGGTCAATTGGATTGTTTTCTAAACAGTTGTCGCAGTCGTCAAGTCGTCTTGACAGGTACCTTTGGAGACCTCTCAGGATAATACTGATTCTCTTTAATATTTCAGAAGCATCCATTCTGGATGTAAATTTGAGCCTTATAAGGCTTATATAGCTACTTGTATAGCTATGGTGTCTGCTCCTTGATGTAGAGCAGGTATAAGTATTGACAGCCTGGTATTTCTTGAGGCTGGTTGTAATTTACCTCATTTAGAGGTTAGCTACCTACCTAATATTAAGCAACTAAGATTTGAGTGGTACCTTGGTCTCACTACAGGTGTTCCTCAGCTTAGCTCTTCTAAATCAGCCTCGGATGGGTAGTGGACTTACAGTAACACTCAAAGACACACATAGAAATATGCAATAAAATAATTACACAATAAATGGTTAATCCCACCCTTGATAGGGTCAGCACAAAAGAATAATATATGTCACTAACTAGCTCAAGCCTAGTCGTGGGAATTTCTACTTGAGAAACTACAACTATATTTAGTCTGTGCTTGTGCCAAATTCAACACAATCACAGGCTAAATTGCTACCTAATAAAAGTTGGCAAAGATTATATTATGGTGCAGTAATGTGCAAATAATTGTGTTGTGTTTTTGTTTTTTTTGGATTTTATATAATATACACTTGTTTAATTATGTGTATAAGAAATTAAATGAACACAAAGGAATTAATTGTGTTTGGCAAGTATTCTACTGCCGTAAATATTATCTAACTCCTAAATGTACTCCTAATTGTGGAATAAAATGGTATCAGGGTTAGTAATGATTAATATTTTAATTATAAATTTAATGCCTATCCGGTTCGATAAGGACCATAATGTGGGACATTTGGGGTTTGAATCTGATTATTTAAATATTAATGTAGTAAATTAAATTACGAAGGACCACCCGCTTTTATAGTAAAGAGGGAAACTGAGAATTTCTGATCATTAGATAATTCCTAGATGAACCAGTAACTATGGATAAAATACTAGAGAATATGATCATAGAAATAATTAATGGGCTGTATAATTAAATGAATCAAACCCTCAAACACCTACATTGGGGGGTTATTACTGGAAGTCAGTACGTCCAGGAACTTGTGTGGTTCGTTCACTAATCCAAATTATAATAATCTAATCTTATGAATTATAGTGAAACCAATATCATTACCATGAATGGGAACATAGATTATAAGTATAAAAATGATAATCACAATAAACACATGTTAATCCCAAGGAATTCTGCATGTAAGCAATTTCAGAAAATTAATAAATGAATACAAAGGAATCTTAGCTTAATGACGATTCCTTTGTGTAAGTCACGACGCTTCCTCTAATTCACTGGACTCGGCTGGCTGACGAGTGGGATGGATTAACATGGGAGAAGGCGGCAAGGAGAATTCTTCTCACGTGCTGCAAAAACAAATATTTACAGTAGCAACTAATTAAACTACTGAATCTCTATGTTCAAGAAATTAAGATTTGCAGGCGATAATGGGTAATGACCTGTGGTTTGGTGTTGGTATGTGTCGTCACGGTCAATCACCCAGCTACTGTACTACACCTTACCGGATGCATCAAATAAGGAGAAGATACTTAGCTAATATGGGCACTGTATAAGTTTTAAGATTGCCGAAATTCGCGTCCCAGGCTCTGGCTTCACCATATCCTGGATAATGGCGCGCTTCACTGGCCGGTCACGTGTAGTCAAGAACCAGATTAAAAAGGTTCCTTATGTTACACCGACACCAGTTGAAGATATTATCTGCAAGGTTGTTCACGCCTCACAGTGGCGACTTTCATCTCAGGATGGATAACGTCTACCCTGATGACTGGGCAATGGCGTCTCCTCGTGAGCACGATGAGGACAGGTCTGCTCGAGAGCTTCCATCCACGTGTACTGGCGGGTCCTCCTGACCCACGCCGCGTCTCGCGTTCATTAGACAAATTATTGTCATGAATATTAGTATTTCTCGCATTTGTGCTTGAAATGTTGGAGACAGGACGGGTTTATTATTTAGAAGAGGGAAATATTATTATTTGCCAATTTAGTGATAGTAAACATATAAGGGAGAGGAATTAATGTCTCTCCATGGCATTCACTTGTGACGTTAACTTTTATTACTAGATAACCGCTATGACTCTAACGCTCTATTCAGCTTTTAGTTGGAGGTCAATTTATCTGTAATTAATTATCACACAGAATGCCTTGGTTATAGAGAATCAAATTTAATTCTCAGATACATTGGATATAATGTGTTTAATGTAATGAAATCTGACGCAATACTGGCGTCGGGTGACGTGAGAATTCTAGCCTACTGCACTTGCTACAAAACTTCTCTAATTTTTTTCTTATGAAATGATAAAGCTACCCATTTCATTATGTATGAGGTCAATTTTTTTTTATTGGAGTTAAAATTAAGGTAGATATATGACCGAACCTAACCAACCCTACCTAACCTAACCTAACCTATCTCTATAGGTTAGGTTAGGTTAGGTAGCCGAAAATTTAGGTTAGGTTAGGTTAGGTAGGTTAGGTAGTCGAAAAACAAATAATTCATGAAAACTTGGCTTATTAGGCAAACCGGGCCTTACATAGTAGGCTGAGAAGTGCGTTCTGGCTACTAGGTACGACATATATATATATATATATATATATATATATATATATATATATATATATATATATATATATATATATATATATATATATAAATATATGTGTGTGTGTATGTATATGTATATATATATATATATATATATATATATATATATATATATATATATATATATATATATATATATATATATATATATATATATATGTGTGTGTGTGTGTATGTATATGTATATAAATGTATATGTATATATATATATATATATATATATATATATATATATATATATATATATATATGTCGTACCTAGTAGCCAGAACTCACTTCTCAGCCTACTATTCAAGGCCCGATTTGCCTAATAAGCCAAGTTTTCCTGAATTAATATATTTACTATAGTTTTTTTCTTATGAAATGATAAAGCAACCCTTTTCTCTATGTATGAGGTCAATTTTTTTTTATTGGAGTTAAAATTAACGTAGATATATGACCGAACCTAACCAACCCTACCTAACCTAACCTAACCTATATTTATAGGTAAGGTTAGGTTAGGTAGCCAAAAAAAGCTAGGTTAGGTTAGGTTAGGTAGGTTAGGTAGACGAAAAAACATTAATTCATGAAAACTTGGCTTATTAGGCAAATCGGGCCTTGAATAGTAGGCTGAGAAGTGCGTTCTGGCTATTAGGTACGACATATATATATATATATATATATATATATATATATATATATATTTATATTGTGACGGTGTTCCCCCCCTTTATATTTTTCCCACACCCGCAGTAAGAGTCATGTCCACTTTACCCGAGCGTTCTCTACGTCTCTGGCATCAGTTTGGTATATGTGGGAGAGTGGAGTGTTCTCGGAGTGCCGAGAAATTCATAAAAGAAGAGTATTTTGGGCTGTGGTTTAGGCCCTTTAGGGAGCCAATATGGCGCTTGCTCTTCTGTTTTCCCGCCAAAACTGTGTGACGTCAGTGACACCAGATTGGTCACCGACAGCGACGTGGCACAGGGAGCCAATGAAAACCTCCCGTGGCGAATATGACGTCACGAAGGAAAGGGGGTCCGGTCATCGCGCCGCGCTGGCGCCATCAGTCTAAGACAACACGTCAAGGAGGTCGGACGTGCGCTGGGGGGTCCTGTCAGTTGGACAGTTTACCCCGTCTCTGGAGGACTTACGCATCACCCGTGGTCTGCCAACACCTGTGGGGTCTTCCTTTATTCATGTGTTGAACCGAAGAAGGAATTGAGGGGATATTGTTGTTCCTGAGCAACAAGTGCTTCAGGAACAGGTGTTGTGCAAGAGTGGAGTCTAGGTAGGGACGTATGCGACGGCTGATAGCTCCACAGTGATGACGTAGTGGATCGGCCAATCCTCCGGAGGGAATCAGTCTGACACGACACGTCAAGGTGGTTGGACATGCGAAGATTGGTCCTGTCAGTTTGACAGTTGTTTCCCGCTCCCGTGGATTTTACGCGTCACCTGAAGTCTGCAAGTACTCTGTGAGGTCTTCCTTCGTTCATGTGTTGGACCAGAGAGGGAATCGATGGGATATTGAGCAACAAGTGCTCCAGGACAGGTACTGTGCAAGAAGAAGTGAAGTTTATGCAGTGACGTATACGACGTCTGAGGCAGTTCACCCGTTTGTGACGGCGTAGTGGCTGAACCGAGCCACCAGGAAGCAGTGGAAGAAGGAAACTATTCGGGAATCCGAACGACTGCAGCCGAGACGTAGGCGGGCAGCCGTAGCTGGGAGGAGAAGTTGACGGCCGAGAGACCGACTCCAACCCTACAAGAAGTCGAGGAGGAGCACGGACCTGCAGTGAAAAGGCACAGAGACGATGCGCTTATGGTGGGACGTTGATGGAGTTCCTGGAGGACACGACAGTGTGTGTGTGGGGGCGTTCCCTACACGAGGCAGGAGCCAGGACCAGGAGCTACAACTCAACTCTCATCGGAGGATAGGTGGAAGTAGGTGATACTAGTTTCCCTCCCAATTCCCCTTTAGTCAGCTATATTATTTAGCCTAAGTATTTTGTATGTCGTGAGCAAGGCTCACCTATGTCACAGTAAGGCACCCGTGTGCAGAGTGGTACTATAAAGAGTACTCACGATTTTTATGATTATTATTGGTGTATGCAGGCACCCGGAGTGATTGATGAATTTACTGTGTTGAGAATGTCTTTCATGAGACTTTAATGTGATCATATAGTGAGAGAATATATATATATAATTATGCCAGTATTTGGGAGTTAGGCTATGTGCCCAGTAACTATGTTATTACCGTTATTGATGTCTGACTCATCCATATATATATATATATATGTCTATGCTCGTGTATTGAATAATCATTCATGTGTGCAGTGATTAATTGTGTTATCGCCCACGGAAGGAATTACTGAGAACTCCAGTGATATATACTTCATAAGTTATCATTAAACGAAGGGCAGTGTGTAATACCATGACAGTGAATTATTGTCACATTTAATATAGAAATGTTTGATTGAGCCCAAGATCAGTGTAGCGAAGTATTTACGTGCTATTGTCGCAAATATTGTGTGTTCGAACTTCTAGTGATCTTTGAGAACTTAAAGAAATTGGCGCGTCACGCCAAGCAAACAGATAAAGTAACATTTGCGCGGGGGGTAGTCGCCCAGCTGATTTTGACATTGATGAGAGGGGGAGTGTTGCCAGCTTAGTGAGTTCATATTATATGTGGGAACGAACGACTCCTGCCTGAAACAGCTGTTTGCTTATTGATATAACCTTGTGATGTCTTTGAATGAGTTTTAAGTAAAATACAAAATACATTGGTGTTTATATCATCCCCTCCATATTTCTTGTGGCTATGTAATACCTGAAAGCAGAGAGTGATAGAAGTAAATACCAGCCTGATATCAGATCTATTGAGTGTGTCCTTGTCACTGTTACCACAATTCAACAAATCCACTGATGTGTTACTGGACACCGAAAACACCAGTTGGCGACCTTGTGGTTAGTAGTAGAGCCCTATTGTTGGGGCGGGCATACAACAGTTAAGTGAACAAGTTGTGTTCCCACTCCTTCTCGATCAGAGGCCGGTTGGGATTGACTGGGATACTCTCCTGGCGTACAGTGGCGCCGCGAGGATAGAGTGAAGACCCGCAGGGCTACGGTGAGTGACTGAGTGACCTTGAGTATACTGTTGCTCACCCGAGGAAACCCCGACTATATATATATATATATATATATATATATATATATATATATATATATATATATATATATATATATATATATATATATATATATATATATATATATATATATATATATATATTATTAAATATAACCAAAAAAGTAAGATTAATAATTCTAACACGAATTTTCTCTATCTTTCTTAGGTTTCTTTTCACTGTTGATGGTAATTCAAAGATCAATTCTCCAAAATTCCTTTTTAATTTCTAGTCTGACGTGTTTCGTACAACTTATTACATTTTCAAAGACTTTAGTTTACAAACACACAACTGAAACTGAATAGAGCTTTGCACATCTTCGAGTTTATAACTACATTTGGGTGAGGTGGATGAGGTGAAAACGAACTTTCAACAATGGGTATTAAATACTAACACAAGACAGAACACGAAACAATGGGTATTGAATGGAAGTAATTGTAGAAAGCCTATTGGTCCATATTTCTTGATGCTTCTATATTGGAGAGGAGTCTTGAAGTGGGTAGAATATAGTAGTGCATTAAATGGCTGTTGATTGCTGGTGTTGACTTCTTGATGTGTAGTGCCTCGCAGACGTCTAGTCGCCTGCTATCGCTGTATCTATCGATGAATACTGTGTTGTTTGCTAAGATTTCTCTGGTGATGGTTTGTTTGTGGGAAGAGATTATATGTTCCTTAATGGAGCCCTGTTGCTTATGCATCGTTAAACGCCTGGAAAGAGATGTTGTTGTCTTGCCTATATACTGGGTTTTTTGAGGCTTACAGTCCCCAAGTGGGCATTTAAAGGCATAGACGACGTTGGTCTCTTTTAAAGCGTTCTGCTTTGTGTCTGGAGAGTTTCTTATGAGTAGGCTGGCCGTTTTTCTGGTTATATAGTAAATCGTCAGTTGTATCTTCTGATTTTTGTCTGTAGGGATAACGTTTCTACTGACAATATCTTTCAGGACCCTTTCCTCCGTTTTATAGGCTGTGGAAAAGAAGTTCCTGTAAAATAGTCTAATAGGGGGTATAGGTGTTGTGTTAGTTGTTTCTTCAGAGGTTGCATTGCGTTTCAATTTCCTTTTTATGATGTCTTCCACGAAACCATGGGTGAAGCCGTTGTTGAATAGGACCTGCCTTACCCTACAGAGTTCTTCGTCGACTTGCTTCCATTCTGAGCTGTGGCGTAGGGCACGGTCGACATAAGCGTTAACAACACTCCTCTTGTACCTGTCTGGGCAGTCACTGTTGGCATTCAGGCACATTCCTATGTTTGTTTCCTTAGTGTAGACTGCAGGGTGGAAAACTCCGCTCCTTTCCATGACTGTTACATCTAGAAAGGGCAGCTTCCCATCCTTCTCCATCTCGTAAGTGAAACGCAGCACGGAACTCTGCTCAAATGCCTATTTCAGCTCCTGCAGATGTCTGACATCAGGTACCTGTGTAAAAATGTCGTCAACATACCTGCAGTATATGGCCGGTTTCAAGTTCATGTCGACTAGGACTTTTTGCTCGATGGTACCCATGTAGAAGTTTGCAAACAGGACACCTAGGGGAGAACCCATGGCGGCCCCATCTACTTGCTTATACATGTGTACATCCGGGCTCAAGAAGAGTGTATATAGAAGCAATATATACGAGACAGCTTCTATTTATAACAACGCCTTGATATACTGTGTATATATATATATATATATATATATATATATATATATATATATATATATATATATATATATATATATATATATATATATATATATGTCGTACCTAGTAGCCAGAACGCACTTCTCAGCCTACTATGCAAGGCCCGATTTGCCTAATAAGCCAAGTTTTCATGAATTAATGTTTTTTTCGACTACCTAACCTACCTAACCTAACCTAACCTAACTTTTTCGGCTACCTAACCTAACCTAACCTATAAAGATAGGTTAGGTTAGGTTAGGTAGGGTTGGTTAGGTTCGGTCATATATCTACGTTAATTTTAACTCCAATAAAAAAAAATTGACCTCATACATAATGAAATGGGTAGCTTTATCATTTCATAAGAAACAAATTAGAGAAAATATATTAATTCAGGAAAACTTGGCTTATTAGGCAAATCGCGCCTTGCATAGTAGGCTCAGAAGTGTGTTCTGGCTACTAGGTACGACATATATATATATATATATATATATATGTCGTACCTAGTAGCCAGAACGCACTTTTTGGCCTACTATTCAAGGCCTAATTTGCCTAATAAGCCAAGTTTTCCTGAAATAATATATTTTCTCTAATTTTTTTCTTATGAATTGATAAAGCTACCCATTTCAATATGTATGAGGTCAATTTTTTTTTATTGGAGTTAAAATTAACGTAGATATATGACCGAACCTAACCAACCCTACCTAACCTAACCTAACCTATCTTTATAGGTTAGGTTAGGTTAGGTAGCCGAAAAAGTTAGGTTAGGTTAGGTTAGGTAGGTTAGGTAGTCGAAAAAACATTAATTCATGAAAACTTGGCTTATTAGGCAAATCGGGCCTTGCAAAGTAGGCTGAGAAGTGCGTTCTGGCTATTAGGTACGACATATATATATATATATATATATATATATATATATATATATATATATATATATATATATATATATATATATATATATATATATATATATATATATATACATATATATACATATATATATATACATGTATATATATATTTATTTAGTAAGAATTTGAAGCTGTAAAACTTACAACTATGATGAAAGTAGAATACTGCTACACATCACAGGACTGCTGCTGCACATCACAGGACTGCTCCTGCTACACATCACAGGACTGCTCCTGCTACACATCACAGGACTGCTCCTGCTACACATCACAGGACTGCTTCTTCTCAATATAGAAGCATCAAGAAATATGGACCAATAGGCTTTCTACAATCACTTCCATTTCAATACCCATTGTTTCGTGTTCTGTCTTGTGTTGATGAAATTAATACCCTATTAATACCACCTCTTGTTCTGTCTTGTGTTGATGAAATTAATACCCTATTAATGCCACCTCACCCCATCCACCTCACTCAAATGTAGATATGAACAAAATCGGAGATGCGTAAGTTCTATTCAGTTGTGTATTTGTAAACTAAAGTCTTTGAAAATGTAATAAGTTTTACGAAACGCGCTCGTGTCGCGTCAAACTAGAAATAAAAATGAATTTTGGAGAATTGATTTTTGAATTACCTCCAACAGTGAAAAGAAATGTACGAAAGATTGAGAAAATTCGTGTTAGAATTATTAATCTTACTTTTTCGGTCATATTTAATAATATATGTCTACAGGAAAGACTGCTACCAAAATATACTAATATATATATATATATATATATATATATATATATATATATATATATATATATATATATATATATATATATATATATATATATATACATGTATATATATATATATATATACATGTATATGTATATATATATATATATATATATATATATATATATATATATATATATATATATACATATATATATATATATATATATATATATACATATATATATATATATGAATGAAAACTCACACCCCAGAAGTGACTCGAACCCATACTCCCAGAAGCAACGCAACTGGTAACTACAGGGCGCCTTAATCCGCTTGACCATCACGGCCGTCAAAAGGAAGTGATAGCCGAGGCTATTTGAGCCACTTCCCCGACGGCAACTCGGATGGTAATCTTGGGCATAGCATTTCACCAAATCACCTCATTCTTTGGGGCACACGTGAGGAACACAAATGCAAACAAGCCTGAATGGTCCCCAGGACTATATGCGAATGAAAACTCACACCCCAGAAGTGACTCGAACCCATACTCCCAGAAGCAACGCAACTGGTAACTACAGGGCGCCTTAATCCGCTTGACCATCACGGCCGTCAAAAGGAAGTGATAGCCGAGGCTATTTGAGCCACTTCCCCGACGGCAACTCGGATGGTAATCTTGGGCATAGCATTTCACCAAATCACCTCATTCTTTGGGGCACACGTGAGGAACACAAATGCAAACAAGCCTGAATGGTCCCCAGG
Source organism: Procambarus clarkii (assembly GCF_040958095.1). Lineage (NCBI taxonomy): Eukaryota > Metazoa > Arthropoda > Malacostraca > Decapoda > Cambaridae > Procambarus > Procambarus clarkii. The sequence goes on from NC_091206.1 coordinate 27,687,691, forward strand.
ACTATATGCGAATGAAAACTCACACCCCAGAAGTGACTCGAACCCATACTCCCAGAAGCAACGCAACTGGTAACTACAGGGCGCCTTAATCCGCTTGACCATCACGGCCGTCAAAAGGAAGTGATAGCCGAGGCTATTTGAGCCACTTCCCCGACGGCAACTCGGATGGTAATCTTGGGCATAGCATTTCACCAAATCACCTCATTCTTTGGGGCACACGTGAGGAACACAAATGCAAACAAGCCTGAATGGTCCCCAGGACTATATGCGAATGAAAACTCACACCCCAGAAGTGACTCGAACCCATACTCCCAGAAGCAACGCAACTGGTAACTACAGGGCGCCTTAATCCGCTTGACCATCACGGCCGTCAAAAGGAAGTGATAGCCGAGGCTATTTGAGCCACTTCCCCGACGGCAACTCGGATGGTAATCTTGGGCATAGCATTTCACCAAATCACCTCATTCTTTGGGGCACACGTGAGGAACACAAATGCAAACAAGCCTGAATGGTCCCCAGGACTATATGCGAATGAAAACTCACACCCCAGAAGTGACTCGAACCCATACTCCCAGAAGCAACGCAACTGGTAACTACAGGGCGCCTTAATCCGCTTGACCATCACGGCCGTCAAAAGGAAGTGATAGCCGAGGCTATTTGAGCCACTTCCCCGACGGCAACTCGGATGGTAATCTTGGGCATAGCATTTCACCAAATCACCTCATTCTTTGGGGCACACGTGAGGAACACAAATGCAAACAAGCCTGAATGGTCCCCAGGACTATATGCGAATGAAAACTCACACCCCAGAAGTGACTCGAACCCATACTCCCAGAAGCAACGCAACTGGTAACTACAGGGCGCCTTAATCCGCTTGACCATCACGGTCAAGCGGATTAAGCAACTGTAGTTACCAGTTGCGTTGCTTCTGGGAGTATGGGTTCGAGTCACTTCTGGGGTGTGAGTTTTCATTCGCATATAGTCCTGGGGACCATTCAGGCTTGTTTGCATTTGTGTTCCTCACGTGTGCCCCAAAGAATGAGGTGATTTGGTGAAATGCTATGCCCAAGATTACCATCTGAGTTGCCGTCGGGGAAGTGGCTCAAATAGCCTCGGCTATCACTTCCTTTTGACGGCCGTGATGGTCAAGCGGATTAAGGCGCCCTGTAGTTACCAGTTGCGTTGCTTCTGGGAGTATGGGTTCGAGTCACTTCTGGGGTGTGAGTTTTCATTCGCATATAGTCCTGGGGACCATTCAGGCTTGTTTGCATTTGTGTTCCTCACGTGTGCCCCAAAGAATGAGGTGATTTGGTGAAATGCTATGCCCAAGATTACCATCCGAGTTGCCGTCGGGGAAGTGGCTCAAATAGCCTCGGCTATCACTTCCTTTTGACGGCCGTGATGGTCAAGCGGATTAAGGCGCCCTGTAGTTACCAGTTGCGTTGCTTCTGGGAGTATGGGTTCGAGTCACTTCTGGGGTGTGAGTTTTCATTCGCATATAGTCCTGGGGACCATTCAGGCTTGTTTGCATTTGTGTTCCTCACGTGTGCCCCAAAGAATGAGGTGATTTGGTGAAATGCTATGCCCAAGATTACCATCCGAGTTGCCGTCGGGGAAGTGGCTCAAATAGCCTCGGCTATCACTTCCTTTTGACGGCCGTGATGGTCAAGCGGATTAAGGCGCCCTGTAGTTACCAGTTGCGTTGCTTCTGGGAGTATGGGTTCGAGTCACTTCTGGGGTGTGAGTTTTCATTCGCATATAGTCCTGGGGACCATTCAGGCTTGTTTGCATATATATATATATATATATATATATATATATATATATATATATATATATATATATATATATATATATATATATATATATATATATATATATATATATATATATATATATATATATATATATATATATATATATGTACCTAGTAGCCAGAACGCATTTCTCAGCCTACTATGCAAGGCCCAATTTGCCTTAGAAGTCAAGTTTTCATGAATTAATTGTTTTTCGACTACCTAACCTACCTTACCTTGAGGTTGTTCCGGGGCTTAGCGTCCCCGCTGCCCGGTCGTCGACCAAGGCCTCCTGGTTGCTGGACTGATCAACCAGGCTGTTGGACGCGGCTGCTCGCAGCCTGACGTATGAGTTACAGCCTGGTTGATCAGGTATCCTTTGGAGGTGCTTAACCTAACCTAACCTAACCTAACTTTTTCGGCTACCTAACCTAACCTAACCTATAGAGATAGGTTAGGTTAGGTTAGGTTAGGAAGGGTTGGTTAGGTTCGGTCATATATCTACGTTAATTTTAACTCCAACAAAAAAAATTGACTTCATACATAATGAAATGGGTAGCTTTATCATTTCATAAGAAAAAAATTAGAGAAAATATATTAATTCAGGAAAACTTGGCTTATTAGGCAAATCGGGCCTTGCATAGTAGGCCGAGAAGTGCGTTCTGGCTACTAGGTACGACATATATATATATATATATATATATATATATATATATATATATATATATGTCGTACCTAGTAGCCAGAACTCACTTCTCAGCCTACTATTCAAGGCCCGATTTGCCTAATAAGCCTAGTTTTCCTGAATTATTATATTTACTATAATTTTTTTCTTATGAAATAATAAAGCAACCCTTTTCTCTATGTATGAGGTCAATTTTTTTTTATTGGAGTTAAAATTAACGTAGATATATGACCGAACCTAACCAACCCTACCTAACCTAACCTAACCTATATTTATAGGTAAGGTTAGGTTAGGTAGCCAAAAAAAGCTAGGTTAGGTTAGGTTAGGTAGGTTAGGTAGACGAAAAAACATTAATTCATGAAAACTTGGCTTATTAGGCAAATCGGGCCTTGAATAGTAGGCTGAGAAGTGCGTTCTGGCTATTAGGTACGACATATATATATATATATATATATATATATATATATATATATATATATATATATATATATATATATATATATATATATATGTATATATATATATATATATATATATATATATATGTCGTACCTAGTAGCCAGAACTCACTTTTTGGCCTACTATTCAAGGCCCGATTTGCCTAATATGCCAAATTTTCCTGAATTAATATATTTTTTCTAATTTTTTTCTTATGAAATGATAAAGCTACCCATTTCATTATGTATGAGGTCAATTTTTTTTTATTGGAGTTAAAATTAACGTAGATATATGACCGAACCTAACCAACCCTACCTAACCTAACCTAACCTATCTTTATAGGTTAGGTTTGGTTAGGTAGCCGAAAAAGTTAGGTTAGGTTAGGTTAGGTAGGTTAGGTAGTCGAAAAACAATTAATTCATGAAAACTTGGCTTACTAGGCAAATTTGGCCTTGCATAGTAGGCTGAGAAGTGAGTTCTGGCTACTAGGTACGACATATATATATATATATATGTATATATATATATATATATATATATATATATATATATATATATATATATATATATATATATATATATATATATATATATATATATATATAGTAGTAGTAGTAGTAGTAGTAGTAGGCATCCTTCAGTCTCGGGAAACTATGGAGTTGCGCCCTAGTTGTCAATCCTGGTCCAGCGTCTGGTGTGACTGATGAGGCCAATTCGAGAGTGGCAGTCCATCCCACACTGAGCACAAACGAATTCCGATTCTGGTGTCTTCCTGGCTACCGGCTTTCCTTCTCTGTCTCTTTGCCTCCGATTCCTTGGCAAGTGACTCCTCGAACTTGGAGAGACCTCTTTGAATAGACTGCCCCCAGGCTGAACGGTCTGCAGCCAGTGTCTCCCATATAGCAAGATCAACGTCCATGGCTTTCAGGTCCCTCTTGTGTACGTCTTTGTACCGTAGCTGGGGCTTGCCTGTTGGACGCTTTCCATGCATCAGCTCTTCATACATTAGATCCTTGGGGATCCTACCGTCGCCCATTCGCACAACGTGCCCGAGCCAGCGCATTCGTCTCTGTTTCAGCATTGTGTACATGCTAGTGATTCTTGCTCTCCTCAAGACATTGTTGTTTGTCACCTTGTCCTGCCAGGTGATGTCCAAGATGTGTCGAAGGCAGCGCATGTGGTAGGCATTCAGCTGTCTTTCCTTACGGGCACGGAGTATCCAAGTCTCACTGCCATAAAGAAGAGTGCTCAGGACACAGGCTCTGTAAACCTGAATCTTAGTATACTCAGTTAGCCTATTGTTAGCCCACACTCTCTTTGTCAGTCTGGACATGGTAGTAGATGCCTTACTGATGCGTTTGTTTAGCTCTGTATCAAGATAGAGGGAGTCAGAGATTGTGGAGCCCAAGTACACGAAGTCGTGAACGAATTCCAGTTTGGAATCGGAGATGCCTATGTCAGGTGAGGAGTCCACTCCTTGTCCCATGACTTGTGTTTTCTTCAGGCTGATGGTGAGTCCGAAAGCCTGAGAGGCCTCGCTGAAGCGGGTCATGAGCCGTTGAAGATCTTCGACTGAGTGGGCAGTGACTGCTGCGTCGTCTTATATGTTTTCCCTCTTTTCTCAAAAGTGGGTGGTCCTGCAAGTATTTCGAATCTCCTTAATTAAATATTATTATATCAGAGTTAAAGTTCCCATTCCCCAACATTTTGGTCAACTTCGAACCGGATAAACTATTAATCCCATAAATATTTTAGTGACCAGTTTACTAAATCAATTTGCTTGTCCTATAATCTGTGATTAACCAATCACTAACCACGGTGTGTAGTATTTTAGGTTATACATATTTAATTATTTACGGCTACCAGCAGTGTACCCATATGATAGCCTAATCCACACCAATTTATAATTAACATTTGCTGTCAATACTTCATGTATGAGGTAGCACTAGTGGGACACAGTCAGTTGCCCACAACACTCAGACCTATATCTCTCACAGAGGTACGAATCTTCAGGTTACCAGGAGCAACAGTTCACAATTTTTACAATAACTTTTCATTAACACCTGCGTTAGATAGGCCTCACCATCTAACCATAATTTACTTAGGTGGCAATGACATCCATCTACTCGACACTCAGCTGAGGTATTTAATCATCTTAAAACAATAATTTCCTCATTTAAACTTGTCAGCCGTTCAGTAGTGTTCACATTAGTGGAACTTCGCCAACCAAGTAATGATAATCGTTGGGGAGCGAGTCCAGAATACTACCAACATGCTGCTAAATACATTACCTTTCGGGTGAGGAAAAAAGTACGATTTGATGCCACTTACATACTATTTACAGCCAAAATACAGGCAAAACCTGGCATCAGATGGTGTGCACGTGTCAGGTGAATCTAGGTCACACGGAGGTGACAAATTAGTTAACACTATCAACCATCACAGAAGGTTGTAGCTGACAAGCTAAATTTAGCTGTATATATTTAATCTTTCACTTGTGTGTTTAAATGCACATTTATATATAACAAAAAATTAAAAAATCCAAAAAAACAGCACAATTATATTCACATTACTGCACTATTTGTTATTTTATGCCCACCTTTATTAGGTAGGAATTTTGACTGTGGTTGTGCTAAGTTTTGCACAAATGCAGAGTAAATAATTTAGTAGTTTCCTAAGTAGAAATTATTTCATTTAGTTCTGAGCTAGACAGAAGTGTACATTTATAATATCTACTATTGTGCTGACCCTAATCAGGCTGGGATTTATCTTTATTATATTATTTACTGTTGTGCTGACCCTAGAATAGGGTGGGATACATAACCATTTAATAAGTAATTTACCATATTATTGTTTCACACCTTGTGAGTGCTACTGAATGTTCACTATCCCATCGAATGGTCATAATGAAGGGCTAGCCAGACGAAACTCCAATAGTGACATTCAAGTACCACTCAAATCCTAGTTATTGTTGTTAGGTAGGTAAATTTAACCTCCAAAGAGGTAGTGCGTATCCTAGTGAGAATAATTTAGGCTACCTTCATGATATTTGCCAACAAAGGAGCAAGTACCCAAGCTACTTCAGCAATACTTATTCAAGTCCTGTGAAACTTGAACATAAAACCACCATGGCTACTCCTGAGAAGTTAAAGAGAACTTTCATCGGATTTAAAGGCCATCTAACCAGACTGCTCAATAAGTCTGAAGCATAATCCAAAGCAACTCCCATTCATTACAACAAATTGGAAGTGTCTCTGAGAGTAGCTGATCTCAAATTTGATCAAGTCAGGTCTACAATCGAGTCTTATATCGCTGTACTAAATGATGCAGACAGTGATCCTGAGGACATAGACCAAGCTATAGCTGAAACATCTCAATATGAAGATAACACACAAGACAAGTTTAATGTTCTACATGATATAGTAGATACCCAAAAACTAAATCTAAATGCCAATGTATCTTGAGTCCTGTGTATTACTACCCGAGGCTCGTTTACCTACTCTAGACTTGCCTTCATTTGCTGGACTGGATGTAGAAAACTGGGATACATTTTGGACTTCATTTGAGGTTCATATTCACTCAAAACCTTCTATTGATAAGGTATCCAAATTTTCTTACCTAAACAGCCTTCTCAAAGGGGAGGCTAAGAAGGTAATAAACAACTTAGCCCCTCACAGAGAGTAATTATGCTGAAGCTATCTAAGTGTTGAAGTTGAATTACTGCAACATGGAGTTAAGTATAGCTAATCTGTATTATCAATTGCTAGACATGAATGCACCAAGTAACCAACCAGACTCTCTTCAGACTTTTAGGTTGAAAGTAGAATCTCTAGTGAAAGCTTTAGGTACTAAAGTTGATGTACCAGCTTCCGAGTGGTCTATTAAGGTGCTTTTACAGAGGAAACTACTTCGTAGTGTTTTAGCAGAAATATGCTCTCACTACAAAACCGAGTTTCTCACTCTCGATCAAATATTTGAGGGTTCAAGAATCACGATCAATAGGCTAAAGACTCATGATAAAATTAAACCTGAGTCCAAGCATCCTAATACTGAGAATTCGGTTAAAACAAAATCGACTTTAAATAAGTCCATTAAATTTAAACCTAAGCCTAGTCCATCCACTGGAAAGAGGATTAGTGATATAGGTATTTATTCTGTATCTCCCTCTAAGACTGTAATTGATGCATCTAATAAGAAGACAAATCCCACGAGGGAGAGAAAGTGTTTGTTCTGTGAACAAAAACATATCACTTATAAGTGTAGAGTTTCTCCTAATTTTAAGGTTAGGATTAAACGCCTGCAAGAATTGCACAGATGCACTAAGTGCATGGGCTCTCATGAACCCACTGATTGAGTAATCACCTTACGTTTGTGCGGCAAATGCTACAAGGGTGCACATCATTACGCCTTACGTAGAAAGGCTCAATTAAATTCTATAAATCCTCGTAAAGATTCTACTAATTCAACATTAGTTCAATACTGCAAAGAGCATCAGGAGATTAATGTGCTTACAACTGAGTCAGACAACAATACTACACTGCCCACGGCTCAATTAAAGTTAATAACAAGAAATCTAAAGTTAATACTAGAGGTCTTTCGACCATGGTTCACAGAAGACTTTTATCACCAAACACTTAGTTGAACAGCTGAAATTAAAAACTGCCAACTGAGTGAAACTAAACGTCTCTGGTTTCTTGGCTAAAAATGGACCCTGTGAATATCAATTAGTCAAGTTACTGGTACGACTGGGAAGTCCCCCTAACGCAATACATGCAGTAGTTGTGGACAAGATTCCTTCAGACCTGCAGGTCACAGATCTTGCTCACATTGCTAAACATCTCAAACGCAACGGCATGAAGCTACCTGACTACAAAATAAATTTAGAAAATAAATCTGAGACTGTCTTAGTGATGTTGGGATCCCTATTGGAGCTGACTATTATTACAGATTTATCACTGGATGCACCAGACAACTTGGTATGAATTTGTTGTCATCTGCTGGAGGCAAGTTGCTAACCGGACCGGTGCTTTTCCAGTAAAAATCTGCATTAATTACAAAACAACCAAACCATTGTATAGTGGCGTGACTAGGCTCGGAGCAGTCACCCGTACAGATCAGTGACAAATGAGTCTATAATGAGTCTAATCCCCCTGTGTTTAAATTGTGGGATTTAGACATTTTAAGTAGTGTCTCTGAGAAGCCTAGTCCAGATGATACATGGACTTACCAGCAATACCTGGATACGGTTGTATATAAAGACAAACAGTACTGAGTGAGACTGCCGTAGAAGTTGAATCACTCACAACTTTTGTGTGTGTGTGTGTGTGAGGGGTGGAGACCAGCACAACCACAGGCCCACCCCACCACCTGTTTACCCAAGAGACCAATGGTCACCTGAGGTGGCAGTCTAGGCCCTATTGTATTGTGCTGTAAGAACCTTTCTCCTCTGGCATACTTAAGCCTCGGCTGTTAGTCCTACTGGGACCCACTGAGGGGGCTCTACCCCTCAGAGCAGGTTTATGACTGTTGGCGCTGATGACTGGTAAAGGCATGTTGCCTGCTCTACTATTTGTCGTGCTAATCATCATCAAATGGTTATAAAAGATTATAACTCGGTATCGGGTGAATTACTCCAATTAACATTGCCTGAAGGAGCAAGTATGGAAGAGGCGGCTGCCGCACCATCGGGGTTCTCCCCCACCATGACCGGTGACACTGTCACCCCACCACCCAGTGATGGGTTTATGCAGGTGTTAAGTGAAAGCCAGAGAAGGAAACAAGGGAAACAAAAGCCTGGTGAACAACAGGGTGGACGACGTCCAATAGCACCAAGGGGCGAGTACACACGTCTGACCTTCCCTGAAGGCACGAGTGTGGTGGACAAGATAGTGTGGAGCAAGAAACTGAGCGAGGTGTACCCACCTAACCCTGCAGGGTGTGCTACATCCACATGTCAACTCCCCATATGTGTATGTTTCAAGAAAGAAACAGGATGTTGTACTTGCTCTTCTACAAGGGAAAATAGGTGATGTAAAACTCTCCCTTCTTGATCTTCTTGAGGTTATCTTGAGATGATTTCGGGGCTTTAGTGTCCCCATGGCCCGGTCCTCGACCAGGCCTCCACCCCCAGGAAGCAGCCCGTGACAGCTGACTAACTCCCAGGTACCTATTTACTGCTAGGTAACAGGGGCAGTCAGGGTGAAAGAAACTTTGCCCATTTGTTTCTGCCTCGTGCGGGAATCGAACCCGCGCCACAGAATTACGAGTCCTGCGCGCTATCCACCAGACTACGAGGCCCCTTCATCATAGATAATCCATCACGAAACAAGAAGATGGATGAGTACCTAGTCTACAGATACAATCACGGGTATCCACTGGACTGGGCCTATGAGTTAGACGGGGTACACAAAGCAAGAAGATTGAAGAAGAATGGAGAGCCTACCGATCAAATAGTCATAGTCTGGAAGAACTCTGAACCGCCACCTGACAAGTATTGGTTTGCTGGGTTGTATGCGCCCCCCAGCACGTTCAGGTTGTGGGAGCCTGACCCTGTGGAGTGTTACAAGTGCTTTGGCAATGGCCACCATTGCCAAAGGCCACCATTAGACAGTGGTGACAGTACCCATAGTGGTGACAGTACCAGCAACGCCCCTGACAACACACAACAACCTGAGACAACAGTTGAAGGACAGTTGGCAGCCTTGCAAGCGCAGGTGGCAGAAATGGCCTAAATTTTAGAGACGCTACGTCGGGCTTAATTCACAAGAGATACAGCAGCCTCCACACTGCTGTGTCACAGCTGTCGTCCTGCGGTGGTGGTGGTGGCGGCGGCGGCGGCGGCGGCGGCGTCGGCGACGGCGGTGGCAGTAACAGTGGTGGCGGCGGCAGCAGAGATGAGGGCGGCTACGTCGTCAGTCAATTCAGTGATGACAGCAGTGATAGCGACACAGAAACATTAACTGGAGAAGGCAGTCGACCCACACCAGCATATATGATTCATTAACGAACTTAACGAAAGCGTTCAAGTAAAGTACCTGAGTGATAATATACTGCGTGACAGTGCTTATGTCATGCAACTTACAGAGAACATTCACTCACGGACCATCCCGAGTTCCTCAGTAATCAGGGGACTGCTGTCATCACCAGATGTTACTGACGACACCAAACACCAGGATGGTGCGGCTCTTTACATCGTAGAGTCACTAATTAACACATTGTGAAAGTGGGACGAGGACAACAATGGGACCACCAATCCCAAGGAGGAACGACACCAAGACGATGGTTGCTGCTGGCACAAGGACCATTAGGTTTCTCAGTTGGAACATTCGTAGCATCAACAAAAGATTGAATGATCTAATTGCACATGTTACCATTAAGAACATAGATATAATTGCTATACAGGAGCCCTACACGTCCAACATGATAAACAAAACTCCACCAAAAATCAGAGGGTATGCATCCTATACTAACAGCAATGCCACAGGCCTACTAACATACATCAGAAGTGATTTACCCCACACACTCTTTTGAGCACGTCACACAATGTACACACACAGGTTTCGCTCACTGGCCGCCAGGGGGCCAGGACGTGCTCGTTTGACCTGCCAGTTGTCGCCTGGTGCTGCTGGCACAAGGACCATTAGGTTTCTCAGTTGGAACATTCGTAGCATCAACAAAAGATTGAATGATCTAATTGCACATGTTACCATTAAGAATATAGATATAATTGCTATACAGGAGCCCTACACGTCCAACATGATAAACAAAACTCCACCAAAAATCAGAGGGTATGCATCCTATACTAACAGCAATGCCACAGGCCTACTAACATACATCAGAAGTGATTTACCCCACACACTCTTTTGAGCACGTCACACAATGTACACACACAGGTTTCGCTCACTTGCCGCCAGGGGGCCAGGACGTGCTCGTTTGACCTGCCAGTTGTCGCCTGGTGCTGAGTGGAGGCGGGTGTGGATTGTGGTGTGGTGCGCCCGCTGGCCGGAGGGCCCGGCTGGTGGTATGGTGGTTGGTGGTGTGTCCCGCGTACGGCGTGCCTTGACTTCTCAGGGGATGTGGACTGGGCGATTGTGGAAGTTGCTGTCGTCGATGTGCTTCAAGCGGATGTCCAGGATTTGATAGAGCTGGAAAAGCTTTCCCCTACGCGAGTGGCGATGACCTTCTGCAGGAGCTCGCTGTACAAGGAGTTTGTGGCGCATTGGGCCGGCCACTCGGTTCCAGTCACCGACACGGCTGTGTCTGTGGCCGTTTCGGATCCCTGGGGGGCCGTGCAGTACGTGAGGGTGCATGGTGTACCGGTGACGTTCTCTGAGGATGAGCTGCGGGTTGTGTTTGGGAAGTATGGAGTGGTGCAGTTTCATCGTTTCAACCATCTGCGTACAGGTCGGCTGAGCGGGCTGCGTACGGGCATTCGTACGCTAGGTATGAAGATTACGTCACCGGTACCATCTCGTCTTCTTTATCGTGGGCTCTCGCTCAGAGTATTTTATCAGGGACAGACTCTCACTTGTTTCCGGTGTGGTGCTGAGGGCCATGTGGCAGCGAGCTGTGATGCTCCTCGAGCTGAGGCTCCCTCCGTTTACTTGGAGGGTGACTTCCCCCCTTTGGAGACGCGGGGGCTTCCTCATCGCCTTCTCGCCCTGGCGTGGTGACTGGGGTGGTTCCTGCGGCGGGTTCAGCAAGTGCTCCCTCTGTCCCTGTTTGGTCGGAACATGGTACGTCTGCTTCCCCGGTGTGCTCTGTGGGAACGGGAGCTCCTGCCTCGGGGGTTCCTCGTTCGGTGGTGGCAGAGGTGCACCCGCGGCCGGAGGCTTCTGTGCGGTCCTCGGCTGCTGCTGTTGGTGTGGTGCCTGCTTCCCCTGCTGAAGATTGTCTGCTGCCCGGGGATGCTGGGGTGGTGGGGTGTGTGTCGTCCTCCCTGCCCTCTGACTCTGCGTCGACTCCCTCGTCGTCTACGAAGGTCGCCTTGTCCAGTGGTTCGTCAGCTGCGATTGCCTTGGCGTCCGTGGTGGATGCCCCCTGTGAGCTGGAGTGTGCTCTCCCGCTGTCTGGACCTGCTCCTTCTGTTCCGGTTTCCGGGCGTGGTGGTAAGCTGTGGCCCCATGCTGTGGAGGTTGCTGCTGTGTGTGTCCGTGCTGCTTCGGCTTTGGGCCCGCCCGCGTCGGGTTCTTCTGGAGCACCCCTTGCTGGGGGTCGTTGTACCGACGATCAGCAGCCTCATGTGAAGCGCCGTCGTTCGGCTCAGGATACATCGCCTCGTCGGTTGTGGGCGGAGGGCGGTGTTGCGATGGAGGTTGCAGGCGAGGACATCGAGGACATCGAACATTTCTTCTGTGGTGCCTCCAGTGACGGCCGCTGCGACTCCTGATGGTGGCACATCTGGGTGGGTGGCTCATCGCGGTAACCGGGACCTGGTGGTCGTGTTGTCTAAGGGTAACTGTCGGGGGTCTTCGGCCCTTGTTCCGGTTGGTGGGGGCTCTGCGGATCCGGCAGAGGGCTCGTCCGTGGGTCTGGGTACGGCGACTGGCGGTGTTCACTGTGATCGCCCTGGGGTCCAGGATGAAGTGCGGCCTGTGTGTCGCGACGGGTTGGGGGTGTCCTGAGGTTGTCCCGATGGCGCCCTCTGTAGTTTGTGCGTCCTTGAATATTCGGGGTTTGAATGCTCTTGGGGTCCAGTTGGGCCTGTTGGATGTTTTGCAGGAGCAACATGTGGATGTGGCTCTCATACAGGAGCATAATGTGCATGATGTGTCTGTGTTGCAGTGTCTAAGCGTGCATTATCATGTGGTGCTCAACTCGCCGAGGACGCCTTTCGGGGGGACCCTTATGTTATTCTCTCGTAAGGCCTCCTTCTCCGTGCTTCACACGGAGTTGGACGAGGATGGGCGGGTGTTGTTTGTGCGGGTGGAGTTTTTGGGGGTCGTGATTCCGTTCTTGACGGTGTACGCCCACTCGGGTGCAGCGCGTCGTCGGGAGAGGGAGGAGTTTTTTCGGGTGGGGCTTCTTCCTTTCTTGCGCCATGATACGCGGGGCATGATTTTTGGAGGGAACTTCAATTGTGTGACGAGTCCACGAGATTGTTGTAGCGCTCGTCCGCAGAATGTCTCGGGTGCGCTGCTGGAGGTGGTGCGTTCATGTGGTTTCCGAGACGCTGCTGTGCTCTTTGGTGGAGGGTTGTCGTTACTTTTGCTGCACATGGGGTGCGTTCGCGCATCGATAGGGTGTATGTCAATGGTGGGGAATGTACGGTGTATGATTTTCGCACTGTCCCGGTTGCATTCTCCGACCACAGTTTGGTGGTGGTCCGGGTTGGGGTACCCAGCCAGGTGCGGGTCGGTGCGGGGTGGTGGAAGCTAAACTGTGGGTTGTTGCGTTCTCCGCGTGTTTGTCGTCAGTTTCGGTGTTGGTGGGTCGGGATTCGAGCCCGGCGTTGTGAGTTTCTGTCTGTCTTGGAGTGGTGTAAAGTGGAGTGTCGTTTGTTTTTTCGCGTGGTTGCTAAGCGCGAGGCTGCTGGGCGCTTTGGGTTGCTGCGGTTGTTGCAGGCGCAGCTGTTGAGGTTGTATGTCAGGTACGATGCTGGTGTTGATTGTTTTGATAAGATTGTGGACTGCAAGGCGCGTATATGCGGGTTGCGGAGTGAGTGGGCAGAGGGTGTGCGTGTGAGGGCTCGTGTAAGTGAGAGGGTTGACAGGGAACGGATTTCTCCATTTCTTTTAAGTAAGGTACGGGCCGCGCGGGACTCTGTTCTTTTTACGGCCTTGCAACGGCCAGATGGGACGGTTGTTTCTGACACTGGTGGGGTGTTGCACTATGTTCGGCAGGAGTTGGCTGCGCTGTATGCGGAGGTGGCTGGGGACGCCGCACTTGCGGAGGATTTCTTGGGTCGGTGCCTTCCTGGGTTGTCGGTTGCGGAGTGTGCTGGTCTGGTGAAAGAGGTCTCCTTGGCGGAGAAGCTTGTGGTGGTGCGGTCGTTTCGTTCCGGGAAGGTGCCGGGTTCGGATGGTCTTCCTATTGAGTTCTATGTCGCCTTTTGGGATGTGTTGGGGGATGTTCTGCTGGAGGTGGTCCAGTCTTGTCTTCGGGAGTGTGTTCTGCCTATGTCTCAGTGCGTTGGGATTGTGCAGCTTCTCCCGAAGTCGGGCGATCTACGGTTTTTCTCAAACTGGCTGCCCATTACTTTGTTGAATGTCGACTACAAGATCATGTCTAAGGTCTTGGCTGGTCGGTGACACAGTGTTGTGGCGTCTGTTGTCTCTGTGGAGCAGTTTTGTGGTGTTCCGGGTCGTTCCTTGTTGCATTGCAATGCATTGTTTCGAGATGTGCTCTTGTACGTGTCCGACTCTCGCTTGTCGGCAGCGATGCTTTGTCTGGATTGGTCGAAGGCTTTCGACCGTGTGTCGCTTGATTTTGTGTTTCGTGTGTTGGGGAGGCTAGGATTTCCGCCCTTGTTTGTTCGTTGGGTGCGTATGTTGTACGCTCAATGTTGTAGTCGGGTCTGTGTAAATGGGTTTTTGAGTGATTCTTTCCCTGTGCGTCGCTCGGTGCGGCAGGGTTGTCCGCTTTCGATGCTCCTGTATATCGTCTTTCAGGAGCCATTTTTTTCGGGCGATCAAGGGATGCCCGTTGATCGTCGTCCCCCCCCGTTTGCCGTCGGGTCTTCGGTTGCCTATCTGCGGTTATGCAGATGATACCGTCCTGTTCCTGGCCTCGGAGGGGTCGGTTGGGGCGGTCCAGGTTGTGGTTGAGAGGTTTGAGTTGGCCACTAGGGCGCAGGTAAATCGTGCGAAATCCAGTCTTATGGGTTTTGGTGGGTGGTCCTCTCGCCGTGTGTGGGTGGGGTCATGGTTTCCGGTTGTCACTTCTATGCGGGTTTTGGGGCTTACCTGGTTCGCTTCCTATGAGAGGTCCTTGGCTTGCAATTGGGATATGGTTTCCCGGAGTGTCGGTGTTGCGATTGGGTTGCTGCCTGTGTGCCCGTTGACGCTTTATCAGCGGGCGCTGCTTGTGAATTGCAAAGTTTTGTCCCGGGTCTGGTTCGTGGCTCGGGTTTTCCCCCTGGATCGTAAGCTGGCTTTCGGGTTGGAACGCCAGGTTTATCGTTATGTGTGGTGTGGTCGTTACCACCCAGTTCGCCGGTCGACGTTGGTATTGGCTGTGCGGGAGGGTGGGGTGGGCATTCCTGATGTGTTCACGAGGGCTCGGGCGCTCTTTTGGGTCTCGTTGTGCCAGGGGTTTGAGTTGGGTGGGGGGCTCAATGGTTTGTGTGTTTATTATTGCTCTGTTAGGTTTAGCTATTTGGTGGATTTTGGTGTTTGTCGGGAGGCGGCGGTCTGTACCCCCCCCTCCCCCCCCCCCCCCCCGGTTTACTCTTGGGCGGTGGCGATTCTTCGGGAGGTATGCAGTTGTCCGGGGTTCCTGTCCTTGTCGGTCAAGGCGGTGTATCGGGTTTTGTTTCGTCGTGTTCCACCGTGGGTGGAGGGTTTGTTCCCGTGTTGGGATTAGGGGGATGTGTGGGCGGCGCTGGGGGCTCGGTTTCTGGCTCCGCAACAGCGGGAATTGTTGTTTCGGCTCTTGCATTTGTCGTTGGCGACTAATGCACGATTGTGCTTGCTGGGTTTGCGTGCCTCTGATGCGTGTGTGCACTGTGGTTTCCCTGAGACGCAGTTGCATGTCTTTTATTTTTGCGGGCGGTTGCGGGGTTTGCTTGATTGGCTTCAGGACGTGTTGGTTGGGGTTTGTGGACCTGAGTGGCGGGGTGACCTTTTGAGATTTTTGTTTTTGTCCTTTCCGCGGAGGTCGCGCCGTGTTCGTAATACGCTTTGTCTTCTTGTTGCTGACTTTGTGTATTGTGTGTGGGTGGGTCGGAGGGAGGGTTATGGAGTTGCTAGGCTTTTGGGGTTTTTGAGGGGTCGTTTGCGGTTCACGTGGTGGTGGGTGCAGCGTGCGTTTCCGAGCGAGTTCCGTGGTTGGTTCACGGGTGGGCATGTGCGTGGGGTTGCTTTTGGGGGAGTGGTCTTCTGTTTTCATCCTAGATCCCCGGCCCTCCGGTGGGCCTCCTCGGGGGAGTTGTGCTGGGTGTGTGTGTGGTTGCTCCTGTGGTTGTGTGTTCGGTTTGGTGTGTGGGGTTGTGTGTGAGTGTGGGTTTGCTTCTATGTTGGCTCCTGCGTGGGCCGTTGCTTGTGCCTTGAGTGAGTTGAATGCGGCTGTTTTGTTACTCATTTTGTTGGTTTGATTGCTGTTCTTCCTGGAAGTGTGTTTGTTTAGGGTACATGTATCTCTGTGTTTCATTGTTCGCCCCGGATTCTTTCTTGGTGTTGTCATATAGTAGTGCCTGGGCCTTGGCCTTGGTTTGTTTTTATGTTACTTATATGATTTGTGTGCGATGTGATTATGCTTTGTGTTATTTCTGTACTTGTGTGCATTGTGTATTTATATGTGTGTCTGGTTTATTCTTTATATGTTAGTTGTGTCTTTCCATGTCCGTAATGCGTCCGTTTGTTGTGTGTCCGTTACTATGTTTATTTGTATTAGGACTTGTGTCCCTGGAGTTTCTGGGGTCTTATTATGCAATGTTCTCTTTTATGCCTGTTTATGATTATGTTTTTGTTGTTATGTTCTGTTCTTAGGTTCATGTCATGTATGTATTGTGCTATACTTTGTATATTTCTTTTATCAAAAAAAAAAAAAATGTACACACACAGTACCATCACTTTCATGTACAAACTGCAGCAGGTCACTTCTCATTCCTCAACGTATATGCCAGAAGCCAGAAACTCAATGTAACATTGCTCCCAGATCTAGACAATCATGGGACAATATACATGGGAGATTTTAATGCTAGACATATTACGGTAGGAGACAGTACTAACAACGATAATGGATGCAAATTTATCAAATATGTTTATGACAACAGATTAACCGTGTATACTACGGATACCCAAACTCATTTATTGGGAGGCAGACTTGATTATGTAATGGGTAGAAACCTTGCGCAAGATAGGATGGAATGTTCGATGGTAAATCACTTGGTTAGTGATCACTATGCAGTTTCTGCTTCCTATGAGGTACAGTGTGATGTACCTAATAGACATCAGAGACGGAAAATGAATATTCCATATGGTTTGCACGATCACTTTATTAATTGTATTTCAAAATGGTATCAAGATTACGAAATAACGAATGTACAAGCCTTCTCCATAGATCTCGTTGATACAATTACTACTTACTACGACACATGGGTGTGTTGGGGAACAAGCCGTAACCCTAGCAGAAGTGGGCAACACCTACCACCACCCAAGTGGGTCCTTGACCCCGTATTTGTTAAAGAACATGAACGAGTAAAGCAGCTTGGAGATACATACGAAAGAACCAAAGCACAAGGAGACTTGCATGCATTTCTAGTTGCAAATAGAGAGAGAAGAAACACATGAGCAACGTTATACGTAATAAACATCGGGAAGAGTTCCTACAACGTATAAATGAGCAAACAACACTTGTTGAAGTTTGGGAAAAGATACGAAAAATCTCTAGAAGCAGCCCAACCAAACCACTGCACCAAAGCCCACTAGATCAAGCAAACATTCTCCTTGATCAATGGGCACTAACATCAAGCTGCAACTCATTCCCAATTAACATACAGCACAAACTTAATGACACACGCCCCAACAGACAACGAACCATCAATCTTGCCTGTACAGCTGTTGACGTGTCGGACCTTAATGATGTAACTGAATGGGAATTAAATCATGCACTAAAGATGGGAAAATCAACTGCTCCAGGAGAGGACGGTATTACTTACAGTCTACTGAGATTAGTCTCACAAGTACCAGGTAATCCACTTTTAGTGTTGTACAGAATGAGTTTAAGTGAAGGATTATTACCTGATGCTTGGACAAAGAGTGTCATTGTTCCCATCCCCAAACCACACTCAGATAATTATAGACCCATATCTCTAACATCGTGTGTTTGCAAAGTGCTTGAACGGATTGTTCTTAACCGACTCATGAATCGTATACAGGGGCACCTGTCACCCCCAACTGTTTGGATTTATGCCTGGGCTCAGTACACAACACTGTTTTGCTGAGTACTTCGCACATATTGAAGCTTCCCCTCAAACAGTCTTCATCGACCTAGCAGCAGCTTTTGATACTGCAAACAGAGAAATCATACTGGAACAGCTTGCCGAGCTGGGAATACAAGGAAAATTACTGAAATGGATAAAGGGCTATTTGTCTAATCGAACAGCATGTTTTGTTTAATGGTGTTAAAAGCACAGAGAGCAAACATTTGATCTGGGAACTGCACAAGGAGGGGGTCCTCAGCCCGTTGTTGTTCAACGTTCTGATGCATAAACATATTAAAGATCTTCCAACTAATAATGAAGACACTGTCATTTGTTATGCTGATGATATAATTTTACAGGCTGCCTCCGAGCCTAGAATGCAAGTTCTGCTCGATGCTTTTGCTACTAGAGCTGAGGAATGTGGCCTCCTTATCTCTGTACAGAAAACTCGTGCCCTCATTCCATGTGGTATTCCACCACCCAATTATCATATAGATTGGCGAGCACTTGAGAACTGCGAGTCTTACAGATTAATGGGGACACCTTGTTAATGTTAACACCTGTTAATGGGGACACCTTGGTGTCCCCATTAACGACCCTGGGTACCTTTCTTCTCTCAAGAGGAGACTGTGGGAGAGATTAAAGCCCTTGCGGGTCTTGTTGGTGTCAATCATGGAATTAACGTGAGACTTGCTAGAATGTTTTATGTATCATTTATACGCTCTGTGATTGACTACAATGCTCTACATTTCACACTGTATACTGACAAAGAGCTAAAATCTCTTGAAACCTTGCAAAATTGAGCTATGCGTCTCATCCTTGGGGCTCCAAAGTCCACGAGAATACTTAATATGAGAGCAGAGTTAAAATTACCTACCATGTGTGACAGAATTTTGTCTATTAGCACAGTTTTCGGCGTGAAGGAATTGAGTAGATCTAGACAACACATGAAGTTTCAAGCTAAACTTTCTAATATGCTGCAGTCACCTGAGGTCTATAGAAGAAGAACGAAATCTGATTATGTATTTTGGTTCTACAAGGTAGCCAACTCTATCAAAATATTAAATATGTACCCAATTCAATTAATGATTAATCAACCAATTACTCCATGGGATAACTGGGATCTATCAGTTGATTTTGTAAATGCGCCCAAGAAAGATAGTGTGCACTGTACATTATTAAAACAGTTAACACTTAAAAGCATCACTGAAAGTACTCAGAGTATGGGTAACGATGTGTATCAGTGCTATACCGACGGCTCTGTAGAAGAAGGGGGACGATGTACCGGATGTGCATGTAACATATTTGAACAATCACGGTCAGCTGACTGGGTCCACCCGTCAGGCGGCGGGCACAACCTCGTGCCTCTGGCAACATGATCAGCTGATACCTCTAACTGTTAGAACGTCTTGACTTCCCCACGCCTCTAGCAATGTAATCAGCTGGGCGCTTCAGAGTTCGTTGCTGGCTCTTTGCACACCAGCTACCACCTCCAGGATCACTAACATCCCCACCTTAATGCTCACACGCACCAACTCATGCCTCAATGAGTTCTTGGCTCCTAGCCTAATATTCTGTCACTTAGACAATAAAATGATGAGTAGAAATATTCACAACATATAAAATATTCTAGCTCCCCTAGATCAAAAGGAGTAAAGGGAGGGACAATTATCTACCTTATTTCACTCCAACCACGAAGTTGACTCCTCCTCTGTTGAGGTTCCTGGTCCTGGCATCTGCTCTGCCATCGACTAGTTCCCACCACACACACAGGTTCCTCCGTCGCCTTCGTGGTAACGCGTCCTCACCGTGCTAATTCCCAACAGGTACTGCCTTCCTCCTCCTCTTCTCTGGGGTATTGGAGACAGGTACCTCCGTCGTCGTCCTCCACTCTCACTGGCACAGCCGACACCTCGCAGTCCAGCACAGCTTCCCCTCGCCTCACTGTCAGTAGATTTGACCCGGCCGCAGCTACTCGCTTGATGTAGAATACGTGGTCCTCTGGGCGTCCCAGACGTCACCAGCCCAACGTTCCCTCTGCTGTAGACTCTTGACAGAGCTCTTGGCTCTCTAATCCGGTCCGTCCTTTGGGCACTCCACGGAAGTTGGATGGCTTCTCAGACTGTCTGCAGAAGCGAAGCGGAGCTTAAATCTACTGGTAAGGGCTCTCTAGATCTGGAGCTCGCTCGAGCGCGTCTTCCCTCTATGACGGCTCGTGACGTACTCTTCCCGCCCAGGCGCCAGCCGCCCCGAGCCCTTCGCCTCGTGACGTCACACCGCCCGAGACTTCTCGTCATTGGTCACTTCTGGCACGTGACCTCACCTGGCCAATCAGGTGCCAGGAAGCGTCAGGACGTCTTGGTGGGAAACAGGATGACTCTACACCGTCCTGTGCCTCAAAAGGCGTAAGCCCCCTTGCATTATGAAACTTAGCTGGTCATTTTATAGCCAGCTTAATTGCGCTCCATGCTTTCCCACACATGAAAATGTTCCCTGAACATCAGAGAATACTTAGGGTACGGAGATATGATTCTTCTAAGCTGGGAAGGAAGAAATATAGGGGTGGACACCGTCACAGCTGCTACAGAAAACAGATTTGAAATTAAATTCCTATGGATACCATCACATGTTGGCATCTCAAGGCATGACACTGTTGATATGCTTGCAAAGACAGCCTGTAGAAAACCAATGGTAGAAATTTATATGAGTGTTTCATTAGCAGTGACAAAGAGAATACTTAAACAAATGTCTAATGAAGATCTCATCGACCTAACAAATTCACAAAGACCAGAAACTTGTAGCATTAAATATTATGATAGATATCGTGAGGAGACATTCACATATGGAACTAATAGAACAAGAACCCGGCAATGTGATATTATAGTGGCCAGAATACGACTGGGATATAGACGTATCTGGCAGCTTTCTCAAAACCCAAATGTCGAGTACACAATGTGTCAACTTTGTGAAAGAGAAAACATGCACTCTCTTGAACATTATATTGTAGAATGTCCCATATTGACTGACTTTCGCCCTCCTGGGCTAAGGTATGCTGAACTGTGTAACTACTATATGAGTACTGGAACAATTGATGATATATTGGTCTTGTACCCAAGGTTAACCATGTAATGTATCAATTATACAATGTATGTATGTAATGTGACTATATAACCTGAGCTTGTAAAAGCACCTTAATCACCTTCGGTGATTAAGTGCTTAATTGCACACTAGTTTCTCTATCAGCTATTTCACCCTGTCAGAGTAAAAGAGACAAATGTATGTGAATGCATGTGTGTGTATATGCATGTGTATAAAGTATATATGGAAGCTGATCAGAATTACATTTCACCTTTGTAAATGCACATTAATGACACTATGTAAAAGACACATCTAACATTTTATGTAGGGCATACGTAAATCTGTGCATCTATGTATTTACGTCTGTAGGTTAGCTTAGCATTTTAAAAGCACCGTATCACCTTCTGTGGTTGATTGTTCAATAAACCCTTGAACTATATGTTTAACACATCTCTAACCCTGTCCATGGAGGACAGAAGAAAATGTATATATATTGGTTAGCATTGTAACTGTGTGGCCACGTCAGTGGTGGAAAATAATAATAATAAAAAAAAAATTGCATCACCACCATCGATTTCATCACCACCAGCCATGGCATCACCACCAGCCATGGAGTCACAAGTTGCCATGGTGTCACCATATCCATTGCGTCACTACCATCCATTGCGTCACCACCAGCTATTGCGTCAACACCAGCTATGGCCTCAGCACCATCCATTGCATCACCACCAGCCATGGGGTCACTAGCAGCCATAACATCATCACCAGACATTGCGACCCCAACAGTAATGGCCTCGCCACATACCATGGCATCATCATCACCAAACAAGGCGTCACCACCGGCCATGACGTCAACACCAACTGTTGTGGAATAGGACTTTTAACTCAACTCTATTAATATTTAATTAAGAAATCGAAATACTCGAAGGACCACCCACTTTTGAGAAAATAGGGAAAACAAATAAATGGATTATAAGACTGACGCTGTGGTACCAGTGCCTATGGATGTTAGATTATTTGGTAATTATTTGAAGAGCATGAATGGACTGTAATAATAATTAATTGAGAGTTTAAATCCTCAAACTTCAACACTGGGGGGTATTACTAGAAATAATATATATCTAGGATAATGACTGGTGCTGGTTCGATACCAGTTGGTTAATTATATCAATACATATTATAGAATCAGAAATTAAATGTATATTCAATATGATGATAATATAGTAAGATTATTAAGCCTATTAAATAAATTGTCAAATCATAGGAAATTATATATGAAACATTGCTACACACTGAGAAACAAAATATTAGATTTATGTAATTTCTCTTAGAATATTATATGTATAAGAAATGTAAATACATAATAGAAATAATATTAGCATCAGTCAAAGAAATCTACGAAAGAGAGACAGTAAGGCTTAGTTGTAAGAAGACTTCACAAAACCCGTTTCACTGTTCGAATACTCGTAGACGTGATCACATTGCCCAAATAATGGATGATACACCAGTAGGGAATGTCGTGTGTAGAGGAAGAACTGCTCTGCTTGTCCTCACCAACACGCTGTAATCACAAAAATGTTATAGAATTTGACTGGGCTAGAGATTTATTCCACTATTCATTAAAACTTGAGAATAACGTGGAAAGAAACGAACTGTGGGAACCGACCTATGAGATTTATATTTATTTAATTTATATGAATTTATATTTACGTTAATTTGTATACTGCGATTGCAATTTGAATGATGTTAAGTGGACTGTATTTCTGCAATAATCTCATAATCTCACAAATCAATCCTCTACACATTAGGGGGGGTTTATATTAATTTAATTTATATATATGAAGCCAATCAAACTACAGTATTAACTACACATTATTAAACATTGAAGAGGTTCCTTATCTTATAGTACAGCAGGCCTTAGTCCACCAGGTATAACCAGGATGTAGACACCACATTTTCCCTCTTTGAGGTAGCTTCCATCATCCTGGTAACTGATGCACAAAGCATGCTTCCTCGTCTTGACCTGTCAAAAGGGCGCTAGCTGTATAGCCAGAATCCTATATATGACAGGTATATCAGAGAAAACACTGTACATGGAACAATGAAGACCTGGCTTAATTACCTTTAGTATGAGGCGATCTCGTGCTCTAACCGGGCCACCCTATATCCTGACATTAATGGCCATAAATGAATGATAAACGGGTTTCGGAAAGACACTTAACTTGAATTTGTTGACAGCGTGTTGATAATGGTACACCTTTGGTTTCCATAACACTTCGTCCAAGTAAAATTAACAGCAGCCGTATTTGCTCCCGTGAGCCTCTGGTCTAGTATAAACAATGGCTGCCCCTCCTTCTTCACTGACGCCTGGCTTACATTGTCCAGATGACAGAAAGTGATAGAAGGGTCACATTTACTCTACTTTGATATTGTTAATTAAGTTAATTTATATGAGATGTTTTATGATGGTAAAGTCCAAAGACTAATGTATTTAAGAATAATTCCTAGCAGAATAGCTGGTGAATTTATAATAGTTTGTGGTGATGATATCCCATTTTCTATAGATGGTAATTCCACTACAAGTTATGTTTTCTATGGGTTAACTTGTTTATACAATACAGCAGCTATTATTATCTGTCTGTATGATATTAAATGGTGTCGGATTTTCCGACATAATTCCCCAGGGGGCTGCTCACGGGTCGAAGTCCTCTTTAGAACAGACGAACACCGATACTCCTCCTTCGAATTATTAGATTAATTTGATGTTAGTAGTTAGTAATCACACATTTGTGCGTCTGTTCGTACAGGACGGATGTCCCGTACTAGAGTTGCAGGGGTTAGAAGTCTAATGCGATTTCATTTCCCTGTCAACTCTTGAAAGGCTAATATTCAAGCCTAATTACATAATATTTAATTCAGAAGACTGACTGTGATCAAGTACTACAGTCAAGTATGATTCAGGGACTGCAGTGAGATCAGTGACATTAGATATAACTTGAAGTTTGTTCAGGTAACTCGTCACTGATATATAAACACTGAGGCCCATGGAATACATCTTGATTAAATAATAAATGTATCAAATCAGTCATCATATATATTGGGGTTTAATTTAGTTAATTGATTCAGAAGATTGAATAGCTCATCATTAAAGTAAAGTATGGTTCTGAGACTGCAGTGGGTTCAGTGACATTGGTCGCAGTGACTTGTAGCTGTTTAAGCTACTGTTCACTGATTTGCCACTGAGGCCTCAAGAACTCACTTCAGCTTTAAATGATGCTACTAACATCAACCTCTGTTGGTATAGTCAGCTGTAATCTCCTTAGTATAATGCTACTGGAGAAATATAATCAGCTGACAAATTTAGATTTCTATTGGTATTGTTTATCTGCAGGCATAGGTCTCCTCAGGCTTGATACTGGGCCTGAGTGTAATTTACCTCCTGCAGAGTTTAACATGGTTATGCCCTGATATTTAGTAGGGCTACCGATGAATCGATGGCAATAGTCTGTCCCTACAAGGAGACCGAAGTCGGTGAGGTGATCAGACTTAATATTATCTGCCAATTTTATTCCTCTATTTCTCAGGAATTTGGCTGTTGCTCTCAGACCTTGAACTTGTAGGTCTGCTGGTATTTTGTCCACCACAATGGCTTGTACTTTACAGACGTACCTGCCTAAACGTACTGATGGTTGTACCACCTGGTAAACTTGAGGTCCTGCATCTGTTACAAACCCTGAGATGTTGAATGACATCTGGGCTACAGGCTTTAATTGTAGTTCATCTGCCAACTTTTTAGTGACATATGTTCTCTGGGATCCTTGGTCAAACAACCCACGGGTATGGACCTTGGCCTCTTATTCTGGATGGTAATTTGGGCACTAGGCAAAGTCGTATTACCTTTAGACTTTGCCGATTGGACACTCTTTGTTTGTTGCATTTTGCAGTACTGTACTGTGGTGGGAATGCTATCTTCCACCTTGGGTCTTGAATACGTTAATTTCGTATATTTGCACAGTGCTGCATGGTGCCTAGCTCTTCTACACCTGTTGCAGGTGTTGAATTGGGTATCACAATAGTCTATGTTGTGTGACTTGAGACACCTTGAACATCTCCCTAATTCCTGGAGTCGCTCAATACGAGTGTCTCTGGTTGGATAATTAGCACAACAGTATGTTGAATGTTTCTTTTTGCAGAACATACATGTCCCCTAGCCTACTGCACGTTTGGAAGTTACCGGTTTGGGTGAACTAGTAACAGTAGGCTTGGAGGATTCTGCTGCATTGTCATATTTTCTGCAACTTGATGTTTGAGTAATTGGTTGATGTTTATTTGGGGTAGTTGTTTTACCCTTTAATTGACTATTATTTTCCATTTCTGAAGGCTTGCATGAGGCTTTAACTTTCTCATTTGCACGTCGTTTGTTTATGATGGAATGCAAACCTTCAGTGATGTCCTGGGCTGTCAGGATGGTGTTATGTTGATGTGCATATAATTCATCTAGTATATCGCTGGACAATTTTCGTTGAAGGACTACTTTGGTCATCCATTCACTAGTAGTTATATCAACCTTAAGACTGAATGTTCTTAGTAGTGACTCAAACTCCATGCTGAAGGATTGTAATGAGTCAGCAGTCTGATCAGGTTGAGGTAAATCCAGCAATTGTAGTACTAGATGTATGACAGTTTCCTCATTGCCAGCATTATCCATATTAGCTAGTTGGTAAAGCCTTGTGGGGCTTGTGAGGGGGCTGCTCATAATGCTGAACAAGCACTGATGGTAGCCTAGGGCATAATTTCTGCACTCACTAGGCTGTAATCCTACCTCTAATAGAGGTTAGCACTTAAAATTAATACACATTATATATATATACAATCATACACACTAATGATTTGAGTGATAAACCAGTGTCCCTGGAAGTACCTTTTGGTTAGCTCTTCTATATCACCCTAGGATGGTAGAGACACTAATTAATCACTCAAAGGTGTAATGATCATAAGTAAATTATTATATATACAACTCAACTCGAGTTGATAAAAATTACACCCAAAATAGGGTCTGGACTATTCATTAATGGTGTTAGGTTGTTGAATATAGTACAACTGACTATGGTAATAATGGGACTAGGATGAACAATAATAGTTCCACTAGTCAATTGTAATTTCCTACCCTGTTGTGGGTTGGCAATTAGTAAATATTACACTGTGATCACTAGTGCAATATATATTAAATAATTCTCTATATTGGAGAAATAATATACACAATTATTGATAATAGCCTCTTAATTAGCCTCTGTGAAACTTCTAATATTATCTAGAAGTATTAAATATTATTAGTGACCTCGCGAAATAAAGTCCACAAAATTCGTGGATAATCTCTTGCGAAATTTAACACCACGAAATCCGTGAACAATCTCGCGAAACCATAGCCACTAATTTGGCTGGCTTCAATATTAGCGTTGTCATTTCACAGAATAACACGCCACCAAATCTGTGGGTGTGCATGAAACCGCTGATGAGGCTGATCTGAACTGAGCGGGGCTCGTGAACTCGTTCGAGGCCACGCCGCCGTCTTTGACTGCTGGCCTTTGTTTAAATCACACTGCACTAGTTTATTTAATGAATCCACTGGTTAACTGGTTCATCCGGTTCGAAGATGACCAAATAATGTGGGAACCAACCTGTGAGATTTATATTTATTTAATTTATATGAATTTATATTTACGTTAATTTGTATACTTCGATAGCAATTTGTATGATGTTAAGTGGACTGTATTTCTGCAATAATCTCACAAATCGATCCTCTACACATTAGGGGGGTTTATATTAATTTAATTTATATATATGCAGCCAATCAAACTACAGTATTAACTACACATTATTAAACATTGAAGAGGTTCCTTATCTTATAGTACAGCAGGCCTTAGTCCACCAGGTATAACCAGGATGTAGACACCACATTTTCCCTCTTTGAGGTAGCTTCCATCACCCTGGTAACTAATGCACAAAGCATGCTTCCTCGTCTTGACCTGTCAAAAGGGCGCTAGCTGTAAAGCCAGAATCCTATATATGACATGTATATCAGAGAAAACACTGTACATGGAACAATGAAGACCTGGCTTAATTACCTTTAATATGAGGCGATCTCGTGCTCTAACCGGGCCTCCCTATATCCTGACATTAATGGCCATAAATGAATGATAAACGGGTTTCGGAAAGATACTTAACTTGAATTTGTTGACAGCGTGTTGATAATGGTACACCTTTGGTTTCCATAACACTTCGTCCAAGCAAAATTAACAGGAGCCGTATTTGCTCCCGTGAGCCTCTGGTCTAGTATAAACAATGGCTGCCCCTCCTTCCTCACTGACGCCTGGCTTACATTGCCCAGATGACAGAAAGTGATAGAAGGGTCACATTTACGCTACTTTGATATTGATAATTAAGTTAATTTATATGAGATGTTTTATGATGGTAAAGTCCAAAGACTAATGTATTTAAGAATAATTCCTAGCAGAATAGCTGGTGAATTTATAATAGTATGTGGTGATGATATCCCGTTTTCTATAGACGGTAATTCCACTACAAGTTATGTTTTCTATGGGTTAACTTGTTTATACAATACAGCAGCTATTATTATCTGTCTGTATGATATTAAATGGTGTCGGATTTTCCTGACACGAACATGAGTGTTTTGGTCGGTAAATGACATAACGACGAGCTACCTACAGTAATAATTTATGTGATAGTGCACTACACATAAAATATACATAACGTAGGCTTGTTGGCACATTTACAGTCGCCGATATCACGTCAATTAGTCCCTGACGTTCACTGCTGTTGAAGGTCAAATTCGGGGACGCGATTATCTTCTCAGAAACGAGAATATACAGTAAGAAGCACTGTACGACCACGTATTATATCTGCAATGGCTACCGCTTGTAAATCTGTGTGTACTCGTGGCGGAGCCGTGTGCCGAAAAGCCACCTCCCCCATACCCAGAGGCCCGAACACGCATGCACAGAGACGCTCATAGCGATCTCGAGCTTAAACCAATTTGGTTTACTAGTAATTATTGAGGGAAATAAAGGAGTATGATTTAAACTATCGTCACCAGTAAATATGTTGAATAATAATACCTCTTCTCGCAAGGCAATTGCGAGAAGAGGTATTCGCATAATTCACGAAATAAATACTTCTTTCATAATGAACAATAATTTTAGAAAGAAAGGACAATTAACTGAACTCTATAAATCTCTAACATTCGTGGAAGACTTCATGTTTCAGTCTGCTATCGACGCTTGGTGTCAAGATGGCTGGGTAATTTCTATCTAAATCATGCCTGATATACCAACGATTTTAATTCTACGTGTTAGTGTTATTAGTAAATGTTAATATAAGGAGTTGAGAGGAGATTCTTCACCACCAGCCATGTTGTCATCACCAGCCATGGCGTCACCTCCAGCCCTGGAGTCATCCCCAGTCATGGCATAATCCCCAATTATGGCGTCACCACCAGACATAGAGTAACCACCAGTCATTACGTCACCACAAGCCTTTGCATCACCATCAGCTATTGCGGCACCACCAGCCATGGCATTGTCACCACCAGCCATGGCGTCACCACCAGCCATGGCGTCACCGCCAGCCATGGCGTCACCGCCAGCCATGGCGTCACCGCCATCCATGGCGTCACCACCAGCCATGGCGTCACCACCAGCCATGGCGTCACCACCAGCCATGGCGTCACCACCAGCCATGGCGTCACCACCAGCCATTGCATCGTCACCACCAGCCATTGCATCGTCACCACCAGCCATGGCGTCACCACCAGCCATGGCGTCACCAACAGCCATGGCATCATCACCAACAATGGCATCACCACCAGCCATGGCATCACCACAAGCCATGGCACCACCACCACCAGCCATGGCATCACCACCAGCCATGGCATCACCTCCAGCAATAGCATCACCACCAGCCATAAAGTCACAACCAGCCATGGCGTCATCACCCTTAATGGCGTCACCATCCATGGCGTCACCACCAGCCATAGCATCACCACCAGCAATGAAGTCACCATCAGACATGGCGACATCACCAGCCATTGTGTCTCCACCAGCAATGGAGTCATCACCTTCCATGGCATCATCACCAACAATGGCGTCACCACCAGGTATGGTGTCATCACCAGCTATGGCATCAACCACCAGCAATGGCATCGTCACCACCAGCAATGGCATCGTCACCACCAGCCAAGATATCATCGCTACCAGCCATGGAAGCGTGACCACCAGCTATTGCATCGTGACCACCAGAGAGGATCAACAACAACCCCAGTCTGTCCCACCAACATTGGTCCACCCAGGATGGACCCCAGGATGGACGGACCCCACTGGACCCCAGGTCGCTTCTCAAAGACCCATGGGAGAAAAAAGAAAGAAGAGGAGGAGGGAGGGAAGGGAGTTATCAGGGGAAAGCGCCGAACCATTACGATTATATAGCACGTGGAAGGGATCAGGATAAGGATTTGGGATGGGACGGGTGGAAAGAATGGTGCCCAACCACTTGGACGGTTGGGGATTGAACGCCGACCTGCATGAAGCGAGACCGTCGCTGTACCGCCCAGCTCAAGTGGTAGGGCTAGAAGAGGAGGAGAAGATAAGGCCAAGCTAGGACACGATGCCTAGTGTCCCTTCTTGGTGTCAGCATCATTGCATGGAGCGTAATTGCAAGACAGAATCGTTTGCCTTAACTGGCCGCCGCTCCAGCAAGCATGTTGCTCTGTTGAATGATTCCCCCCCTGTGTCGTGCAAACTTGATGTAGCTGTCTGAAGTGGCTCTCTGAAGGAGGCGTGCTGGAGCAACAGGGAGGCTGAGAATAGAATGGATTCTACGGTGCCAACTACATGGAGGTTTCGAAACTTGCAGTTCCCTTTATGCTGTGAAGAACCCCAAGATACGGCCATCATGGTGACAGACGTACGGCTAATTCAAGATCAGTTGGGACAACCGAATTCTACGGTCCTGAGCGCAGTGCAAGAAGTACAGTTTCCACGGCGTTGTTGTGCGTCAACGACGGAGAGGCGACTGATGCAGTTGTGTTGATGAAAGGCATCACAGGAATATCTACAAGACCAAGCAGTGATATCGCCCAACCAGAGACAACTGATGTCGGTCGTACTTGTAGGCCCCTCCTAGCCACTGCATACTCCGCCTCCATGCAGGTCGCACACCAAACCTGTGTCAGGTTAGGTTAGGGTCAGTAAGTTTCATTTCTTTGAACTGTAACCTGGGGCTGGTCCTCTCCCCGAGTTCGGTTGAGATGATCTACCGGCACAGCTGCTCTAACAAGGTGGTCCTTTATAGACTTACCTCGCCTCCAGGCGATCATGGGAGGGTTTTGTGGGAATTTTACCCAGGATGGATGTTCACTGTACGTTGCCCTCATCCATGTCCATACTTCCTGGAGTTTTATCTTAAGCTGTGCTGCAGGGTCGAGGAAAAAAGGGTTAGAAGAATCCATCTCTTGTCTTCCACTTCTTGTGTTCTAGGTCTGAGTAGCTCTGCCCTTGTTTTTCTCTGAGTTTCCCCTGGGCCGCATGTATTATTGTCTCTGGGTAAACAAAAACATATTTTTCAAACAAAAACAAAACAAAACAAACTGGGTAAACAAAAACATATTTTTGTTTGTTAGAGTAGGATGATGAAAAATTGTTTAGCTAGGATGTATTTTTTTTTTATAAAGTGTTCCCACCCAGCTTATTGGCATTAGCAGTGTTGCAAAAACTTTATTAAGGGGGGAATGGGAGATGTAACACCGTAAAGTTGTTTTGTATTTAATATATATCTAGAACAGGAGTCCAAGGGGTTGTCATAGCCAGGGGGTGGTAATGGGGGACGAGCTCCCATGACCTATAAAATGCTCCTATACGGCATGCGTCTCCAATAGCCTCTGACAACCAAATCCAACTCC
Organism: Procambarus clarkii; assembly: GCF_040958095.1. NCBI lineage: Eukaryota > Metazoa > Arthropoda > Malacostraca > Decapoda > Cambaridae > Procambarus > Procambarus clarkii. The sequence goes on from NC_091206.1 coordinate 27,718,743, forward strand.
TGGCCTACACGGGTGGCTTAGTCTTTAAGTTCGGCGGAACTGCTTTTACCGACAGGAGAAGGGGTGAGGGCGTGCCTCTGGCGCCTTAAAAACAGCTGCTCCGGGTAGATGGGACTCGATAGCCTGGGAAGGCAGCCCATCTAGGGGAACGAAAACCCTGATTATAAACCTCCGCTACCTTGCGGCCATACCCCTTTTTTGGGAAAGGCTTCAGGAGTCAACCTCGAGGAAAAACCCAGAGTTGGATCCCCGAAGGCAATTCGTTGTTGACGTCGACCTCGTTCTGGCAGCTCCTGCGACGTTGCTGGAACCATGTGTATTGGCATTTGCCTTTCTATTGGATAATTTCAGCAAAGTGGAGAGGAGGGACCTGCTGCATGGGTAACAGCTTCTTCAAATCTACCTACCCAGGCTTTGCGCCCTGTCAGGGCGCAACTCCATAGTCTTCCGAGACTGAAGGATGCCTACTACTACTAGAACAAGGAGTCACAGACAAGATGTCATGAGGCATCAGGTTGGCGGCCCCTAGTAATTAAGAAACTCTCACCTCTACGTGTTAATGACCACCAAGTGACCAAGGTCAGGTCATGGGAAGTTGACCTGGTCTCCGCTAATCTCATAATTGCAGGCGGCTAGCCAGGGGTGACCTTCAAACATGCAGCCAATTTAAGGTGTGGCTTGGTAGAGTGCCTGGGGCTATCTACTTGAGGGCGGAGTTAGCTAGTTGGTCCCCAATATATACCAGGGTATTGTACACAGAGATAGACAGAGAGACAGGAGAACAGCCAGCAGAGCAGAACCGAGAGACTCTCAGCCGGACGGGGCAGACAATTTCTATCAACTACAGTCCCCCCTCCCCTCTCAAGCCAGCTATAGGCAGACACTTGGTGAGTTGATCATGAAAGGTGACGTAGTCGTGTTTACTAGTGTTATGTGACAATCAGGGGGAAGACGGTTGTAATGGTCTCGAATTCTGGTGTAGTGATTCACTTGGTACATTAATAATGAACCTTCAGTTCGATTGCTGGAATTCTGATATATATCATGCTAAATAAATAATTGATTCATTTACTTTTAATTTTACATTAATTGTGTTCCCAAGTTCTTGGAATTTATGATATATGCAAAATAGAGTGTAGAGTACTCTTTAGTTAAAGAATCTTGTCTGGAACATGATTCCAGTTAAATCATGCTAATGATGACCTGTTGATATATTTTAGAGAATTTTGTGGTACCGACAAGTTCCATTCCTTGTCTTGTATATAATGGTCTTGAATGGATGGTGGCAGTCTACCTTCTACTATCTACTTTTCTACTTCTACCTCTACCACTACTTCCTATTCATCTCCGTACCCTCTCTCCCACTCTCCCTTTTACCTGACTACACTCCTCCCTGCTTCCCGGTCTAGTCCTCCCTCCTCCCTCACCCCAAACCCTCACTAATTACTGTTTTATTCATCTCTTGGGAAGGTCAGATCTCTGACTGGGAAGCGTTCAAAAGCAGTGCACAGGAAATCAGTGTCACAGATTTTAATGGAAAGGAAACATCTTGCATAAACGCCGAGTTAAATACATGGATTAACACCATTGAAAAATGCATGACTGATCACATTCCCGTAGCTCACCACATAACGCTCCCACACCCCCCAGCCACTGAGGCGCTCAGGACACTGCAAACCAGATATAACAATCTTTTACAACTCATAACACAACACGGGTGGACGGATGAGCGCAAAAGACTACAAAGGGAACTTCAAGATGAGCTGCAAGATCTATGCAAAACAGAGTACACCAAACAATGGGATGACCTAATAAGCAATATCCAAGTCGACTACAGAAACCCGGGGAAGTTCTGGAAAAAAGTAAAGACCCTGATGGGAAGCTCTTCTGAGGAAACACCCTACATCATAGACGCCTCAGGAAATAAACTCTATGAGGAGAGAGAACAAGAGCAGGAATTCAGGAAGTTCTGGGAAAAAATATTCAGGATAAACCCGGAAGAAAATTTAAATTTTTGCCCAATTAATGAAAGGGAAATTACAACTCAAGTCGATAACAGAGCTGCAGCACTACTCCCGACGCAAACAATAGACCTTAACAACATACGCGATGACTGCCACCTTATGAAACACATAACCATTGCGGAGGTCCATAAAACAATTATGGGTTTCAAGAACAAGGCGCCGGGCAACAGCAAAATAAATAAGATGGTATTATCCAACCTACCAGTGATTGCACTCCATCAATACACATGTATCTTAAATGCAGCTCTGGCATCTGGACTATTCCCCACATACTTCAAGAATGCCACAATACGATTAATCCCCAAGCCAGGTAAACCCCCAACCCAAACTGAAAACTACAGGCCAATTTCCCTCCTCGAAGTACCAGGTAAAATATTCGAAAAAATTATCAATCAGAGACTTGTGAAGTACATGGAAGAGGAAGGGAAGTATAACAGCAGGCAGCATGGGTTTAGACACCGCAGAGGGGCCCATACAGCTATAGCTCTGATCTACGAGCATATAGCTAACGCAGTGTCGAAAAAAGATCAGTGTAATATAGTGCTTAGGGACGTCTCGAAAGCCTTCGATAAAGTGTGGCACACAGGCCTAAAATATAAGATATCTGAACTAGGACTTCCTGAGAGATTTACAGCTACTCTCTGCAGCTTTATAGACAATAGAACTGCTAGGCTTAATATCGGCAGCTACTTGGGTGACGTAATAGAACTGAAAAGCGGAGTACCACAAGGAAGCTGCCTCTCCCCCACTCTATTCAACATATATACAGCTGACCTACCCCAACCCCAACATGGAGAATACATCACATACGCTGATGATGTTACCCAAATAATATGCCAACCGGGCCCATCAAAGCCGCTACTAGCCGACAAGACCAAGGCAGCCATTGAACTCATAAACAACTTTGAGAAGCAATGGAAAATTAGCACCAACAAACAAAAGTTCCAAATAATACACATTGCGAAAAGAAACCCTGACCCCATCATCCTTGATAACCAGCCCATCCAATATGCGGAGGTAGGCAGAATACTGGGACTTATGATAAATAGAACAGGGATACAAATTCATGTAAGGGACCGACTAAACAAAGCCAAAGCAGCATTAGGAAAACTGAGAAGATTCCGAAGCCTCAGTACTAACATTCAGATCCACCTATATAAGGCTCTAGTTCGGCCGCATCTAGAATATCCCCCAGTACCACTACACACCATAAAGAAAACTAACATGCAGAAACTGCAAGCAGTACAAAATAAGGCGCTAAGGAGAGCAGCAAAACACCGTCCACCATATGATCAGACAATCCAGGAGCTCCACGAACTCCTGAACATACAGCCACTAAACATCAGACTGCAGCACCAAGCCATCAGGGTATGGAACACCATCGAAATGTTAGAGGACCCAATGTTTGAAAGATTACTCCAAGATGAGACGCCCCGCTCCCACAGCTGGTGGCCCAGGAGCCTCGATTCTCTGGACGAAAACCCCGCCCCACAGTATATAATCCCAAGATGAGTTATATATGTATATATATGAACAGTTCATATATGTGTATGTATGAACAACTCGATAAATAATATGTATGACAACTCGATAAATAATAATAATAAAATAAAGAGCATTAAACAGAATACCGTGTGTGGAAGCATCGGAGTGTCTATATATGAATGCTTCACAGTATTCATCTATGGACATCCATATATGGTGAAACACATGTGAAGAACCTCTCACACACTCACAGCTCCCTGACAAGAGGGAGCCAGCTTAGCTTAGCTGCCAACACCCACACATCGTGTCAGCAAGGCGGACAGCCCGCCTGCTTTCATACCTCTCACTGTATTTCCCACTTCTATACTTCCCTTCACCTATGCCTCTCCTTCCTCTTTACTCCCAAAAAAAAAAAAAAAAAAAAAAAAAAAAAAATTCATCTCTTTCCTTTCGTTTCTCTGATTCGTTCGTTTCAGTGAATTACTCTAGAGTTCTCTTGAGTCACGGGTACCTGATCAGGTTACAATGCCTTTTGGTCTTGACACCTAGGTAATCAAATACCTAGGTCACCAGGTGATGAATTAGAGAGCTGCAGTAGGGACTCTGGGGAGAGCTTTAGATTAGCTAACTGGCAAGGGGGGGAGGAATAATGGACAGAAGAGAGCTATTTCCCCCACTCCCCCGTTAGAATATTTAAATAGGGGTGGAATAATGGACATGATAGAGCTATTTCCGCCACCTCACATTACAACCTTCCATGGTGTAAGTAGTAGGGATGAAGGTTAAAGAGGATTTTTTTGTTTTGGAAAAAAATCCCGTTTAGCGCTTCATAGTTTTCAGGTGAATTTGGGCAGTCACAGATTTGGAATTAAGGAATTCTTATGAGGAAAATAATTTCTGAGATTTTAGACATTTGTTAAGAGTTCATGTGATGAAAATAAGATCTTAGAAGTTTGTTAAGAGTTCCTATGGGAGAAATTAAAAAATCCTGTTTTGCATGTCATGGTTTTCGGGTGAATTTGAGCAGACACTGATTTGGAATTAGGGAATTCTTATGAAAAAAATAATTTCATAGAAGTTTGTTAAGAGTTCATAAGTGAAAAATCATTTCCGAGGTCTTAGAAGTTTGTTAAGAGTTCTTATGGGAGAAATTCAAATTTTTCAGAGTTCAGTTTTAAGAAAATATTTCAGAGTTTCAAATAATCATAGAAGTTTATTTATATGTTCATGACCAAATTTTGTAAAAAGGCCATTTTCAGAGAATATTGTCTTAGACGTTTTGTTACGGAAAACAGTATTTTAGTCATGACTTTATGTTTTATAACCATTTACGGCTGTTTCACCTGTAAAAATACCGAAATTAACAGAGTCCTATTGTTAACCTAGATTCTTCAGAGTCCACTTTGTTAACAAAATTCTTCAGAGTCCAGTTTGTGCCTGAAAATATTCAGAGTCCAGTTTATCCATGAAAATAATCAGAGTCAGGTCTTACCCTGAAAATTAACAGAGTCCACTTTGTGCCCAAAAATATTCAGAGTCCACTCTGTGAGCAAAATTAGTCAGAGTCCGTTTGTAGACAGAAATTCGCCAGAGTCCAGTAAAGACCAAAAATTCATCAGAAGCCACTTTGTGCCAAAAATATTCAGTGTCAAGTTCATGATCGAAATTAATCAGAGCCCAATTGAAGACCAAAATTTGTTAGAGACCACATTTTCGCTACTAATAGCACAATTTCCACGAAATTTAAACAGTCATATTTCAGACGTAGTGAAATATATGAAGTCAGTAAGCAAGTTCTAGCTCCTGTCTCCCTCCATAGTTCCCTCTCGTATCTTTGTTAATACCTATTCAATTTCCCTGAAACTTATACCCTCTGTATATCAGACACAGTAAATAAGATCAAGTCAGTTACTGAGCTCCAAATCATGTCCTGCACCTTAGTTCGATGTTCATCAAATTAATTCAGATCAAGTCCCACTCCAGTCTATCAAAATAAACATCATGGCCTCTAATACCCTTTTTGTACTCAGCTATGTAATATTCACACGGTCATATAACACCTTTACCTTCAATACCTTTTGTTTACCCAAGTAAGCAATAATCACATGGTCAAAATCTTACCTTACCCTTTCCCTCCCTTACCTTCTCATCCCCAACTTATCCTAACCTTCAATAATCGTACTGTATTTGCATATTTTCTCTATATTCACTGTGTTCTTCGCATTCTTTTCCATGTTTTGTGTGTTCATTCCATGTTCTACAAATGTTCACAACGTGCTCAGTTCATATTTTTTCACCAGTTTCTCAATTTTTCTCTGTTTTCTACCATTTTCCCCATATGTTCACTATGTTCTTTGTCACGTTTTCATGTACGTCATATGTTCTCTGTACAACTTTTATAGTCAATATTCATGTTCTCAATGTTCTTAGCTTGTTCTTCACATGTTCAGTGTCCATTTTTTTGTATTCCCTATGTTCCTTATCATGTCTTCATGTTCTCTGTAAGTTCATATTTCCTGCATGTTCACAGTGTTCATCAACTTTTTTTACATGTTTTCTGTGTTCCCTGTATGTTCACTGTGTTCATTCCCTTACTTAGTCTCATTTTTGTATGTTCTTTGTTTCTTTAAACCAATTGTTTCTTCCATTCACTAACTAGTTCTTTTTCTTTTTTTTAGAAAAATTAGAGAAAAAAAAATTAGAGAAAATATATAATTCAGGAAAATTTGGCTTATTAGGCAAATCGGGCCTTGCATAGTAGGCCGAAAAGTGCGTTCTGGCTACTAGGTACGACATATATATATATATATATATATATATATATATATATATATATATATATATATATATATATATATATATATATATATATATATATATATATATATATTAGTATATTTTGGTAGCAGTCTTTCCTGTAGACATATATTATTAAATATGACCGAAAAAGTAAGATTAATAATTCTAACACGAATTTTCTCAATCTTTCGTACATTTCTTTTCACTGTTGGAGGTAAATCAAAAATCAATTCTCCAAAATTCATTTTTATTTCTAGTCTGACGCGACACGAGCGCGTTTCGTAAAACTTATTACATTTTCAAAGACTTTAGTTCACAAATACACAACTGAATAGAACTTACGCATCTCCGATTTTATATCTACATTTGAGTGAGGTGGAAGGGGTGATGTGGCATTAACACAAGACAGAACAAGATATGGCATTAATAGGGTATTAATTTCATCAACACAAGACAGAACAAGATGTGGCATTAATAGGGTATTAATTTCATCAACACAAGACAGAACAAGAGTATTAATAGGGTATTAATTTCATCAACACAAGACAGAACACGAAACAATGGATATTGAATAGAAGTGTTTGTAGAAAGCCTATTGGTCCATATTTCTTGATGCTTCTATATTGGAGCGGAGTCTTGAGGTGGGTAGAATATAGTTGTGCAATAATTGGCTGTTGATTGCTGGTGTTGACTTCTTGATGTGTAATGCCTCGCAAACGTCAAGCCGCCTGCTATCGCTGTATCTATCGATGATTTCTGTGTTGTTTACTAGGATTTCTCTGGCGATGGTTTGGTTGTGGGAAGAGATTATATGTTCCTTAATGGAGCCCTGTTGCTTATGCATCGTTAAACGACTAGAAAGACTATGTTGTTGTCTTGCCTATATACTGGGTTTTTTGGAGCTTACAGTCCCCAAGAGGGCATTTGAAGGCATAGACGACGTTAGTCTCTTTTAAAGCGTTCTGTTTTGTGTCTGGAGAGTTTCTCATGAGTAGGCTGGCCGTTTTTCTGGTTTTATAGTAAATCGTCAGTTGTATCCTCTGATTTTTGTCTGTATGGATAACGTTTCTATTAACAATATCTTTCAGGACCCTTTCCTCCGTTTTATGAGCTGTGGAAAAGAAGTTCCTGTAAAATAGTCTAATAGGGGGTATAGGTGTTGTGTTAGTTGTCTCTTCAGAGGTTGCATGGCTTTTCACTTTCCTTCTTATGATGTCTTCAACGAAACCATTGGAGAAGCCGTTATTGACTAGGACCTGCCTTACCCTACAGAGTTCTTCGTCGACTTGCTTCCATTCTGAGCTGTGGCTGAGAGCACGGTCGACATATGCGTTAACAACACTCCTCTTGTACCTGTCTGGGCAGTCGCTGTTGGCATTTAGGCACATTCCTATGTTTGTTTCCTTAGTGTAGACTGCAGTGTGGAAACCTCCGCCCTTTTCCATGACTGTTACATCTAGAAAGGGCAGCTTCCCATCCTTTTCCATCTCGTAAGTGAAACACAGCACGGAACTCTGCTCAAATGCCTCCTTCAGCTCCTGCAGATGTCTGACATCAGGTACCTGTGTAAAAATGTCGTCAACATACCTGCAGTATATGGCCGGTTTCAAGTTCATGTCGACTAAGACTTTTTGCTCGATGGTACCCATGTAGAAGTTTGCAAACTGGACACCTACGGGAGAACCCATGGCGACCCCATCTACTTGCTTATACATGTGCCCATCCGGGCTCAAGAAGGGTGCCTCTTTAGTACAAGCTTGGAGTAGTTTCCTCAGAATATTTTCTGGTATGTCAAGAGGAGTACAGGCTGGATCACGATACACTCTGTCGGCAATCATTCCGATTGTCTCGTCCACAGGTACGTTGGTAAACAGCGATTCTACGTCCAACGAGGCTCTTATCCCTGTGGCCCGTGTGCCCCGCAGTAAGTCAACAAATTCCTTTGGAGACTTCAGGCTGAAGGCGCAAGGAACATAAGGAGTCAGCAGGCCGTTGAGTCGCTTCGCCAGTCTGTACGTGCGTGTGGGTATCTGGCTAATGATTGGCCGAAGTGGGTTTCCAGGCTTGTGTGTCTTGACATTTCCATACGCATATCCAGGTTTATATTCCCCAATGATCTTTGGCAGGTGGAGTCCGGATTTCTTGGCGTTCACAGTTTCGATCAGTTTGTTGACCTTTGCTTTTAATTCGGCTGTAGTGTCCTTCGTTACCCTTTGGAACTTAGTTTGGTCAGAGAGTATGATGATCATTTTCGCCAGATATTCGTCTTTTTTAAGAATGACATATATTGGCGACTTGTCACCTCTCCTGACAACTATCTCCTTGTTCTCACGAAGGCTTTTAGCTGCCGCTTTAAGCTCGGGGGACAGTATGGTGCTTCTGTAATTGCCTCGATTCTTTCCTCCTTCTGCAATAAGTTCTGCTTGTAAGGTATCTTTGGTAGTGACCTTCTTTTGTGTCTCGAGGTCGAATATGTCGTCCAACAGAATTTCCAACTCTACTTTCCGGGCCATCTCACTCGGTCTGGACATAACATGACAGTTTATGCCCAGATTTAGGAGAGTGACTTGGTCCTCAGTGAGGTTAATTCCTGCAAGGTTCAGGAAGGCATCTCTTGGCCGTGGAATTGCCATAGGTCCTCCATATAATGTTGTTAGTTTCTTGATAATCCTTGTTTCAGTGCTGAGGTGATGTTGGTCTGTGAGGATGTCGAGGTGTTGTTCAATGCGGGTACGGATACTATCGTCGATGTTGCTATTTCTCCACTCGTTTGTAGCATGAAGTAGTTGCGTTTTGTTGTCTTTGATTTCATTCTCTGCCTTGTATATCTGATCACGAATCAGATCCTGGCGATATTTTATCGTGAAGGCTTGATTCCTTGCTGCTGGGTCGTGCGCTTTAATATTAGTATATTTTGGAAGCAGTCTTTCCTGTAGACATATATTATTAAATATGACCGAAAAAGTAAGATTAATAATTCTAACACGAATTGTTAGAATTCGTGTTAGCACGAACTGAGAGCACGGTCGACATATGCGTTAACAACACTCCTCTTGTACCTGTCTGGGCAGTCGCTGTTGGCACTTAGGCACATTACACTAAGGAAACGAACATAGGAATGTGCCTCTACACTAAGGAAACGAACATAGGAATGTGCCTAAGTGCCAACAGCGACTGCCCAGACAGGTACAAGAGGAGTGTTGTTAACACATATGTCGACCGTGCTCTCAGCCACAGCTCAGAATGGAAGAAAGTCGACGAAGAACTCTGTAGGGTAAGGCAGGTCCTAGTCAACGCTTCTCCAATGGTTTCGTCGAAGACATCATAAGAAGGAAAGTGAAACGCCATGCAACCTCTGAAGAGACAACTAACACAACACCTATACCCCCTATTAGACTATTTTACAGGAACTTCTTTTCCACAGCTCATAAAACGGAGGAAAGGGTCCTGAAAGATATTGTTAATAGAAACGTTATCCCTACAGACAAAAATCAGAGGATACAACTGACGATTTACTATAAAACCAGAAAAACAGCTAGCCTACTCATGAGAAACTCTCCAGACACAAAACAGAATGCTTTAAAAGAGACTAACGTCGTCTTGGCTTCAAATGCCCTCTTGGGGACTGTAAGCTCCAAAAAACCCAGTATATAGGCAAAACAACAACATCTCTTTCTAGGCGTTTAACGATGCATAAGCAACAGGGCTCCATTAAGGAACATATAATATCTTCCCACAACCAAACCATCGCCAGAGAAATCCTAGTAAACAACACAGATAGATACAGCATCGATAGATACAGCGATAACAGGCGGCTTGACGTTTGCGAGGCACTACACATCAAGAAGTCAACACCAGCAATCAACAGCCAATTAATGCACAACTATATTCTACCCACCTCAAGACTCCGCTCCAATATAGAAGCATCAAGAAATATGGACCAATAGGCCTTCTACAATCACTTCTATTCAATACCCATTGTTTCGTGTTCTGTCTTGTGTTGATGAAATTAATACCCTATTAATACCACCTCTTGTTCTGTCTTGTGTTGATGAAATTAATACCACCTCACCCCATCCACCTCACTCAAATGTAGATATAAAATCGGAGATGCGTAAGTTCTATTCAGTTGTGTATTTGTAAACTAAATTCTTTGAAAATGTAATAAGTTTTACGAAACGCGCTCATGTCGCGTCAGACTAGAAATAAAAATGAATTTTGGAGAATTGATTTTTGATTTACCTCCAACAGTGAAAAGAAATGTACGAAAGATTGAGAAAATTCGTGTTAGAATTATTAATCTTACTTTTTCGGTCATATTTAATAATAATATATATATATATATATATATATATATATATATATATATATATATATATATATATATATATATATATATATATATATATATATATATATATATATATATATATATATATATATATATATATATATATATATATATATATTTCATTGAATATGACCTCATATTCTGTATTTATTATTTTCTGGTTTAGGGCTTCTATCCCTCTAACTATTTTCTTAGCATCAGGGCTTAATTGAAATAGGAGTTCTCCAAAACTCATTTTCGTACTTTTAAGGTGAAGAAAAGAAGTGATTTACTATAGAGTGTATTACACTTATTTATATAATTTGCACAACGTTTCGAACCTCCATGGTTCATTCTCAAGTGAAAAGATCTTACAATACTAGTGGATTTTATAACCGCACTGGGTCTGGTGATAATACAATAAAGGTGAAAACATGGTGGGATACATAAGGGATAAATGTGAGGTGAAACATAGAGGCTGCAGAAGGCTTATTGGCCCATACGAGGCATCACCTATCTAAACACAAAGATTATTCCAGTGTAATTGGCCTATTATGTTGGACATTGTCTTCTGTGTTGGCATCGATATGTTCTTGTCTTGTCCTTACTCTCATGGTGGGTAGAGTAAATAGTTCCATGATTTGGGTTTTCATGGTAGGTCGCTCTATTCTTATGTGAATTGCCTCAAGAATTTGTAATCTAATTACAAATTATATATATATATATATATATATATATATATATATATATATATATATATATATATATATATATATATATATATATATATATATATATATGTATATATATATATATATATATATATATATATATGTACATATATATATATGTTCATATATATATATATATATATATATATATATATATATATATATATATATATATATATATATATATATATATATATATATATATATATATATATATATATATGCGGAAAATCAAATCGGGCCTATGCAAGCCTATCCTAACCTAACCTATCTTTATAGGTTAGATTAGGTTAGGTAGCGGAAAAAGTTAGGTTAGGTAGTCAAAAAAACATTAATTCATGAAAACTTGGCTAATTAGGCAAATCGGGCCTTGCATAGTAGGCTGAGAAGTGCGTTCTGTTTTTGTTTTTCGACTACCTAATCTACCTAACCTAACTTTTTCGGCTACCTAACCTAACCTAACCTTTAAAGATAGGTTAGGTTAGGTTAAGTAGGGTTGGTTAGGTTCGGTCATATATCTACGTTAATTTTAACTCCAATAAAAAAATATTGACCTCATACATAATGAAATGGGTTGCTTTATCATTTCATAAGAAAAAAATTAGAGAAAATATATTAATTCAGGAAAACTTGGCTTATTAGGCAAATCGGGCCTTGCATAGTAGGCTGAGAAGTGCGTTCTGGCTACTAGGTACGACATATATATATATATATATATATATATATATATATATATATATATATATATATATATATATATATATATATATATATATATATATATATATATATTGACGATAACCTATTTCAAGAGAGATTGAGCCTGCTCTTCCCTACTTCAAGCTACGCCAAAGACACAAGTATAAGATGCTACATTCAAGATACGTCACCAGTAGCACAAAACGTTTTGACCCGGAGGCAAAACGTATCCATGATCCCCCTACTCCACACACCCTCCATGCCGACTCGTCATCAAACCAGCTAACTACCCTTCACCAGCGTGCCTGCTTCTGATTGGTGACTAGCCAGCCGCGCACCTGCACCCAGCACGTCAGCGCCCTCAACACGAATCGACGTCTGAGCCTGACCAGCTATCCATTTCAGAATATTCCTTGTGCTCTTAAGGTTGACTCCTCTCTGGCATACTCGCTCATTAGCTCGTATACGAAGAGGTTTCAGCCATAGCCGATATTCTCAGCACCATTTTAACATTGAATTTTGTATTTCACATTGTCTTTGAATTTTCTTTATTATTTAACTGTAACTTAACTTCCCGAGATTTGTCTTTATTTTCATTTATGTTTAAAGTAAATATATTAAAGTTTCATTGTTCATATTTTTTGTTTTACGTGTTCCTCCCTCTAACTTATCACAGACAACAGGCAAGCAGTCTATATTTTTGTTTAAAGTGTGACCCGGCTTTGACACCTGCCATTGGAGGACTGCCGAACATCAAAACTCCAACACTTTCCCGTCACAATATATATATATATATACATATATGTATATTAGACAAGAAATCGATTAGACAAGAAATCTAATCCTAACAACGTGTTGAATCTGTCGGGCAAAACGATATGTGAAAATGTGGTTACTGCTTTGGGTTATGGTATGTCTTTTGCCATTTCAAATCAACCTTCTGCAGTTAAAATTGCTAGTTCAATGTTACAGCTTGAAAAACATAACTCTCTGTCTTCACAAAACCTAAACCTGGTTAAAGGTATTGTTTATGGTTCAATGTTGACGCCCCAAACAAGCAATTTTCCCGAAAGATTCAGACGAAGCTTACAGGAGTTAAGAGCCGATCCTTCCATTCATATAACAAAGGCTGATAAATCCAGCACCATTGTTATTTTAAACAAGGAGGAATATATTTCGAAAATGAATGATCTCCTCCTAGATTCTTCAACGTACACTAAGCTTAGGAAAAATCCTCTTGAGGACATCATCAAGTTCTTCAATAGTAGCTTGAGGAAGTTGTTAAGTAAACATAAAGATCTTCTTAATCAATTTACTACTTCATCACCTTCATTACCATATCTATATGGTCTTGTCAAGACGCATAAGCCTAACAATCCCATGAGACCTATCATCAGTTCTGTGGGATCCATTTCTTACAAACTCTCCAAATGGCTTACCAAAATCTTGTCCCCTTTGTTAGGAACTATCTCCTCTTCTCATTTGACAAATTCTCTTGATTTAGTTAACAAATTGAATAGTGTTCCTGTCACTCCTGATGTAAAGTTAATCAGTTTTGACGTTTGTTCCTTGTTCACTAAGGTACCGGTCGATGATATTCTCGATTATCTTGCTCGTGAACTAATGAGCCATGACTTACCTCTTTCTGCTGATATTATTGTCAGTCTTGTTAAGTTGTGCATTAAAGAATGTAAATTTACCTTTAATAATGAGTATTATTTACAGACTTTTGGAATGGCAATGGGGAATCCTCTATCGCCATTGCTCTCAAACCTGTACATGGAATTCTTTGAAAAGAAATTCGTTTCAAAAATAACTCCTGGAATCATTCCTTGGTTTAGATATGTTGATGATATCTTGTGTATTTGGCCTTCAGATGTAAACACAGACGAATTTGTAGCCAAACTTAATGACCAAGTCACCTCCATAAAAATTTACTATGGAGACTGAAATTGATAAATGTTTGCCATTCTTAGATGTGCTTATTCATAGGGAAAACTCTTCATTAAAGTTTAGTGTTTACAGAAAACCTACGAACAATTTATCTTATGTTCATTATTTTTCAGGGCATAAATACAATGTAAAAAAGTCAATTTTTTCTTCAATGTATCTAAGAGCTCTTCGAGTTGTGAGTCCAGAATTCTTAGATGAAGAATTTAAGAATATTGATTCGATTGGTCTTAAGCTTTGTTACCCACTGAATTTTTTGGAAGTTTGTCGTAACAAAGCTCGTCGTACATATTATAATAATGTATGCAGTGAAAGGATTCGCCCAAAGAATGTGTTATGTTTACCATATTTCTCTGGGTTTGAGAATATTGTCAAGGCCTTGAAACTTTTTAATATAGATGTAATGTTTAGCTACGAAAACACTGTTGGTAAGCTATTAGTAAGGAACAGCCCTCGTAGTGATAATTGCGTCATTTATAAAATACCTTGTAAGGAATGTAATAAGTTCTATGTCGGGCAAACATCTAAAGATTTAAAATGTAGAATATCGCAACATAAATACTCTGTAAAACATGGCCAATTGTCTAATGCTTTGTTTGTGCATTTGTCAGAAAAAGCTCACCAAATTGATTGGGAGAGTGCTTCTTCAATAACAAATTGTAAAAGCACCTATAACAGAAACATAATTGAATCTGCTTTGATACAGATCACCAAAGAAAGTAATTTGAATATTAGCAGTGGTCTATATAACTTAGATCCATTTCTAATAGATCAGCTAAAGGGCGATTTAAGTAGAATCATTGAAAAACATTTGTCTCACTAATTTATTGTATATATTTACTTCTTTATGTTATAATTACCTATATATTATGCTTGTATGTCTGCTGTATCAGATGGGCCATTGTGCTACATCGGATGTGCCAATTGGGTGCATCTGATGGGCCAATGGGCCTTCTGCGTTGTCCAAGTATTGTACCTCACCTTACTTCACCACTCCTTCCTGCCTATTTATACCCATCACTCGATCTGTAAAATGACCTTCTGAAGATGTATTTAATATACGAAAGTACTTAAGGAAATTTCCTGTTTCATTTTTCCTCCGTGGTCTGACATTGTCACATTCTTAATCACGTGTTTATTTTCGTGATATACACACATATATATATATATATATATATATATATATATATATATATATATATATATATATATATATATATATATATATATATATATGTATATATATATATATATGTACGACATATATATATATATATATATATATATGTCGTACCTAGTAGCCAGAACGCACTTCTCAGCCTACTATGCAAGGCCCGATTTGCCTAATAAGCCAAGTTTTCCTGAATTAATATATGTTCTCAATTTTTTTTCTTATGAAACGATGAAGCTACCCATTTCATTATGTATGAGGTCAATTTTTTTTTATTGTAGTTAAAATTAACGTAGATATATGACCGAACCTAACCAACCCTACCTAACCTATCTTTATAGGTTAGGTTAGGTTAGGTAGCCGAAAAAGTTAGGTTAGGTTAGGTTAGGTAGGTTAGGTAGTCGAAAAACAATTAATTCATGAAAACTATATATATATATATATATATATATATATATATATATATATATATATATATATATATATATATATATATATATATATATATTTATATATATATATATATATATATATATTTATATATATATATATATATATATATATATATATATATATATATTTATATATATATATATATTTATATATATATATATTTATATATATATATATATATATATATATATATATATATATATATATATATATATATATATATATATATATATATATATATATATCGTACCTAGTAGCCAGAACGCACTTCTCAGCCTACTATGCAAGGCCCGATTTTCCTAATAAGCCAAGTTTTCGTGAATTAATTGTTTTTCGGCTACCTAACCTAACTTTTTCGGCTACCTAACCTAACTTTTTCGGCTACCTAACCTAACTTTTTCGACTACCTAACCTAACTTTTTCGGCTACCTAACCTAACTTTTTCGGCTACCTAACCTAACTTTTTCGGCTACCTAACCTAACTTTTTCGGCTACCTAACCTAACTTTTTCGGCTACCTAACCTAACTTTTTCGGCTACCTAACCTAACTTTTTCGGCTACCTAACCTAACTTTTTCGGCTTCCTAACCTAACTTTTTCGGCTACCTAACCTAACTTTTTCGGCTACCTAACCTAACTTTTTCGGCTACCTAACCTAACTTTTTCGGCTACCTAACCTAACTTTTTCGGCTACCTAACCTAACTTTTTCTGCTACCTAACCTAACTTTTTCGGCTACCTAACCTAACTTTTTCGGCTACCTAACATAACTTTTTCGGCTACCTAACCTAACTTTTTCGGCTACCTAACCTAACTTTTACGGCTACCTAACCTAACTTTTTCGGCTACCTAACCTTACCTATAATGAAAGGTTGAGTTAGGTAGGGTTGGTTGGGTTCGGTCATATATCTACGTTAATTTTAACTCCAATTAAAAAAAATTGACCTCATACATAATGAAATAGGTAGCTTTATCATTTCGTAAGAAAGAAAAAGAAAATATATTAATTCAGGAAAACTTGGCTTATTAGGCAAATCAAGCCTTGCATATTAGGCCGAGAAGTGCGTTCTGGCTATTAGGTACGACATATATATATATATATATATATATATATATATATATATATATATATATATATGTCGTACCTAGTAGCCAGAACTCTCTTCTCAGCCTACTATTCAAGGCCCGATTTGCCTAATAAGCCAAGTTTTCCTGAATTAATATATTTACTATAGTTTTTTTCTTATGAAATGATAAAGCAACCCTTTTCTCTATGTATGAGGTCAATTTTTTTTTATTGGAGTTAAAATTAACGTAGATATATGACCGAACCTAACCAACCCTACCTAACCTAACCTAACCTATATTTATAGGTAAGGTTAGGTTAGGTAGCCAAAAAAGCTAGGTTAGGTTAGGTTAGGTAGGTTAGGTAGACGAAAAAACATTAATTCATGAAAACTTGGCTTATTAGGCAAATCGGGCCTTGAATAGTAGGCTGAGAAGTGCGTTCTGGCTATTAGGTACGACATATATATATATATATATATATATATATATGTCGTACCTAGTAGCCAGAACGCACTTCTGAGCCTACTATTCAAGGCCCGATTTGCCTAATAAGCCAAGTTTTCATGAATTAATTGTTTTTCGGCTACCGAACCTACCTAACCTAACTTTTTCGGCTACATAACCCAACCTAACTTATAGAGATAGGTTAGGTTAGGTTAGGTAGGGTTGGTTAGGTTCGGTCATATATCTACGTTAATTTTAACTCCAATGAAAAAATTGACCTCATACATAATGAAATGGGTATCTTTATCATTTCATAAGAAAAAATTTAGAGAAAATATATTAATTCAGGAAAACTTGGCTTATTAGGCAAATCGGGCCATGCATAGTAGGCTGAAAAGTGAGTTCTGGCTACTAGGTACGACATATATATATATATATATATATATATATATATATATATATATATATATATATATATATATATATATATATATATATATATATATATATATATATATATATATATATATATATATATATATATATATATATATATATATATATATATATATATATATATATATAATGTGTGTGTGTGTGTGTGTGAGAAAGCTGCATGGACGTCCAAGCCGTAGATCACTAAGAACTCTTTGACCCGGCCAGATCAACAATCTACGATCGTCTACGATAGACGATCATTGGTGCGGTGGTCATGGTACTGTGTACGTTTAGGGGTGATCCTGGACGGTATGGGTTCGAATCCTGGCCGAGTCAGAGAGTTCTTAGTGATATATATATATATATATATATATATATATATATATATATATATATATATATATATATATATATATAATCTCTTGAAAATCACGAGAATGGGAAACATTAATGAATGTCACAGACGGGTTCGATCATTGTTGCAAGTCAAACACTTCATCGAATTCCTCTGAAGTTGGACTAGTGCCCAAGACGCAACAGGCATTTCTCCTCTGAATCGCAACACTGAGACCCTGGAACAAGAAACTTTTTGCTCTCTGGTCTTTTGTAGCGCTGATCAATTTGTCCCCCAATTCCTTCATGAACTTAAATGCACATTTTCCCCACGAAATGAGGGTCTCCAAGCCGATCGGAACAAAGCTGTAGCAGTGTGCCAGACCTCTGTATTTAATAGTTTTCTGCGATTCCCTGAAAGAAGCAGCACCACCGCTTTCACGTGTGCTGTAGTGAAGGTAGGTACTGGCCAGTGTGGCAGTGCACGTGTAGTCCTACACCACTTGCTTACCATCCTTCCAAGGTAGCAAGGTGACCCCATCTGGGCGCTTCTGAGGGTCGTTAGGTCTGGATAAGTGTGGTTCTCTTTGTGGCGAGGCTCCTCTTGATGATGTCGTTGACTTATTCATGTCTTGCAATTTTACCCTGTGATTTACGACATACCAGACCATGACGACCATATTGGTCTGCCATCGCAGTTCCGCAGATGCACCTATGTTCGGTGAGGATGGGGGCGGCAAGGCGAAAAGCAACTCCAATGCGGAGAGCGTCATGACTGAGGCGAGTTCCCAGGGCTGCATTGGGCACAGCAAATACAATATATCCCCGGCGTGGGGTGCTGTTACCGCTAGGAGGAGGGCTTCGTTTTCAGCATCAGCCTTGTCAATAATTGCTGTGACAGTCTTTTCCATTATGGGGCTATCCCAGTGGGCCTGCTTGTGGTCTTTTGGGACTTGTGGTCGAGGTTGAGGGTGTGCAATGGTGTCTCATTGTCTGGCTGCTTCGATGAACGTTTGATCATGAGTTCCCGCTGTCTCTCTCATACGCTCTGGTAGGATCTGCCCTACCAATTCGTTGGCTGCTGTACATGAGGATAAGAATGCTGGAAGTGCTACCTCAGTTGTCTTTCGTATGCCTATCCCTCCAAATCTCACTGGTAGTGTTGCTTGGTCCCACTGACTGTCATCTAAATCTAGGTTGAGCGCCTTCCTGAATATTAACCTGAGGAGCTCATCATATTGATTTAGAAGTAGGTTGCCAAAAGTTGGTGCATGCCTTAAGAAGTATGTTAGCCTGGGCAAGGTAAGGCACTTTGTGAGAAGGTAGAGGGCATCGTGGGAGTCCAAGTCCCCTATTCTCTCTTCCATCCTCTTTAGGTCTCTAAACTTTTCGTCAAGGACTGCAGCAATGTCATTGTGGCCCAGAGGTGCTCCAAGTAGTGTGCTGTCGGTGGGTTTAATGTATATATATATATATATATATATATATATATATATATATATATATATATATATATATATATATATATATATATATATATATATATATATATATATATATATATATATATATATATATATTAGTATATTTTGGTAGCAGTCTTTCCTGTAGACATATATTATTAAATATGACCGAAAAAGTAAGATTAATAAGTCTAACACGAATTTTCTCAATATTTCTTATGTTTCTTTTTGTTGATAGTAATTGAAAAATCAATTCTCCAAAATTCATTTTTATTTCTAGTCTGACGCGACACTTGAACGTGTTTTGTAATAACTTATTACATTTTCAAAAACTTTTAGCTTACACACACAAACACAACTATAACCTGCAAAGACTAAACAGAGTTCTACTATGCTAGCATTTAAACAGCTTTCATCTTATATACTCGCATTTGGGTTAGGTGATATGTTACAACAGTTTTGGATGAGGTGAACAAAACTTTCAACACAAGATAGAGCAAACTTTCAACACAAGACAGAACACGGTGCAATGTGTATAAATTGGGTAAATTAAAGGGAAGAATGGCCCATATTTCTTGATGCATTTATATTGGTGTGGAGTCTTGAGGTGGGTAGAATATAGTTGTGCAATAATTGGCTGTTGATTGCTGGTGTTGACTTCTTGATGTGTAGTGCCTCGCAGATGTTAATAAGCCGCCTGCTATCGCTGTATCTATCGATGATTTCCGTGTTTTTTGTTAAGACTTCTCTGGTGATGGTCTGGTTGTGGGAAGAGATTATATGTTCCTTAATGGAACCCTGTTGCTTATGCATCGTTAATTGCCTGGAAAGAGATGTTGTTGTCTTTCCTATATACTGAGTTCTTTTAGGCTTACATTCCCCAAGTGGGCATTTGAAGGCATAGACGACGTTGGTCGCTTTTAAAGCGTTCTGCTTTGTGTCTGGAGTTTCTCATGAATAGGTTGGCCGTTTTTTTTTGGTTTTATAGTAAATCGTCAATTGTATCTTCTGATTTTTGTCTGTAGGATAAGTTCCTATTAACAAAATCTTTCAGGACCCTTTCCTCCATTTTATGAGCTGTGGGAAAGAAGTTCCTGTAAAATAGTCTAATAGGGGGTACAGGTGTTGTGTTAGTTGTCTCTTCAGAGGTTGCACGGCGTTTCACCTTCCTTCTTATGATGTCTTCAACGAAACCATAGGGGAAGCCGTTGTTGACTAGGACCTGCCATACCCTACAGAGTTCTTCATGGACTTGCATCCATCCTGAGCTGTGGCTGAGAGCACGGTCGACATAAGCGTTAACAACACTCCTCTTGTACCTGTCTGGGCAGTCACTGTTGG
>NC_091206.1:27744469-27799469 GCF_040958095.1 Procambarus clarkii
GAGCATCCGAGGTCCCACACTATCTCATCGCCTGGGAGAGGATTTGAGTTCTGGTTGGTTAAATACCCCAGAATTCCTACCTCTCTTTATGGCTTTGAAGTATAGCGTAGTGGATACAGCATGCAACTGCCACCTTGTTGGCCAGTGTTCGAGTCCCCTGGTGGGTTGAGTGTCTAAAAAGTTATAAACTTCAGCTACTGGAATAGGGTAGTCTGTGCATTAAGCATTTGGCACTGAGTTTTCCCATATAACAGGAACCGATGAAAGAGCATCCGAGGTCCCACACTATCTCATCGCCTGGGAGAGGATTTGAGTTCTGGTTGGTTAAATACCCCAGAATTCCTACCTCTCTTTATGGCTTTGAAGTATAGCGTAGTGGATACAGCATGCAACTGCCACCTTGTTGGCCAGTGTTCGAGTCCCCTGGTGGGTTGAGTGTCTAAAAAGTTTTAAACTTCAGCTACTGGAATAGGGTAGTCTGTGCATTAAGCATTTGGCACTGAGTTTTCCCATATAACAGGAACCGATGAAAGAGCATCCGAGGTCCCACACTATCTCATCGCCTGGGAGAGGATTTGAGTTCTGGTTGGTTAAATACCCCAGAATTCCTACCTCTCTTTATGGCTTTGAAGTATAGCGTAGTGGATACAGCATGCAACTGCCACCTTGTTGGCCAGTGTTCGAGTCCCCTGGTGGGTTGAGTGTCTAAAAAGTTATAAACTTCAGCTACTGGAATAGGGTAGTCTGTGCATTAAGCATTTGGCACTGAGTTTTCCCATATAACAGGAACCGATGAAAGAGCATCCGAGGTCCCACACTATCTCATCGCCTGGGAGAGGATTTGAGTTCTGGTTGGTTAAATACCCCAGAATTCCTACCTCTCTTTATGGCTTTGAAGTATAGCGTAGTGGATACAGCATGCAACTGCCACCTTGTTGGCCAGTGTTCGAGTCCCCTGGTGGGTTGAGTGTCTAAAAAGTTATAAACTTCAGCTACTGGAATAGGGTAGTCTGTGCATTAAGCATTTGGCACTGAGTTTTCCCATATAACAGGAACCGATGAAAGAGCATCCGAGGTCCCACACTATCTCATCGCCTGGGAGAGGATTTGAGTTCTGGTTGGTTAAATACCCCAGAATTCCTACCTCTCTTTATGGCTTTGAAGTATAGCGTAGTGGATACAGCATGCAACTGCCACCTTGTTGGCCAGTGTTCGAGTCCCCTGGTGGGTTGAGTGTCTAAAAAGTTATAAACTTCAGCTACTGGAATAGGGTAGTCTGTGCATTAAGCATTTGGCACTGAGTTTTCCCATATAACAGGAACCGATGAAAGAGCATCCGAGGTCCCACACTATCTCATCGCCTGGGAGAGGATTTGAGTTCTGGTTGGTTAAATACCCCAGAATTCCTACCTCTCTTTATGGCTTTGAAGTATAGCGTAGTGGATACAGCATGCAACTGCCACCTTGTTGGCCAGTGTTCGAGTCCCCTGGTGGGTTGAGTGTCTAAAAAGTTATAAACTTCAGCTACTGGAATAGGGTAGTCTGTGCATTAAGCATTTGGCACTGAGTTTTCCCATATAACAGGAACCGATGAAAGAGCATCCGAGGTCCCACACTATCTCATCGCCTGGGAGAGGATTTGAGTTCTGGTTGGTTAAATACCCCAGAATTCCTACCTCTCTTTATGGCTTTGAAGTATAGCGTAGTGGATACAGCATGCAACTGCCACCTTGTTGGCCAGTGTTCGAGTCCCCTGGTGGGTTGAGTGTCTAAAAAGTTATAAACTTCAGCTACTGGAATAGGGTAGTCTGTGCATTAAGCATTTGGCACTGAGTTTTCCCATATAACAGGAACCGATGAAAGAGCATCCGAGGTCCCACACTATCTCATCGCCTGGGAGAGGATTTGAGTTCTGGTTGGTTAAATACCCCAGAATTCCTACCTCTCTTTATGGCTTTGAAGTATAGCGTAGTGGATACAGCATGCAACTGCCACCTTGTTGGCCAGTGTTCGAGTCCCCTGGTGGGTTGAGTGTCTAAAAAGTTATAAACTTCAGCTACTGGAATAGGGTAGTCTGTGCATTAAGCATTTGGCACTGAGTTTTCCCATATAACAGGAACCGATGAAAGAGCATCCGAGGTCCCACACTATCTCATCGCCTGGGAGAGGATTTGAGTTCTGGTTGGTTAAATACCCCAGAATTCCTACCTCTCTTTATGGCTTTGAAGTATAGGGTAGTGGATACAGCATGCAACTGCCACCTTGTTGGCCAGTGTTCGAGTCCCCTGGTGGGTTGAGTGTCTAAAAAGTTATAAACTTCAGCTACTGGAATAGGGTAGTCTGTGCATTAAGCATTTGGCACTGAGTTTTCCCATATAACAGGAACCGATGAAAGAGCATCCGAGGTCCCACACTATCTCATCGCCTGGGAGAGGATTTGAGTTCTGGTTGGTTAAATACCCCAGAATTCCTACCTCTCTTTATGGCTTTGAAGTATAGCGTAGTGGATACAGCATGCAACTGCCACCTTGTTGGCCAGTGTTCGAGTCCCCTGGTGGGTTGAGTGTCTAAAAAGTTATAAACTTCAGCTACTGGAATAGGGTAGTCTGTGCATTAAGCATTTGGCACTGAGTTTTCCCATATAACAGGAACCGATGAAAGAGCATCCGAGGTCCCACACTATCTCATCGCCTGGGAGAGGATTTGAGTTCTGGTTGGTTAAATACCCCAGAATTCCTACCTCTCTTTATGGCTTTGAAGTATAGCGTAGTGGATACAGCATGCAACTGCCACCTTGTTGGCCAGTGTTCGAGTCCCCTGGTGGGTTGAGTGTCTAAAAAGTTATAAACTTCAGCTACTGGAATAGGGTAGTCTGTGCATTAAGCATTTGGCACTGAGTTTTCCCATATGACAGGAACCGATGAAAGAGCATCCGAGGTCCCACACTATCTCATCGCCTGGGAGAGGATTTGAGTTCTGGTTGGTTAAATACCCCAGAATTCCTACCTCTCTTTATGGCTTTGAAGTATAGCGTAGTGGATACAGCATGCAACTGCCACCTTGTTGGCCAGTGTTCGAGTCCCCTGGTGGGTTGAGTGTCTAAAAAGTTATAAACTTCAGCTACTGGAATAGGGTAGTCTGTGCATTAAGCATTTGGCACTGAGTTTTCCCATATAACAGGAACCGATGAAAGAGCATCCGAGGTCCCACACTATCTCATCGCCTGGGAGAGGATTTGAGTTCTGGTTGGTTAAATACCCCAGAATTCCTACCTCTCTTTATGGCTTTGAAGTATAGCGTAGTGGATACAGCATGCAACTGCCACCTTGTTGGCCAGTGTTCGAGTCCCCTGGTGGGTTGAGTGTCTAAAAAGTTATAAACTTCAGCTACTGGAATAGGGTAGTCTGTGCATTAAGCATTTGGCACTGAGTTTTCCCATATAACAGGAACCGATGAAAGAGCATCCGAGGTCCCACACTATCTCATCGCCTGGGAGAGGATTTGAGTTCTGGTTGGTTAAATACCCCAGAATTCCTACCTCTCTTTATGGCTTTGAAGTATAGCGTAGTGGATACAGCATGCAACTGCCACCTTGTTGGCCAGTGTTCGAGTCCCCTGGTGGGTTGAGTGTCTAAAAAGTTATAAACTTCAGCTACTGGAATAGGGTAGTCTGTGCATTAAGCATTTGGCACTGAGTTTTCCCATATAACAGGAACCGATGAAAGAGCATCCGAGGTCCCACACTATCTCATCGCCTGGGAGAGGATTTGAGTTCTGGTTGGTTAAATACCCCAGAATTCCTACCTCTCTTTATGGCTTTGAAGTATAGCGTAGTGGATACAGCATGCAACTGCCACCTTGTTGGCCAGTGTTCGAGTCCCCTGGTGGGTTGAGTGTCTAAAAAGTTATAAACTTCAGCTACTGGAATAGGGTAGTCTGTGCATTAAGCATTTGGCACTGAGTTTTCCCATATAACAGGAACCGATGAAAGAGCATCCGAGGTCCCACACTATCTCATCGCCTGGGAGAGGATTTGAGTTCTGGTTGGTTAAATACCCCAGAATTCCTACCTCTCTTTATGGCTTTGAAGTATAGCGTAGTGGATACAGCATGCAACTGCCACCTTGTTGGCCAGTGTTCGAGTCCCCTGGTGGGTTGAGTGTCTAAAAAGTTATAAACTTCAGCTACTGGAATAGGGTAGTCTGTGCATTAAGCATTTGGCACTGAGTTTTCCCATATAACAGGAACCGACGAAAGAGCATCCGAGGTCCCACACTATCTCATCGCCTGGGAGAGGATTTGAGTTCTGGTTGGTTAAATACCCCAGAATTCCTACCTCTCTTTATGGCTTTGAAGTATAGCGTAGTGGATACAGCATGCAACTGCCACCTTGTTGGCCAGTGTTCGAGTCCCCTGGTGGGTTGAGTGTCTAAAAAGTTATAAACTTCAGCTACTGGAATAGGGTAGTCTGTGCATTAAGCATTTGGCACTGAGTTTTCCCATATAACAGGAACCGATGAAAGAGCATCCGAGGTCCCACACTATCTCATCGCCTGGGAGAGGATTTGAGTTCTGGTTGGTTAAATACCCCAGAATTCCTACCTCTCTTTATGGCTTTGAAGTATAGCGTAGTGGATACAGCATGCAACTGCCACCTTGTTGGCCAGTGTTCGAGTCCCCTGGTGGGTTGAGTGTCTAAAAAGTTATAAACTTCAGCTACTGGAATAGGGTAGTCTGTGCATTAAGCATTTGGCACTGAGTTTTCCCATATAACAGGAACCGATGAAAGAGCATCCGAGGTCCCACACTATCTCATCGCCTGGGAGAGGATTTGAGTTCTGGTTGGTTAAATACCCCAGAATTCCTACCTCTCTTTATGGCTTTGAAGTATAGCGTAGTGGATACAGCATGCAACTGCCACCTTGTTGGCCAGTGTTCGAGTCCCCTGGTGGGTTGAGTGTCTAAAAAGTTATAAACTTCAGCTACTGGAATAGGGTAGTCTGTGCATTAAGCATTTGGCACTGAGTTTTCCCATATAACAGGAACCGATGAAAGAGCATCCGAGGTCCCACACTATCTCATCGCCTGGGAGAGGATTTGAGTTCTGGTTGGTTAAATACCCCAGAATTCCTACCTCTCTTTATGGCTTTGAAGTATAGCGTAGTGGATACAGCATGCAACTGCCACCTTGTTGGCCAGTGTTCGAGTCCCCTGGTGGGTTGAGTGTCTAAAAAGTTATATATATATATATATATATATATATATATATATATATATATATATATATATATATATATAAATATATATATATATATATATATATATATATATATATATATATATATATATATATATATATATATATATATATATATATATTGGTGTATACTGGCAGCAGGTTTTCTTTCAAACATGTTTCATTGAATATGACCGCATATTCTGTATTTATTATTTTCTGGTTTAGGGCTTCTATCCCTCTAACTATTTTCTTAGCATCAGGGCTTAATTGAAATAGGAGTTCTCCAAAACTCATTTTCGTACTTTTAAGGTGAAGAAAAGAAGTGATTTACTATAGAGTGTATTACACTTATTTGTATAATTTGCACGTCGTTTCGAACCTCCATGGTTCATTCTCAAGTGAACAGATCTTACAATACTAGTTGATTTTATACCCGCATTAGGTCAGGTGATAATACAATGAAGGTGAAAAACATGGGGGGATACATAAGGGATAAACATAGGGGCTGCAGAAGGCTTATTGGCCCATACGAGGCATCTCCTATCTAAACACAAAGATTAATCCAGTGTAATTGGCCTGTTATGTTGGACATTGTCTTCTGTGTTGGCATCGATATTTTCTTGTCTTGTCCTTTTTCACCTTCATTGTATTATCACCTGACCTAATGCGGGTATAAAATCAACTAGTATTGTAAGATCTGTTCACTTGCGAATGAACCATGGAGGTTCGAAACGTCGTGCAAATTATACAAATAAGTGTAATACTCTCTATAGTAAATCACTTCTTTTCTTCACCTTAAAAGTACGAAAATGAGTTTTGGAGAACTCCTATTTCAATTAAGCCGTGATGCTAAGAAAATAGTTAGAGGGATAGAAGCCCTAAACCAGAAAATAATAAATACAGAATATGCGTACATATTCAATGAAACATATATATATATATATATATATAAATATATATATATATATATATATATATATATATATATATATATATTATATATATATATATATATATATATATATATATATATATATATATATATATATATATATATATATATATATATATATATATATATATATATATACATATGTCGTACCTAATAGCCAGAACGCACTTCTCAGCCTACTATTCAAGGCCAGATTTGCCTAATAAGCCAAGTTTTCATGAATTAATGTTTTTTCGTCTACCTAACCTACCTAACCTAACCTAACCTAGCTTTTTTGGCTACCTAACCTAACCTTACCTATAAATATAGGTTAGGTTAGGTTAGGTAGGGTTGGTTAGGTTCGGTCATATATCTACGTTAATTTTAACTCCAATAAAAAAAAATTGACCTCATACATAGAGAAAAGGGTTGCTTTATCATTTCATAAGAAAAAAACTATAGTAAATATATTAATTCAGGAAAACTTGGCTTATTAGGCAAATCGGGCCTTGAATAGTAGGCTGAGAAGAGAGTTCTGGCTACTAGGTACGATACATATATATATATATATACATATATATATATACATATATATATTTACATATACATATATTTATATATATATTTTTAAGATGAATAGGAAAACCAGGGATATACTGAACATCTTGTTTCAAATTCTTTACTTTAAACTGCATAACGTTTCGATTACTTCTCGTATTCATCATCAGATCTAAAAGAAAAAAACAGAATGATCTGTTGATGAATACGAGAAGTATTCGAAACGTTATGCATTTTAAAGTAAAGAATCTGAACTTCTCGGCCTACTATGCAAGGCCCGATGTGCCTAACAGGCCGAGTGATTTTCTTTATTTTCAATAAATTGTTTCCTATTGGTTTATTTTAAATATTATTATTATATTATATTAAGAACATAAATTATTGATTTAGTCATGTTAGTTTAGGTTCGGTAATGATAGGTTAGGTTAGGTTAGGTAGGGTTGGTTAGGTTCGGTCATATATCTACGTTAGTTTTAACTCAAATAAAAAACTATTACTCACACATAGTGAAATGAATAGCTCTTTCGTTTCATTAGATAAAAAATTAGAAAAATATATAAATTCAGGAAAACTTGGCTTATTAGGCAAATTGCTTCTTGCATAGTAGGCCAAGTACTGCGTTCTGGCTACTAGGTATAACATATATATATATATATCAAATAAAATAAAATAAAATAAAATGTTTATTTAGGTAAGGTACATACATACAAGAGATTTTACAAAGAGTGATGGATTTATAGATAGGGCTAGTACATACAATGCCTAAAGCCACTATTACGCAACGCGTTTCGGACATGAAATACTTAAATGACTAAAGCTTAATGCTAATTGAGCATAAAGAATAAAATGAGTTGAGAACAAATAAAAAAAAAGAGATAAAAAAGGGGGGAACATGGCTGAAAAAGCAGCACAAATACAATTCTGTCGACAAACAGCGCCATTTAAAAAAAAACAGACATTGATTGGCAATAAAGGGGTAAGATAGATTACAGGGAATTTATTAGGTATAGCTTCGTTTTTATCTTAAACTGGTTGAGAGAGGTACAGTCTTAACATGGTTGGGAAGGTCATTCCACATTCTGGGTCCCTTGATTTGTAGAGCATTTCTAGTTTGATTAAGTCGTACTCTAGGAATATTAAAACAGTATTTCTGGTGTGGTGCTCATGGGTTCTGTTACAACCTTCTATGAAGCTTTTGAGGTCAGGATTGGCATTACAGTTCAGCGTTTTATATATGTATAATACACATGAGAGAATGTGCAGTGACTTAATGTCTAACATATTCAGAGATTTGAGTAGGGGTACCGAGTGATGTCTGGGGCCAGAGTTGGATATTGTCCTAATAGCAGCTTTGTGTTGAGTAATTAGAGGACGTAAATGATTTTGGGTAGTAGAACCCCAAGCACAAATACCATAGTTGAGATATGGATAGATGAGGGAGTAATAGAGAGTCACCAGGGCAGGGCGGGGTACATAATATCTGATCTTAGAAAGAATGCCAACAGTTTTTGAAACTTTTTTTGATATATTTAGAATGTGTCCCCTGGAAATTCATATTGTGGTCAATGAGACTGCCAAGGAATTTACCATCTAATTTGTTACAAATTTGGGTATTGTTTATTTTGAGATTTATTTGAACGCAGTACTGCTACAAGGAACGTTGCTGCTTTCAAACACTGAACACTAGGATTGTCGACAAATTGTTGTGCTACCAAATCCATTTGTAGTGTGCTAAGATACAGCAGACTCCAACACCTAATTTAAGCTTCAGCACCACCTTTCTCTTTTAAGCTGAAAATTTGTTTGGAAAACTGATAAGGATAGTGCATAGTTCACTTAACTGCCCTGTCAACGGTAAATTTTTGCACTCGAGAACACACAATTTTTTTTTAAACACTTTTCACAAAGATTAATAAAATGTACATAAATAAGTAATAAAGTTCATAACCATATTATACTAATATTAAAAATATTCTAAATTTCTACACAAGGCAAAGTGAATAAATAGGCTACACAATTTTATGTCAGGTTTCACATACAGGACACCCAGTTTTATTAGGCTTTCCATCAGGCTACTCAATATATGAGTTGCTCTCGGACAAGCTACCCAATTGTGTTATGGTTGTGTCAAAAAGGCCGGTCAAGAGTTTAGTGGTGGTGGTGGTCTTTCAAATGTTGTCTAGGGGAATAGATGATTATACTTGAGCCTAGGTCGGCCGAGCGGACAGCACGCTGGACTTGTGATCCTGTGGTCCTGGGTTCGATCCCAAGCGCCGGCGAGAACGAATGGGCAGAGTTTCTTTCACCCTATGCCCCTGTTACCTAGCAGTAAAATAGGTACCTGGGTGTTAGTCAGGTGTCACGGGCTGCTTCCTGGGGGTGGAGGCCTGGTCGAGGACCGGGCCGCGGGGACACTAAAGCCCCAAAATCATCTCAAGATAGGTGTAAGGAAACAGCCTATTACAAAAATACAGTTTGTATATATTGGACCCACACGATATATTATGACATAATTTACGACTCCTTAAAACTCAAGGTCATTCTGTAATAATAAAACTCCCAAGCGAGCTCTGGCTACCCTATAGCTCTGTTACGACCCTGGATTCTTAGTTGGATACCAGAGGTCAAATTGAGCTCTAAATAATTACTATACATTAACTGACAGGATTGGATCATCTGAGAAGGATATTTAATTAACAATAACATTTACATGCATGGACCCTGAATTTCTAGGTACGCCTTTGGTTCCGTCTTTCTTGGTGGACGTAAGATAAATCTTGTTTCTCACAGAGCATTCAGGCTCTAGGCTTGTTGATTATTAAATGTAATATTGAACTAGTTGTCAGCTATTCTTAGAATTATTACAGCAAACTAGTAATGAATGTCTGAGTAAACTTGTGATGATTGCTGCTGTACGATCAGCTGTGTATCCGTCCCGGCAGCTGAGGTTCGGAGATGTTATGTCTCCACCATTACTGCCAACACCCCCTCTACCTCAAGTCTTAAAGAAAATTAATAAGTTTGGTGGGAAATTTGTTTCAGACCCCTTTCTTTGGGGGCCTCGTAGCCTGGTGGATAGCGCGCAGGACTCGTAATTCTGTGGCGCGGGTTGGATTCCCGCACAAGGCAGAAACAAATGGGGAAAGTTTCTTTCACCCTGAATGCCCCTGTTACCTAGCAGTAAATAGGTACCTGGGAGTTAGTCAGCTGTCACAGGCTGCTTCCTGGGGGTGGAGGCCTGGTCGAGGACCGGGCCGCGGGGACCCTAAAGCCCCGAAATCATCTCAAGATAACCTCAAGATAGACATATCACCTGTCCTACGTCTCCATAGTTTTGTCGTGGCGGATCCGGTGTTGGCCGCAAACAAACTGGGTTAACACTTTTCAGCTGTTAGCTCAGGTTCTCATCTTCCTCGTACTTTCCTTTCTTGTACGTCCCGTCCAGAGCCCTTGGTCTTTCAGTCCCCCTCCAGCTCCCATCTAACAATATCTTCTCACTATCGCAAGTCCAGTCTACCCTGACTCTCTAAGGTACTACTGTAGTAGGCTCAGACGGCGTTCATTATTAGATGCTTCACCATCTCCTTCAGGGTGCCTTTCATTATTTTCTGATTATTTATATTCGTATACAGGTGACGTCATCAGTCCCAGAAGACTGATTTCAGGTGGTTCTTCTTCCTATTTGAAAACCATTACACTAGGGACAGTTGGCAGGGACGTTGGTCTTGTGTTACAAGTAAAATAGTGCGAGGTGTTAAGGGTAGCCTGTCCTCTTAACCTGTCTCCTACCACCATAATCGGCTCTAGGAAACTGTTTTAGTTAGGTTACATATTGGCCATACACGTTTTACTTATGGGCTCTTAGTGGAATGCTGCTGTTAGGATTAAGTTTTTTTGTAAGATTAAATTCTGTTTAGTTTAGGTGCATAATATTTCTACCAGCTGCTCTTTTGTTTTCTGATCACTGTAAATAGTAAATCATGTGACCCATAACCCGGTGACAAAATTTTCTGTTATAAACAAACGCCATGTGGATCACAAGTTCGCTTTTCTTCCCGCCGAATTATAACAGTGGCAACGAGGGTTACCAGGTGATGCAGAGAGTCCGGGTACAAGACGAGATGAGGAGTATCCGAGAGAGCAGAGTGTGTCGTGTGGAAGTGCAGAAGAACCTAGACAACAGTGAGTTGTGTTCCACCCCTTGACCATGGCTGTATCCCTCATCACAATAGAACGATTTATGCTATCCAGATCTCGCTGGACCTGTGGCTGAGCCTGCCGGAAGCAAACTTCCAATACCACGGCATTAATGAGATTACAAACAAGACATCGGTACTCTTATTGTCATTAGGAACCGCAGTATATAGTGTCCTGGGTAATGTGTGGGTGCCAGAGTTACCATACACGATGATATATGAAGATCTGATTACTCTGCTTAAATGTCATTATATAGATCATTAAATCAGAGAAATCATTAAACATTCATATCACAGGACTTTGATTGATTTCAAGAAGAGGACGAAAAAGAAGCACAAATCCCTACAGGATTTATATGCAGATTTGAAGACGGTCAAGATCTGGTACTTTTATTGAAACAATAAAATTCGTCTCAAAGGGATAGAGTAGCTTAGGCAATTTATACCCTCCTTGAAGGTGGTGCTAACAACTGTAGCTTTAGAGCACAGTTTGACTGCCGAGTGAGGGACCAGTTTTTAATGGCCGTAGAAAATTATATATTTTTACCTAA
This sequence comes from Procambarus clarkii, assembly GCF_040958095.1. Taxonomy (NCBI): domain Eukaryota; kingdom Metazoa; phylum Arthropoda; class Malacostraca; order Decapoda; family Cambaridae; genus Procambarus; species Procambarus clarkii. The sequence goes on from NC_091206.1 coordinate 27,755,945, forward strand.
CCTGGTGGCGAAAATCTTGGATTTACAGCCGATGGCTTCAAGGATAGTGTCAGAATATTTTAACCTGGAAAGGGCTCTCGGAGGTACGAAAACCACTACCCAAAAATTAGGTCGTACAGGATGTTACGACCCTGGGTTCTTAATTGGAAACCAGAGGTCAATTTGAGTTCTAAATACTTGTAAACATTAATTCATAGGATTGGATCATGTGAGAATGATATTCAATTAACAATAATATTTCCATGCATGAACCCTTAAAGCCTTGTTATGCATTTATCCCCGTCTTCCTTGCCAAACGAAAGATAAATCTTGTTTCTCACAGAACACTCAGTCTCTGTGCTGGTCAATTATTAAATATAATATTGAACTAGTTATCAGCTATGTTTAGAAGTGTTAAAGTAACTAGTAATGAAAGTCGGTAGAGACTTGTACTGTTTGTGGCTGTATGATCAGTTAGGCATCGCTTCCCGGCAGCATACTTAAGACAGGGCAGGAGGCTGCTGACCCTCTCTGGTTCTGGCTGTGGTTGTGTTAACACTTCCCCATCGTCGGTCCTGCACTCCTCCTCTCTCTCACTCTCTTTCCTTACCGTATCCTGATTCTCAGTTCTACAAGATAAGTATCTTATAATGTGTTAGGGTCTCTGGCAAAAGTGTGTAGTAGTTTGTGTAACCTAAGCTAGTGGTTATATCCCCAAGATTACTCTAGGGTGTGTGTTACGGCCCTCTCGGGTCGCAACCGGGTTCTTACTCTGATGTTGTTAGAGGAAGGGTATCCGGCCCCAAGCCAGTAGTGGCTTTCAAGGGATGAGATCCGTAATGCAAGTAAATTAAAGGGGAAGGGAAATAAAGTCAAAACTTAATATAATATAATTAGCACCGTCACCAATAAATAAGATATAAACGATTACACGGGGGGGGGGGGGGGATATAAACACTATAATACACGATGTAGTCTTCCTCTGAAGACCCTGGACGTTCACGGTGCCAAGCTCTTGGTGCTTTCGTGGCCTCACGACGAATCCTTTGAGAATCTTGAGTCTACCCCGGCCACAGGCCAGCCAAAACACAGTTCCACTGGGGGCACCGTCGTGGAGGCCGTCAACCACAAGTCCAGCAGATAGCTGGCAGGCTCCAAATCAGCGACGCTGGTTAGGCCACTCCACGAGCGATACTAGGGTCGCGCCCTAGTCAGGAGCCTCGTGTGATACCACAGATCACTCTCCTTTCCACAACACCCCAGTGGTTAAGCGTCTCCACCATTCAGTCCCGGGTATGACAATCCTTCAACTGCCGCTGCACAGGCAGGGTAACACCACAGTGTTCATCCGGGGGGCGACTCACAGTTGCTGCAGCAAACACTTGGTGACGAGATGGCTGCCTTGGGTAGACTGATCCAACTTCCATTACAGCAGTCCCAGGTCGACTCTGTAATCAGACACGTCATCAATAATAGAGACACACTAGGGCATGTCACTTACCGGCCCAGACCCAAACGCCCACCTATCCACTCCCTAGATGGCGTTGCTGTCTGAGCGCCACCTCACCAGAGGTCAGCAGCGGCTGTGTTATGAGCTAATCAGGACTGGAAACTGGCCCTTGTGGCCAGTACACCTCGTCCTCACCAGGTGTTGTCGTCCATTTGGAGGGGGTTTCGGGAACTGACCCACAGATGGCGCGGTCGTCACTGCTCCAGGCTCGGACGCTGGATTCGGGTCCGTAACAGTGTGTTAGTGAGACCATGTGTGCTCAAGTTATACCAGCTACCTAGAGCCCTTACTAGTTTTCTTAACCAAGTAGTCTTTACCCTAGTGGCAGTTGTAAACCATGTATCCTACTAGTTTTCTTAACCAAGTAGTCTTTACCCTAGTGGCAATTGTAAACCTTTTATCCTACTAGTTTTCTTAACCAATTAGTCTTTACCCTAGTGGCAATTGTTAACCTTTTATCCTACTAGTTTTCTTAACCAAGTAGTCTTTACCCTAGTGGCAATTGTAAACCTTGTATCCTGTCTATGTGGACCAAGGTATTTAACGTAAGGTAGAGTGGTAAAGTAAATTATTGTATTAATGTATATGGGGGTTTATTAGAGGGTTTAATAAATAAGTTAGATTTCGAGAAGTATACTTTCATCCTGTGGAAGTGGGGTTAGATAATTATCTACTAGACAGCAGACCTGTATTTAAAATATAGAAGCATTACTAGGAACCTTAGTTCCTTGGGGGCCGGGCCTATCTATCCAACTATTTTTGATACATCTTGACTCTAGCTATTGGCCCTTCTCAGCACAATCTCATACCCCTCCATAACAAGTGGTTAGCCTGACCGGGAACTGAATTTATATATATATATATATATATATATATATATATATATATATATATATATATATATATATATATATATATATATATTGGTGTATACTGGCAGCAGGTTTTCTTTCAAACATGTTTCATTGAATATGACCGCATATTCTGTATTTATTATTTTCTGGTTTAGGGCTTCTATCCCTCTAACTATTTTCTTAGCATCAGGGCTTAATTGGAATAGGAGTTCTCCAAAACTCATTTTCGTACTTTTAAGGTGAAGAAAAGAAGTGATTTACTATAGAGTGTATTACACTTATTTGTATAATTTGCACGACGTTTCGAACCTCCATGGTTCATTCTCAAGTGAACAATCTTACAATACTAGTTGATTTTATACCCGCATTAGGTCAGGTGATAATACAATGAAGGTGAAAAACATGGGGGGATACATAAGGGATAAACATAGGGGCTGCAGAAGGCTTATTGGCCCATACGAGGCATCTCCTATCTAAACACAAAGATTAATCCAGTGTAATTGGCCTGTTATGTTGGACATTGTCTTCTGTGTTGGCATCGATATGTTCTTGTCTTGTCCTTACTCTCATGGTGGGTAGAGTAAATAGTTCCGTGATTTGGGTGTTCATGGTAGGTCGCTCTATTCTTATGTGAATTGCCTCAAGAATTTGTAATCTTCTTGAATCTTGGGTTTTGTCTATTATGCAAGTATTCTTGTTCAACATTTCTCTTGTTAGAGTAATGTCATGGGCTTGTCTCATGTGATTCCTAGGGGCACCAGATTGAAGATGGCATGTCAAACGCCTCGTCAGCTTGGTCGACGTCATACCTATGTACTTACATTGAAGGTTACATCCTTCGTGGGGGCAAGTGTACATGTATACAACGCTTGACTGCTGTAGAGGGTTCTCCGTCGGCTTCGGGCTGTTTTTGATAAGGAGTTCGGAAGTCTTCTTGGTTTTGTAGAATATTATCAGGTTTATGTTTTGGTTAGGAGTAGTGCTTTTTACTCCTTTACGGATTATTTCTTTCATTATTCTTTCCTCTTTTATATGTTCACTGTGCATGGTTGATTTGTAATATAATTTTATTGGGGGTGTTGTGGTTTCTGTTCTAGGTTCTGAATTATACCAACGGTCCAAGTGTCTTCTTATAGCAGCGTTTATTTCCGCGTTGCTATATCCGTTTCTCACCAATACCTGAGTTACTCTTTCAAACTCTCTACTCACGTTGCTCCATTCAGAGCAGTGGGTAAGCGCTCGACGAATATAAGCATTGAGAACACTGGCTTTGTATCTTTGGGGGCACTCACTTCTACCGTTCAGGCATAATCCTATGTTGGTGGGCTTGGTATATACGTTGGTGCTTAAAGAGGTTCCTGTTTTTGTTATTAGTAAATCCAAGAATGGCAGACTGTTATTTTCACTATTTTCATGTGTAAATCGGAGTACTGACTCTCTCTCTAGGTGTCTTTTTAGGTCAATTAGTTCATCTGAGTCTTTTACTATTACGAATATGTCATCTACATAACGGCAGTATACAGTTGGTTTTTGTCTGCTACTGAAGACCCTATCTTCGATGGTTCCCATATAAAAATTAGCAAATAAAACTCCTAAGGGGGAGCCCATTGCTACTCCGTCTATCTGTAAATACATGTCTCCTTGTGGACTGATGAAAGGGGCTTCCTTTGTACATGCTTCGAGAAGACTTTTCAAGTGTGGCTCAGGTATGCTAAGAAAATAGTTAGAGGGATAGAAGCCCTAAACCAGAAAATAATAAATACAGAATATGCGGTCATATTCAATGAAACATATATATATATATATATATATATATATATATATATATATATATATATATATATATATATATATATATATATATATATATATATATGTCAGACCACGAGGAAAAATGAAACAGGAATTTCCTTAAGTACTTTCGTTTATTAAATACATCTTCAGAAGGTCAGAAGATGTCAGAAATTTGTCAGAAATTTGTCTGCATTTGTCAGAAAAAGCTCACCAAATTGATTGGGAGAGTGCTTCTTCAATAACAAATTGTAAAAGCACCTATAACAGAAACATAATTGAATCTGCTTTGATACAGATCACCAAAGAAAGTAATTTGAATATTAGCAGTGGTCTATATAACTTAGATCCATTTCTAATAGATCAGCTAAAGGGCGATTTAAGTAGGATCATTGAAAAACATTTGTCTCACTAATTTATTGTATATATTTACCTCTTTATGTTATAATTACCTATGTATTATGCTTGTATGTCTGCTGTATCAGATGGGCCATTGGGCTACATCGGATGGGCCAATTGGGTGCATCTGATGGGCCAATGGGCCGTCTGCGTTGTCCAAGTATTGTAACTCACCTTACTTCACCACTCTCTCCTGCCTATTTATACCCATCACTCGATCTGTAAAATGACCTTCTGAAGATGTATTTAATATACGAAAGTACTTAAGGAAATTCCTGTTTCATTTTTCCTCGTGGTCTGACATATATATATATATATATATATATATATATATATATATATATATATATATATATATATATATATATATATATATATATATATATATATATATATATATATATATATATATATATATATATATATATATATATATATTAGTATATTTTGGTAGCAGTCTTTCCTGTAGACATATATTATTAAATATGACCGAAAAAGTAAGATTAATAATTCTAACACGAATTTTCTCAATCTTTCGTACATTACGCTTCACATGTAAAGCGTAATGTACGAAAGATTGAGAAAATTCGTGTTAGAATTATTAATCTTACTTTTTCGGTCATATTTAATAATATATATATATATATATATATATATATATATATATATATATATATATATATATATATATATATATATATATATATATATATATATATGTATATGTATATATATATATATATATATATATATATATATATATATATATATATATATATATATATATATATATATATATATATATATATATATATATATATATATATATATATATATATATATATATATATAGGAAGGAAGCCAATACCAAGAAAAGATATTTCATCTGGTTGATACCTGGTTGATGGGCTTCTGGGAGTTCGTCTACTCCCCAAGCCCTGCCCAAGGCCAGGCTCGACTTGTGAGATTTTGGTCCACCAGGCTGTTGCTTGGAGCGGCCCGCAGGCCCACATACCCACCACAGCCCGGTTGGTCCGGCACTCCTTGGAGGAATAAATCTAGTTTCCTCTTGAAAATGTCCACGGTTGTTCCGGCAATATTTCTTATGCTTGCTGGGAGGACGTTGAACAACCGCGGACCTCTGATGTTTATACAGTGTTCTCTGATTGTGCCTATGGCACCTCTGCTCTTCATTGGTTCTATTCTACATTTTCTTCCATGTCGTTCACTCCAGTACGTTGTTATTTTACTGTGTAGATTTGGTACTTGGCCCTCCAGTATCTTCCAGGTGTATATTATTTGATATCTCTCTCGTCTTCTTTCTAGTGAGTACATTTGGAGGGCTTTGAGACGATCCCAATAATTTAGGAGCTTTATTGCGTCTATGCGTGCCGTATATGTTCTCTGTATTCCCTCTATTTCAGCAATCTCTCCTGCTTTGAAGGGGGAAGTGAGTACTGAGCAGTACTCAAGACGGGACAACACAAGTGCCTTGAAGAGTACAACCATTGTGATGGGATCCCTGGATTTGAAAGTTCTCGTAATCCATCCTATCATTTTTCTGGCTGTCGCAATATTTGCTTGGTTATGCTCCTTAAACGTTAGGTCGTCAGACATTAGGGTATTAAAAGTATCAACACAGGACAGAACACGAAACAATGGGTATAAATTGGATAAGTTTAGATTTAGAAAAGACTTGGGTAAATACTGGTTCAGTAACAGGGTTGTTGATTTGTGGAACCAATTGCCGCGTAACATTGTGGAGGTGGGGTCCCTCGATTGTTTCAAGCACGGGTTGGACAAGTATATGAGTGGGATTGGGTGGTTATAGAATAGGAGCTGCCTCGTATGGGCCAATAGGCCTTCTGCAGTTACCTTTGTTCTTATGTTCTTATGTTCTTATTATTATTCCCAAATCCTTTACATGCTGTTTTCCTACTATGGGTACATTTGATTGTGTTTTGTACTCTGTATTATGTTTAAGGTCCTCATTTTTACCGTACCTGAGTACCTGGAATTTATCACTGTTAAACATCATGTTATTTTCTGATGCCCAGTCGAAAACTTTATTAATATCAGCTTGAAGTTTTTCAATGTCCTCAGCCGAGGTAATTTTCATACTGATTTTTGTGTCATCTGCAAAGGATGATACGAAGCTGTGACTTGTATTTTTGTCTATATCTGATATGAGAATAAGGAAAAGCAGTGGTGCAAGGACTGTACCCTGAGGTACAGAGCTTTTCACTGCACTTGGACTAGATTTTATATGGTTGACAGTTACTCGCTGAGTCCTGTTTGACAGAAAACTGAGTATCCAGCGTCCTACTTTACCGGTTATTCCCATTGACTTCATTTTGTGTGCTATCACGCCATGGTCACATTTATCGAAGGCCTTTGCGAAGTCCGTGTATATCACATCAGCATTCTGTTTCTCTTCTAATGCCTCAGTGACTTTGTCGTAGTGCTCAAGTAGCTGTGAGAGGCACGATCTTCCAGCTCGAAATCCATGTTGGCCTGGGTTATGAAGGTCATTGGTCTCCATGAAATTGGTGACCTGACTCCTAATCACTCTCTCAAATACTTTTATGATGTGCGATGTTAAGCAGTCTCCGTGGTGTAGTGGTAAGACACTCGCCTGGCGTTCCGCGAGCGCTATGTCATGGGTTCGTATCCTGGCCGGGGAGGATTTACTGGGCGCAAATCCTTAACTGTAGCCTCTGTTTAACGCAACAGTAAAATGTGTACTTGGATGAAAAAACGATTCTTCGCGGCAGGGGATCGTATTCCAGGGACCATAGGATTAAGGACTTGCCCGAAACGCTGCGCGTACTAGTGGCTGTACAAGAATGTAACAACTCATGTATATATCTCAATAAAAAATAAATAATAATAAATAAAATAAATGTTAGTGCAACTGGTCTATAATTTTTTGCCAATGCTTTGCTCCCTCCCTTGTGTAGAGGGGCTATGTCTGCTACTTTAAGTGCATCTGGTATCTCCCCCGTGTCCAAGCTCTTCCTCCACACTATACTGAGTGCCTGTGCTACCGGCACTTTGCATTTCTTTATAAATATTGAATTCCATGAGTCTGGACCTGGGGCCGAGTGCATGGGCATGTTTTCAATTTCTTTTTCAAAATTTAGTGCGCTCGTGTTTATATCAGTTATATTTACCGGGGTTTGAATATCCCGCATAAAGAAATTGTCTGGATCTTCCACCTTCATGTTGTTTATTGGAGTGCTAAACATGTCCTCATACTGCTTTTTTAGGATTTCACTAATTTCTTTGTCATCCTCCGTGTATGAACCTTCACTTGTACGAATAGGTCCAATACTGGCAATGATTTTTGCTTTTGATTTGGCATATGAGAAAAAATATTTTGGATTTTTCTTTATTTCCTGAATTGCTTTCTGTTCTAACTGCCTATCTTCAGTTTCATATGAGTGTTTCAATTTCCGCTCGATTTCTTCAATCTCCCTATTTAAATTATTCCTTCTTTGACGGGAAATTCGTGTCTGCATAAGCAGTTCCGTTATTTTTTTCCTGCGTTTATAGTGTCGTCTGCGTTCTCTTTCTACGTTAGATCTCTTTCTGGCTTTCCTCAAAGGAACATGTTTCAGACAGACTTGATACGCTTCTGAAGTAAGTTTTTCTATTCCTTCTGTAGGACTTGTATTATTTAGAACAGTTCCCCATGGAATGTTTGTAAGTTCCCTGTTTATTATCTCCCAGTCTATCCTTTTATTATTAAAATTGAATTTACTGAATAGCCCCTCTCGCTTTATCAACGTTTTAGGTCTATTCTGAGTATTGATGGTCGTTTGCACTTCAATGAGTTTGTGATCTGAGTATGTGGTATCTGATATCGTAATGTCTCTGATAATGTCTTCATTGTTCGTAAAGACCAGATCTAGAATATTTTCATTTCTCGTTGGCTCCGATATCTGCTGATTGAGTGAAAATTTGTCACAGAATCTAAGTAGTTCTCTAATCTGTGGTTGGTTAGGTCCTGATAGATTTCCTGGTATAATATTATTGTTTGCTATTTTCCACCTGAGACTAGGCAAGTTGAAGTCACCTAGGAAAATAATATCAGGTATCGGGTTCTCCAAATTATCAAGGCTATTCTCTATTTTGCTTATCTGTTCTGTGAATTCCTCAGCCGTTGCATCTGGCGGTTTGTGTATTAGTATAATCACTAAATTTATTTTCTCTATTTTTAATCCCAGTACCTCTACCACCTCATTTGTAACGTTTAGGAGCTCCGAGCATACAAGGTCTTCCCTAATATACAGACCCACTCCTCCATGTGACCTAATTTTCCTATCACACCTGTATAGGTTATATCCTGGAATCCAGATCTCACTGTCCAACAATTCCCCTGCATGGGTTTCTGTGAAAGCTCCAAATACTGCATTTGACTCCGTGAGGAGGCCATTTATGAACTGTACTTTGTTGTTTGTTCTTGTTTTCAGTCCTTGTATGTTGGCAAAGATGAATGAGGTTACTCTATTAGTGATAGTTTGAATGGGAGACTTTTTCGGCACGTCCATTAATCGTGGACATAATGAGTTTGTTCTCACCAGTACTGATTGTTGTAGGGCAGTTTTCTGTCGTAGTTGTAGTTCCCTTTCGGTGGGTAATTGTATCTGTAATTCTGGAATGCCAGTGGATCTGGCATCCAGTTCCATACACTCTCCATGCTGCTCCTTTTGAATTCTCTGCCGGTCTGGTATAAAAAATTTATAGAGTTTCCTCCAAATTCATTATCCTGCTTGCCACTCTTTATGTAGCGTTCCGTGCCTTTCACGTGAAAGTGTGGGCAGCTAAGGTCATAGCATTTTCTGTCCTCCAGTGAGGTTTGGCACATGTCAGGATGGAAAAACCTACATATTGATCCAAATCGACACTCACCTTTCCTAAGCATATTTAAACATTTTTTGGGATGTTGGTAACTGCATTCTAATCCTTTCTTATTACCAGCATATCTATGTCTGCATATGCCCTTTGCATAAAATTTGCATAAGTCTGTCCTTCTGTTCTGAATTGCTCTATCGAGAACCGTCGTGGTGTCTGTACCTATCGAGCTGTCAGTGCTGTCTGGTACACTTTCTAGTTTACTGTCATCTACATCCAGGCCTACTGAGTCAGAGTTTGCAACTTCCTGAGTTTCAGCCTCAGTTTCATCCCTGACTATAGCCTCCGCCCCTTGTATATTAGAATTGTTGTTCCTTTCCCACTCCTTCTGGATGGCTGGTAGGCTTCCAATGAATGATGTTTTCCGATCATGCGTCATGTTATCTAGAAGGTTTTTTAGGATATTCCAAGCTGGCAGGTCAATTTTACACACCCAGAGCAAGTGGCCATCTCTCAGTGCCGTAGTGTTACTCACTCCTGTACAAGCCGAATGGAATCTAGTCTTACAGATATAACATTCAATTCCCGTTACCTTCGTCTTTAAGAAGTTGTTACAGTGGCCACAAATTTGTTTATTTACTCCCATATTGCCTTGTTTTGTTGTATATATCTATATATTTATAATATTATATGTATATTGTATATTTGTAACAATATATATGTATATATATTTATATGTTTAATATTATAATATTATATGTATATCGTATATTTGTAATATTATGTGTGTTATTTTGTTCAAACTTTATGGCAGGTACTTAGCGTAGGTAGCGAGGCTGGTCCCCCGGTCAGTACAGGTGACCTCTTGTGGCCCAGGTTGATGTCACCAGTTTCCAGTTACCCGATTTATAACCACTGCTGCCGCCTCTTGCCACTATTTTATATTTCTAGTGTTCTATATTTATAATATTCACTTCCAACTTATATGTTGTTGTGATACCCGTTCCACATCACTGTTCCACGAATCACCGTTCACTATTTTTTTTTTTTTCGTTTTTTTTTATCCTAATACACGCATGTACACAAAGCCTCGTTCACTGGCTCACACGTGGTCTCCCGTTTATTCTCTATTTAACACAAAGTTCTATTGTTAATGACTATTTTCAATTTTCCAGCGGTCACTACGCACTTTGTTATGTCTGTAATCAGTAGTCCACGGCAGTAGTCCTACGAATCCCTGTTAATGTCACGATTTTAACGGAGCGCGCACAGTACGTCTACCCCCTCCCTCGACCTCAACTCGACCACACATGTCATGAAATGGCTGGAAGCAGCACATATCTCTACAATTGCAGAACTCGTCAACCTCATGCTAGTTGAGGAATTCTTGAGACGTGTTCCCCCTTCCGTCCGTTTATATTTAGCAGACAAAGAAGAAACCGACTACATCAAATGTGCGAAGTCGGCTGACACCTACAGCCTCATCCACCGGCTGACACCAGAACCACCTTCTAGTAAGAAGTCTTGGTACAGTTATGATAAAGTGAGTACAGATCAAGCGAGCTCACAATTGTATTGTAAGTATTGCAAACTCTATGGGCATACCATAGATAGATGTGGGAAGGCTCAATACAAAAGCAATGAATCTACTAAATCACAACAGACTCTTCCTAAGTCCGGTAAGCCTATGATGAATGTTGGTGTTCCTGTTAATGATCTTTCTCTCTTCAGCAAACACCTGTATCCTGGAACTGTCTCTACCAACGGTACAGATTCGGAGGGACGTTTCAAATTGAAGATCTTGAGGGTCACAGCGGCTCTTCAGTCAATAATATTTAAATCAGCTGTGCCTAACATCATCTACACAGGGTAAACCGTCCTTATCACTGACCTCACTGCTACCACTCCGTATCCTCTCGCCAGAGTCCACCTGGATTGTCCCTTCGTGACCGGTGAAGTCCAAGTCGCCATCAGGGAAAAGCCTTTTCCCATGCCTGGAGTGCAACTTCTCCTGGGCAACGACTTGGTAGAAGATCTGCAACCGTCCAACCTGATCATCACGGACAAACCCCAGGTGTTTACCTCTGTAATGGATAATCCCATCTTTGAATATGTTCCAGCAGAGGTCCAAGAAAGTGATGAAGTTTCTCCTCCGGTTTTGGTGACCACCCGTGCACAAGCTGCACGCCCGCAACCGGCTGACTCTACTGCTACCGCTGTCCCTCAAGACCCTCAGAATCTACCTCCTAATCTTACCAGTTTGGAGTTCCGTAAGTTACAGAGGGAAGATCAATCATTAACACCATTATTCTTCCAGGCTGAGACTCAACCTGACAGTATCCCTGGGTTCTTCCTAGAGAATGAGTTGCTCTACCGCAGATACAGACCCAGTAAGCTAAAGGAGGATGACGATTGGGCCAATGTCGAACAACTAGTGATTCCCCCCAGCCTACGGCCCGATATTCTACACCTGGCCCACGGAGCTCTTTCTCACTATGGTTTTAACAAAATCTACCACGGAATCAGACAAGACTACTACTGGCCAGGTATGGTAAAAGACGTCAAAAGTTACGTGCAACAGTGTCATACATATCAGATGGCAGGTAAACCTAACATCTCTATTCCCCAGGCTCCATTAAATCCTATCCCAGTGCCTGCGGAACATTTCCAGACTCATCATAGACTTTGTTGGTCCTTTGCCCCGGACCAGTTCTGGCAACGCCTATATACTAACCATCCTGTGTCCAACCACCAGATTCCCCATAACAGTTCCAGTAAAAAACATTACAGCTGCTACTGTGGTGAAACACCTATTGAAGATCTTCACCCAGTATGGATTTCCAAGAGAGGTTCAAAGCGACTGTGGCACCAACTTCACCAGTGATCTCTTCAAGAAGACACTGGAAAAGTTCAACATCACACAGGTACTGTCCAGTCCCTATCATCCTGCTTCACAGGGTTCTCTTGAAAGTAGTCATCAGACTATTAAAGCACTCCTAAAGAAATTCGGCAATGACACCTTGAAGGACTGGGATAAACAACTTGACCTCATTATGTGCATTTTCAGAAGTCTCCCCAATGAGTCTCTAGGAGTATCTCCTTATGAGATGCTCTACGGACGTAAGTGCCGTACTCCTCTCAAAGCTTTTAAAAACTCACTACGTAATGCCACCTTCAGTGACCCTCAGAATGTGCCCCAGTTTCTTTAAAACTTAAAACACATTCTAGAGAGAGAGTACGTAAATTTGCTAATGACAATCTATTGAAAGCTCAGGAGAGAATGAAGACTCACTTTGACCAAAGCAGCAAATTTAGGAAATTTAAACCATGAGACTTCGTGTTGGCATATTTTCCTATCCCAGGTTCTCCATTGCAAAACAAGTTAGAACTTAGCCTAAAAAGTTAGGTTAGGTTAGCATAGGTAGGTTAGGTAGTCGAAAAACAATTATTTCACGAAAACTTGGCTTATTAGGCAAATCGGGCCTTGCATAGTAGGCTGAGAAGTGGGTTCTGGCTACTAGGTACGACATATATATATATATATATATATATATATATATATATATATATATATATATATATATATATATATATATATATATATATATATATATGTCGTACCTAGTAGCCAGAACTCACTTCTCAGCCTACTATGCAAGGCCCAATTTGCCTAATAAGCCAAGTTTTCATGAATTAATTGTTTTTCGACTACCTAACCTACCTAACCTAACCTAACCTAACTTTTTCGGCTACCTAACCTAACCTAACGTATAAAGATAGGTTAGGTTAGGTTAGGTAGGGATGGTTAGGTTCGGTCATATATCTACGTTAATTTTAACTCCAATAAAAAAAAATTGACCTCATACATAATGAAATGGGTAGCTTTATCATTTCATAAGAAAAAAATTAGAGAAAATATATTAATTCATGAAAACTTGGCTTATTAGGCAAATCGGGCCTTGCATAGTAGGCCAAAAAGTGAGTTCTGGCTACTAGGTACGACATATATATATATATATATATATATATATATATATATATATATATATATATATATATATATATATATATATTGTTTCGTGTTCTATCTTGTGTTAAAAGTTTTGTTCACCTCATCCAAAACTGTTGTAACATATCACCTCACCCAAATGCAGGTATATAAGATGATACCTGTTTAAATGATAGCATAGAACTCAGTTTAGTGTTTACAGGTTATAGTTTTGTGTGTCTTTGAAGTCTTTGAAAATGTAATAAGTTATTACGAAACGCGTTCAAGAGTCGTGTTAGACTAGAAATAAAAATGAATTTTGGAGAATTGATTTTTCAATTCATATATATATATACATTTCTTTTCACTGTTGGAGGTAAATCAAAAAACAATTCTCCAAAATTCATTTTTATTTCTAGTCTGACGCGACACGAGCGCGTTTCGTAAAACTTATTACATTTTCAAAGACTTTAGTTTACAAATACACAACTGAATAGAACTTACGCATCTCCGATTTTATATCTACATTTGAGTGAGGTGGAAGGGGTGATGTGGCATTAATCAACACAAGACAGAACAAGGGGTGGTATTAATAGGGTATTAATTTCATCAACACAAGACAGAACAAAAGGTGACATTAATAGGGTATTAATTTCATCAACACAAGACAGAACACGAAACAATGGGTATTGAATAGAAGTGTTTGTTGAAAGCCTTTTGGTCCATATTTCTTGATGCTTCTATATTGGAGCGGAGTCTTAAGGTGGGTAGAATATGGTTGTGCAATAATTGGCTGTTGATTGCTGGTGTTGACTTCTTGATGTGTAGTGCCTCGCAAACGTCAAGCCGCCTGCTATCGCTGTATCTATCGATGATTTCTGTTGTTTACTAGGATTTCTCTGGCGATGGTTTGGTTGTGGGAAGAGATTATATGTTCCTTAATGGAGCCCTGTTGCTTATGCATCGTTAATTGCCTAAAAAGAGATATTGTTGTCTTGCCTATATACTGAGTTCTTTGATGCTTACAGTCCCCAAGTGGGCATTTGAAGGCATATATGACGTTGGTCTCTTTTAAAGGGTTCTGCTTTGTGTTTGGAGAGTTTCTCATGAGTAGGTTGGCCGTATTTTTGGTTTTATAGTAAATCGTCAATTGTTTCTTCTGATTTTTGTCTGTAGGGATATTCGTTCCTATCAACAATATCTTTCAGGACCCTTTCCTCCGTTTTATGAGCTGTGGAAAAGAAGTTCCTGTAAAATAGTCTAATAGGGGGTAAAGGTGTTGTGTTAGTTGTCTCTTCAGAGGTTGCATGGCGGTTGCAAGTGGGCATTTGAAGGCATAGATGACGTTGGTCTCTTTTAAAGGGTTCTGCTTTGTGTCTGGAGAGTTTCTCATGAGTAGGTTGGCCGTATTTTTGGTTTTATAGTAAATCGTCAATTGTCTCTTCTGATTTTTGTCTGTAGGGATATTCGTTCCTATCAACAATATCTTTCAGGACCCTTTCCTCCGTTTTATGGGCTGTGGAAAAGAAGTTCCTGTAAAATAGTCTAATAGGGGGTAAAGGTGTTGTGTTAGTTGTCTCTTCAGAGGTTGCATGGCGTTTCACCTTCCTTCTTATGATGTCTTCAATGAAACCATTGGAGAAGCCGTTGTTGACAATGACCTGCCATACCCTACAGAGTTCTTCATCGACTTCTTTCCATCCTGATCTGTGGCTGAGAGCACGGTCGACATAAACATTAACAACACTCCTCTTGTACCTGTCTGGGCAGTCGCTGTTGGCATTGAGGTATACTCCTATGTTTGTTTCCTTAGTGTAGACTGCAGTGTGGAAACCTCCGCTCCTTTCCATGACCGTTACATCTAGAAAGGGCAGCTTCCCATCCTTCTCCATCTCGTAAGTGAAACGCAACACAGAATTCCGCTCAAATGCCTCTTTTAGGTCCTGCAGATGTCTGACATCAGGTATCTGTGTAAAAATGTCGTCAACACCCCTGCAGTATATGGCCGGTTTCAAGTTCATGTCGACTAAGACCTTCTGTTCGATGGTACCCATGTAGAAGTTCGCAAATAGGACACCTAGGGGAGAACCCATGGCGACCCCATCTACTTGCTTATACATGTGCCCATCCGGGCTCAAGAAGGGTGCCTCTTTAGTACAAGCTTGGAGTAGTTTCCTGAGAATGTTTTCTGGTACGTCAAGAGGAGTACAGGCCGGATCACGATACACTCTGTCCGCTATCATCCTGATAGTTTCATCCACAGGTACGTTGGTAAACAGTGATTCTACGTCCAACGAGGCTTTTATCCCTGTGCCCTGTGTTCACCCAGTAAGTCAACAAATTTCTTTGGAGACTTCAGGCTGAAGGCGCAAGGGACATAACGGGTCAGCAAGCCGTTGAGTCGCTTTGCCAGTCTGTACGTTGGTTGGGTATCTGGCTTCAGGGTCTGGTAGTCATTCTCAGACGCTAAAGTACTGAGAGTAATTGCAGCTCTACCTGTAAGATGCACTCTGAGAAGGGTAGACCATTGATCTGCAGGCCAGCTAATTTTATTAGCTAGGTCTCAAAGGTGGTAAAAAAGACATCAATCTCTGTCTCAACGAATGGTGGCATTAACTTACTTGCATGGGAGACATTGAAACTTACTGGGAGACTAGCGGTGGGCTTGTTGGGACTGAGTGTGGTGTGTAGTTTCCAACGTGAGTTCTCGTTGACGACATTCTATAGCCATATCCGCTTGCTGTTTGTCATGCTCGCGTTGTATCTCCAGGTGACGTTGTTTTACTTCAAGCTGTACTCGCTCACGCTCTCTGAATAGGACCATCTCACGTTCCTTTAGGGCCACCTCTCGTTCTTGTTTTTCTTTCCTGATTGCAGCTTCTTCTTTCCTCATTTGTAGAACTTCCTTTTGTTGTTGGAGGGCTTCTTTTTGTTGCTCCCGTTCACGTATTGCAAGTTCGAGTTTGAGTTTTATAGTTGCCTGAGCATTTTTATCTGCAATAGAATGAGTTTCGTGAGTTTCAGAGTAAATTGTCCCTTCATCTAAGAGGTGATCCATTAATAAGTTGTGCAAGTCATTTTTGTTGGCTCCTTGGGGAATCTCTAGTTGATACTCGTGGGCAAGAGCTTGTAATTCAGTCCTCTTGGCACGACATAAGGTCCCTATTTCACCTGCTGGATTGTTACGAAAAGCTTGGAGACGAAACAATGTGAAAGATAGCAAATAAATGCACAACGAATATAGTTGTGATATGGTAAATGTCAAAACAGGATAACGTGGCAACTGGTAACTATCCTGTGAAATTTTAATCTTTAACAATTAACGTTAATTTTAGGATGGTAAACGATTAGTCAATCAAAGTCGCAGGAAATCTTGTACCCGGTACTCAATGTAAGAGAATAAGGGCAAGAAATTCCTACTAAATAAGTGAAACTGAGTTTCTAAAACTAATGAAACATTTAATTGCTTCAAAAGTGAATTCGGTAGTCCAAGAATATAGGCATACCTTGCCGAGTCTCTATAGGACAGAAGCAAGGGTTTCCCACTAAATGAAATATGATACTTACTGAATTAGTGAACTTTGTGCTCTGAAAAAAGAAAGCTAATGCCCTACCTAAGTAAATATCATCATCTCTGACCGACGTGTAGGGTGGCGAGTGTCAACTTGTGACGAGAACTGCTGCTGAGGTCCCAACTCAGCAACGTAGTCCGTGCTAGAGGAACTATGGCCCTCTGTATCCTCCTTCGGTCGGAATGCAGAAGATAGGGTACTTTGACCCGAAGACAAACCAAAGTACCAGGGTACCACAATGATGATCTGCCGATAATGTGAGAAATATCCTAGGGACAAAAGGTGGTAAACACGAGTAATAACACTGAGGGAGGGATGGCCAGTTAAGAGAATGACTGCGGCCTACAGTCACCACGTTAGCCAAAGTTATCCCACACTCACCATATGCTACTCTCGGAATGCACAATACACACAGCACCATATAAATATGAAAAGTAATGAAAATATTGAAAAGCAACTGTAGCAAAGCCAAGTACGCTTACCACAAATTGATGTTCTAGTACTAGTACCTGAGTGAAGCTCCTAGGACAGGCCCCCATTAAATGTGACGGGAAAGTGTTGGAGTGTAGATGTTCGGCAGTCCTCCAATGGCAGGTGTCAATAATGCCTGTCACATTTACACAAAAAAAAACGATAGACTGCTTGCCTGTTGTCTGTGGTAAGTGAGAGGGAGGAACACTTAAAACACAAAGTATGAACAATGAAACTTTAATATACTTTAAACATAAATAAAAATAAAGACAAGTCCCGTGGCAATGAATAGTGCAATTAAAGACCAAAAATAAATGCAAAAACACAATAGAAAAATAGTAAATGGTTTGAGACAAAATAGTAAATGGTGCTGAGAATATTGGCTATGGCTGAGACCTCTCTTAGTATACAGAGCCAGAGAGCTTAGTATGCCAGAGAGAGATGTCAACTCTTAGAGCACAAAGAATATTCTGAAGTTGATGGCTGGTTCAAGCTCAGACATCGACTCAGGTAGATGGCGCTGAGGTGCAGTGTGCAGGTGTGCAGTCGGCGAGTCACCAATCAGGAGCAGGCAGGCTGGGATGGGTAGTTGGCTGGTTGATGACGAGCCGATGTGGAGGGAGTGTGGAGTTCGGGGTTTAGGGTACGTTTTACTTCCTGGTCAAAACGTTTTGTGCTACTGGTGGACGTATCTTGAATGTAGCATCTTATACTTGTAGAATAAACATAACTTTAGGTAGGGAAGAGCAGGCTCAATCTCTCTTGAAAGAGATTATCGTCACAACTCTCCCCCGAAGCCTGCGGTTCCGGGTGAAGTTACATCTTCAGGTGGTAGAGTGGTAGGTGGAGCTGCCTCTACCTCATAGACTCTGGAGAGGGCGTCTGCTATGATGTTGTCAGAACCCTTGATGTAGAAGGTCTCCAGGTTGAAATTCTGCAGATATAAAGTCCATCGTAGAAGCCGTTGATTGTTGAATTGGGCTTGCTGCAGGAAGCATAGGGGATTGTGGTCCGAGTAGATGGTGGTAGACCAAGCACCTTACAGGTATGATTCAAAGTGCTGCAAGTTCAGGACGATGGAGAGTAGTTCCTTTTCGATAGCGCGTAAGGTTCTTTTGGTGTGGTTTTATTTTGTAGCTGTAGTAGCTAAAAGGAAGAATCTCCTCGCCTCGTTGTTGCATCAGGACACCCCCGATGCCGGTACCACTGGCGTCGACATGGAGGATGAAAGGCTTCGTGATGTCTGGCGAGGCGAAAATAGGATTAGAACAGAGCAGGAATTTGAGTTGTTCAAAAGCAGTGGTTTGATGAATGGTCCAATGATACTGTTGCTTGGGGCTGGTTAAAGTGATCAATGGTGTCGCCACCGTACTAAAATTCTACACAAACCTACGGTAGTAGGAGGCAAGACCAAGGAAGCGCAGGAGCTGCTTCCTGGTGGTAGGCTGTGGGTAATGCTGGATGGCTTGGGTACGTATGTTTAACGGAGCTATGCTGCCACTCCCTATCTCATGACCAAGATAACGCACTTTACCTTTAGCAAAGGTGGACTTGGCCAAGTTGATGGTGAGGCCGGCTGTCAAGAGCTTGGCAAACAATCGTTGCAGCTGGAGCAGATGTTCGCTCCAGGTGTTGGTTGCCACAACGATATCATCTAAGTAGGCGTAGGTGTTATCTAAGCCCTGGATGACGCGGTTGACAGCTCGCTGAAAGGTGGCCGGGGCATTACATAGTCCAAATGGAAGGCGTTCGAATCTGTAAAAGCGAAAAGGAGTGGTAAAGGCAGATATTTCCTTAGCTCGCTCTGTCAAACATACTTGGTAGTATCCTTTTAGTAAGTCCAGCTTCGATAGATACCGCGCATTACCAATTGCATCAAGGATGTCATTTATTCTAGGTAAGGGGTACGTATCCTTGACAGTCACAAGATTCAATTTCCGATAATCGGTACATAACCTCACTTTACCATGCGGTTTCGGCACCAAGATGCTGGGTGAGGCCCAAGGGGACTCACAAGGGGTGGCCAGCCCATGATCCAGGAGGTACTGTACCTCAGCACGCATAACTTCCTTTTTACTCGGGCTGATTCGGTAGAAAGGTTGACGAATCGGCCAGGTGTCAGGGAGTAGTTGGATGTCGTGCTGAACCACTTTACACGCTTGTGGATCATCGCTGAACAACTTCTGGTATTCCTTGAAGATTCTGATAAGAGGTGCACTTTTACTGTCCTGCAAATAGGTATGAAGATTAGTAAGGATTTCCGAGTTGGAAAGCACCGACTCAGTGTTAGTGCTTTCGGGAGAAGCAAGGAAGGTTTCACTGTGGAGGTATGGACCTTTAAATGTGGAGACTGATACCAACACAGTGGGGGAATACCTTGATACTGCTTCAGGAGGTTGACGTGGCACAACTGGGTCTTCCGCCGCCTATTTGGAGTCTCAAGAACGTAGTTGTGGTTGTTTCTGCACTCCTTGATGCGGTAGGGTCCTGAAAACTTGTTTTGCAATGGAGAACCTGGGATAGGAAAATATGCCAACACGAAGTCTCATGGTTTAAATTTCCTAAATTTGCTGCTTTGGTCAAAGTGAGTCTTCATTCTCTCCTGAGCTTTCAATAGATTGTCATTAGCAAATTTACGTACTCTCTCTCTAGAATGTGTTTTAAGTTTTAAAGAAACTGGGGCACATTCTGAGGGTCACTGAAGGTGGCATTACGTAGAGAGTTTTTAAAAGCTTTGAGAGGAGTACGGCACTTACGTCCGTAGAGCATCTCATAAGGAGATACTCCTAGAGACTCATTGGGGAGACTTCTGAAAATGCACATAATGAGGTCAAGTTGTTTATCCCAGTCCTTCAAGGTGTCATTGCCGAATTTCTTTAGGAGTGCTTTAATAGTCTGATGACTACGTTCAAGAGAACCCTGTGAAGCAGGATGATAGGGACTGGACAGTACCTGTGTGATGTTGAACTCTTCCAGTGTCTTCTTGAAGAGATCACTGGTGAAGTTGGTGCCACAGTCGCTTTGAACCTCTCTTGGAAATCCATACTGGGTGAAGATCTTCAATAGGTGTTTCACCACAGTAGCAGCTGTAATGTTTTTTACTGGAACTGCTATGGGGAATCTGGTGGTTGGACACAGGATGGTTAGTATATAGGCGTTGCCAGAACTGGTCCGGGGCAAAGGACCAACACAGTCTATGATGAGTCTGGAAATGTTCCGCAGGCACTGGGATAGGATTTAATGGAGCCTGGGGAATAGAGATGTTAGGTTTACCTGCCATCTGATATGTATGACACTGTTGCACGTAACTTTTGACGTCTTTTACCATACCTGGCCAGTAGTAGTCTTGTCTGATTCCGTGGTAGGTTTTGTTAAAACCATAGTGAGAAAGAGCTCCGTGGGCCAGGTGTAGAATATCGGGCCGTAGGCTGGGAGGAATCACTAGTTGTTCGACATTGGCCCAATCGTCATCCTCCTTTAGCTTACTGGGTCTGTATCTGCGGTAGAGCAACTCATTCTCTAGGAAGAACCCAGGGATACTGTCAGGTTGAGTCTCAGCCTGGAAGAATAATGGTGTTAATGATTGATCTTCCCTCTGTAACTTACGGAACTCCAAACTGGTAAGATTAGGAGGTAGATTCTGAGGGTCTTGAGGGACAGCGGTAGCAGTAGAGTCAGCCGGTTGCGGGCGTGCAGCTTGTGCACGGGTGGTCACCAAAACCGGAGGAGAAACTTCATCACTTTCTTGGACCTCTGCTGGAACATATTCAAAGATGGGATTATCCATTACAGAGGTACACACCTGGGGTTTGTCCGTGATGATCAGGTTGGACGGTTGCAGATCTTCTGCCAAGTCGTTGCCCAGGAGAAGTTGCACTCCAGGCATGGGAAAAGGCTTTTCCCTGATGGCGACTTGGACTTCACCGGTCACGAAGGGACAATCCAGGTGGACTCTGGCGAGAGGATACGGAATGGTAGCAGTGAGGTCAGTGATAAGGACGGTTTACCCTGTGTAGATGATGTTAGGCACAGCTGATTTAAATATTATTGACTGAAGAGCCGCTGTGACCCTCAAGATCTTCAATTTGAAACGTCCCTCCGAATCTGTACCGTTGGTAGAGACAGTTCCAGGATACAGGTGTTTGCTGAAGAGAGAAAGATCATTAACAGGAACACCAACATTCATCATAGGCTTACCGGACTTAGGAAGAGTCTGTTGTGATTTAGTAGATTCATTGCTTTTGTATTGAGCCTTCCCACATCTATCTATGGTATGTCCATAGAGTTTGCAATACTTACAATACAATTGTGAGCTCGCTTGATCTGTACTCACTTTATCATAACTGTACCAAGACTTCTTACTAGAAGGTGGTTCTGGTGTCAGCCGGTGGATGAGGCTGTAGGTGTCAGCCGACTTCGCACATTTGATGTAGTCGGTTTCTTCTTTGTCTGCTAAATATAAACGGACGGAAGGGGGAACACGTCTCAAGAATTCCTCAACTAGCATGAGGTTGACGAGTTCTGCAATTGTAGAGATATGTGCTGCTTCCAGCCATTTCATGAAATATCTTTTCTTGGTATTGGCAAATTCTAGAAAGGTGGTGGTACATGCCTTAAGATAATCACGGAATTTTCGTCTGTAGCTTTCGGTGGAGAGAAGGTAGGCGTCCACAACTGCTTGCTTCAGGGTCTGGTAGTCATTCTCAGACGCTAAGGTACTGAGAGTAACTGCAGCTATACCTGTAAGATGCACTCTGAGAAGGGTAGACCATTGATCTGCAGGCCAGCTAAGTTTATTAGCTAGGGTCTCAAAGGTGGTAAAAAAGACATCAATCTCTGTCTCAACGAATGGTGGCATTAACTTACTTGCATGGGAGATATTGAAAATTACTGGGAGACTAGCGGTAGCTTGTTGGCGCTGAGTGTGGTGTGTAGTTTCCAACGTGAGTTCTCGTTGACGACATTCTATAGCCATATCCGCTTGCTGTTTGTCATGCTCGCGTTGTATCTCCAGGTGACGTTGTTTTGCTTCAAGCTGTACTTGCTCACGCTCTCTGAATAGGGCCATCTCACGTTTCTTTAGGGCCGCCTCTCGTTCTTGTTTTTCTTTCCTGATTGCAGCTTCTTCTTTCCTCATTTGTAGAACTTTCTTTTGTTGATGGAGGGGTTCTTTTTGTTGCTCCCGTTCAAGCTTTGCAAGGTCGAGTTTGATTTTTATATTTGCCTGAGCATTTTTATCGGCAATAGAATGAGTTTCGTGAGTTTCAGAGTAAATTGTCCCTTCATCTAAGAGGTGATCCATTAATAAGTTGTGCAAGTCATTTTTGTTGGCTCCATGGGGAACCTCTAGTTGATACTCGTCGGCAAGAGCTTGTAATTCAGTCCTCTTGGCACGACATAAGGTCCCTATTTCACCTGCTGGATCGCTACGAAAAGCTTGGAGACGAAACAATGTGAAAGATAGCAAATAAATGTACAACGAATATAGTTGTGATATGGTAAATATCAGAAACAGGATAACGTGGCAACTAGTAACTATCCTGTGAAATTTTAATCTTTAACAATTAACGTTAATTTTAGGATGGTAAATGATTAGTCAATCAAAGTCGCAGGAAATCTTGTACCCGGTACTCAATGTAAGAGAATAAGGGCAAGAAAATCCTACTAAATAAATGACAAACCAAAGTACCAGGGTACCACAATGATTATCTGCCGATAATGTGAGAAATATCCTAGGGACAAAAGGTGGTAAACACGAGTAATAACTCTGAGGGAGGGATGACCAATTAAGAGAATGACTGCGGCCTACAGTCACCACGTAATCCATAGTTATCCAACACTCACAATATGTTACCCAAGGAATGCACAAAATACACAGCACCATATAAATATGAAAAGTAATGAAAATATTGAGAAGCAACTGTAGCAAAGCCAAGTACGCTTACCACAAATTGATGTTCTAGTACTAGTACCTGAGTGAAGCTCCTAGGACAGGCCCCCATTAAATGTGACGGGAAAGTGTTGGAGTGTAGATGTTCGGCAGTCCTCCAATGACAGGTGTCAATGCCTTTCACATTACAAAAAAAAAAACGATAGACTGCTTGCCTGTTGTCTGTGGTAAGTGAGAGGGAGGAACACGTAAAACACAAAGTATGAACAATGAAACTTTAATATACTTTAAGCATAAATAAAAATAAAGACAAGTCCCGTGGCAATGAATAGTGCAATTAAAGAACAAAGATAAATGCAAAAACATAATAGATAAAATAGTAAATGGTTTGAGACAAAATAGTAAATGGTGCTGAGAATATTGGCTATGGCTGAGACCTCTCTTAGTATACAGAGCCAGAGAGCTTAGTATGCCAGAGAGAGATGTCAACTCTTAGAGCACAAAGAATATTCTGAAGTTGATGGCTGGTTCAATCTCAGACATCGACTCAGGTAGATGGCGCTGAGGTGCAGTGTGCAGGTGTGCAGTCGGCGAGTTACCAATCAGGAGCAGGCAGGCTGGGAAGGTTAGTTGGCTGGTTGATGACGAGCTGGCGTGGAGGGAGTGTGGAGTTGGGGGTTTAGGGTACGTTTTGCCTCCAGGCCAAAACATTTTGTGCTACTGGTGGGCGTATCTTGAATGTAGCATCTTATACTTGTAGAATAAACGGAACTTTAGGTAGGAAAGAGCAGGCTCAATCTCTCTTGAAAGAGATTATTGTCACAATATATATATATATATATATATATATATATATATATATATATATATATATATATATATATATATATATATTTATATATATATATATATATATATATATATACACCAGTCCTCCCCACCATTTCCCCCCTCCCCTCGTTCCCCTCGTTCTCCCATTTTTTCCTCGGTACAGTTGCCAACAACGGCTAGTAATGTGGTTTGGACTTTTACAGTGACCACAGAATTGTCGGGGAGAAGCGACATTAATAACAGAATTTGCGTTTGGTTCACCCTTAGGCGCCGTGGAGTTAGACAATTTAACAAGGGTAGTTATGTCTGGAAAAGAAGGTGCATTAGTTATAGGGTTAGAATGGGCTGGTCTGGACTGGCTGTGGGTATAAGGTTTGTTACAATTAGGGTTATATTTATTTTTACTTTTGCCAGCCAACTGATAGTTTTCTGCCATCTTGGCCAAATCAATAATATTAGTATCTATCTCTTTTTCCTCCTTTTGCCGAACGAATCCCTTTTTCGAATAATCTTATTTGATCATTAGGAAATGCAGTGAGAGATCGGTTGTGTGTGGGCTTAAGGTTGCGATAAGCTTGGCGGTGAGCTTCAGGTGTAATTTCGTTTGCCCTCAAAATCTGTTCCCTGACTTTACTTTCAGGCATAATTGTAGTCAAGCATGCTTATGAAAATGTCTTTGGGTTTCCCTGTAGGATTTTTACCCATTCATCCTATGGCCAGTTCTTGGACATGGCCAGTCTCTGAAAATGGTTGAAAAACCTCTCAGGGTCTGACTCTGAAAATTTAGGCAGGTTATGCTTTTTATCATAATGACTGGGGTTTGAATCTCCGGCCGGTGATGGTACAGGGGTATTGCCCCTAGTCCTTGCCTCCTCAGTTTTGAGCCTTTGCTCCTCCACTCTTGCATTTTGCTCTGCTAGTTTTAATCGGGCCAACTGTAATTCTAATTCTATTCTACTAAATTCACTTTCAGCTGGACTGGCCTGGCATAAAATAGTATCACTTGCCAATAGGCCCTGGTCTATGCAATTCTGTGAAATTTTATTGGTTATGACACTTTTTTTTAGTTTCATTTAACTCTAGGCCCAATTCCTTATCTAACAACACTAGGTTAGCATTGGTCAGCTTCATAATCTCCTCCACTGAAGGTGTCTTTGCCAGTTCCTGCAATTTAGCGTTCATCAATAATTATTCTAGCTCCTAGCCAAAGTAAAAAAATATAAATTAAAATTGGAAAAAAATACAAAAAATCGCACGGCCCCTGTTACAAGGCCCCAATTACTTCAATTGTGAAAAGATCCAGTTAGCTGTCCAGTCAGTGCAACATGTATCCTTTGCTAGTTGAGCTGGACCCTAGGCTATCACACAACCGTTTTGCAGAATGCAAGAATTTTCGTTTTGGAACTCAAAAATCAAATTTTTTACAATTTATATATATATATATATATATATATATATATATATATATATATATATATATATATATATATATATATATATATATATATATATATTTTTTTTTTTTTTATAAAAATAGTTGAGTACCACCTCTAGCTGGAAGAAGGGGGACCCATAGCCTCGGAGGAAACCACGCATAACGCATTAGAGGGAATGTTTAGATCCCCTCCAATACAGTTTCTGTGTGCTTTTCTCCTACCACCCCCTTCCTTAAATATTTTTTGTGCTTTATTATGCATTTGATGGTTACAAGATATACATGGGTTGATACAAATATATATATATATATATATATATATATATATATATATATATATATATATATATATATATATAAATATATATATATATATATATATATATATATATATATATATATATATATATATATATATATATATATATATATATATATATATATCGAAAAAGTAAGATTAATAATTCTAACACGAATTTTCTCAATCTTTCGTACATTACGCTTCACTGTTGGAGGTAAATCAAAAATCACTTCTCCAAAATTCATTTTTATTTCTAGTCTGACGCGACACGGGCGCGTTTCGTAAAACTTATTACATTTTCAAAGACTTCACAAATACACAACTGATTAGAACTTACGTCTCTCTGATATTATATCTACATTTGAGTGAGGTGGGAAGGGTGATGTGGCATTAACACAAGACAGAACAGGAGGGGATATTAATAGGGTATTAAAAGTATCAACACAAGACAGAACAGAAACAATGGGTATTGAATAGAAGTGTTTGTAGAAAGCCTATTGGTCCATATTTCTTGATGCTTCTATATTGGAGCGGAGTCTTGAGGTGGGTAGAATATAGTTGTGCAATAATTGGCTGTTGATTGCTGGTGTTGACTTCTTGATGTGTAGTGCTTTGGAACTTAGTTTGGTCAGAGAGTATGATGTTCATTTTCGCCAGATATTCGTCTTTTTTAAGAATGACATATATTGGCGACTTGTCACCTCTCCTGACAACTATCTCCTTGTTCTCACGAAGGCTTTTAGCTGCCGCTTTAAGCTCGGGGGACAGTATGGTGCTTCTGTAGTTGCCTCGATTCTTTCCTCCTTCTGCAATAAGTTCTGCTTGTAAGGTATCTTTGGTAGTGACCTTCTTCAGGGTCACTACCAAAGATACCTTACAAGCAGAACTTATTGAACATCATACTCTCTGACCAAACTAAGTTCCAAAGGGTAACGAAGGACACTACAGCCGAATTAAAAGCAAAGGTCAACAAACTGATCGAAACTGTGAACGCCAAGAAATCCGGACTCCACCTGCCAAAGATCATTGGGGAATATAAACCTGGATATGCATATAGAAATGTCAAGACGCACAAGCCTGGAAACCCACTTCGGCCAATCATTAGCCAGATACCCACACCCACGTACAGACTGGCGAAGCGACTCAACGGCCTGCTGACTCCTTATGTTCCTTGCGCCTTCAGCCTGAAGTCTCCAAAGGAATTTGTGGACTTACTGCGGGGCACACGGGCCACAGGGATAAGAGCCTCGTTGGACGTAGAATCGCTGTTTACCAACGTACCTGTGGACGAGACAATCGGAATGATAGCCGACAGAGTGTATCGTGATCCAGCCTGTACTCCTCTTGACATGCCAGAAAGTATTCTGAGGAAACTACTCCAAGCTTGTACTAAAGAGGCACCCTTCTTGAGCCCGGATGGGCACATGTATAAGCAAGTAGATGGGGTCGCCATGGGTTCTCCCCTAGGTGTCCTGTTTGCAAACTTCTACATGGGTACCATCGAGCAAAAAGTCTTAGTCGACATGAACTTGAAACCGGCCATATACTGCAGGTATGTTGACGACATTTTTACACAGGTACCTGATGTCAGACATCTGCAGGAGCTAAAGGAGGCATTTGAGCAGAGTTCCGTGCTGCGTTTCACTTACGAGACGGAAAAGGATGGGAAGCTGCCTTTTCTAGATGTAACAGTCATGGAAAAGGGCGGAGGTTTCCACACTGCAGTCTACACTAAGGAAACAAACATAGGAATGTGCCTAAATGCCAACAGCGACTGCCCCGACAGGTACAAGAGGAGTGTTGTTAACGCATACGTCGACCGTGCTCTCAGCCACAGCTCAGAATGGAAGCAAGTCGACGAAGAACTCTGTAGGGTAAGGCAGGTCCTAGTCAATAACGGCTTCTCCAATGGTTTCATCGAAGACATCATAAGAAGGAAAGTGAAAAGCCATGCAACCTCTGAAGAGACAACTAACACAACACCTATACCACTATTAGACTATTTTACAGGAACTTCTTTTCCACAGCTCATAAAACGGAGGAAAGGGTCCTGAAAGATATTGTTAATAGAAACGTTATCCCTACAGACAAAAATCAGAGGATACAACTGACGATTTACTATAAAACCAGAAAAACGGCCAGCCTACTCATGAGAAACTCTCCAGACACAAAACAGAACGCTTTAAAAGAGACTAACGTCGTCTATGCCTTCAAATGCCCACTTGGGGACTGTAAGCTCCAAAAAACCCAGTATATAGGCAAGACAACAACATCTCTTTCTAGGCGTTTAACGATGCATAAGCAACAGGGCTCCATTAAGGAACATATAATCTCTTCCCATAACCAAACCATCGCCAGAGAAATCCTAGTAAACAACACAGAAATCATCGATAGATACAGCGATAGCAGGCGGCTTGACGTTTGCGAGGCACTACACATCAAGAAGTCAACACCAGCAATCAACAGCCAATTATTGCACAACTATATTCTACCCACCTCAAGACTCCGCTCCAATATAGAAGCATCAAGAAATATGGACCAATAGGCTTTCTACAAACACTTCTATTCAATACCCATTGTTTCTGTTCTGTCTTGTGTTGATACTTTTAATACCCTATTAATATCCCCTCCTGTTCTGTCTTGTGTTAATGCCACATCACCCTTCCCACCTCACTCAAATGTAGATATAATATCAGAGAGACGTAAGTTCTAATCAGTTGTGTATTTGTGAAGTCTTTGAAAATGTAATAAGTTTTACGAAACGCGCCCGTGTCGCGTCAGACTAGAAATAAAAATGAATTTTGGAGAAGTGATTTTTGATTTACCTCCAACAGTGAAGCGTAATGTACGAAAGATTGAGAAAATTCGTGTTAGAATTATTAATCTTACTTTTTCGGTCATATTTAATAATATATGTCTACAGGAAAGACTGCTACCAAAATATACTAATATATATATATATATATATATATATATATATATATATATATATATATATATATATATATATATATATATATATATATATATATATATATAAATATATATATATATTTTTTGCATATATGAAAAAGGGAAGGGAGTACCACCTCTAGCTGGAAGAAGAGGGCCCCATAGCCTCGGAGGAAACCACACATAACGCATGTGAGGGAATGTAGGTCCCCTCCAATACAGTTTCTGTGTGTTTTTCTCCTAAAAAAAAAAACCTTCCTTTTTTTTTTTTTTTTTTTGCTTTATTGTGTATTTAAAGGTTACAAAACATACAAGACAAATGCCTAAAGGTTATGGATCTTTTGAAGCTCCTCCGCTTCCGGACAGGAACCGAGGACGCAGCAAGCATTTCCCCTCTGGATCGCCACACTGAGGCGCTGAAACAAAAAACTGGAAGCCCTTGGTTCTCTGGTGACGTCAATGAGCTTGGAACCCAATTCCTTGAGAAATCCCAAGGCACTCTTGCCCCAGGGGCCATGCGTCTCAGACGCTATGGGAACAAAGAGGTATTGACCTTCCAGTCGCCTGTACTTGAGTGATTTTGCTGTTTCCCTGTGGTTGGCCGCCCCACCTGCTTGATCAGCTCCAAAATGTACATAGGTGTCAGCCTGGGTGGATACACATGTGTAATCCCACACCAACTGTCTACCCTCCTTCCATGAGTATATGGTGATGCCATCAGGGCGAAGTGCGGGGAAATCCGGGTTTTAGACCCCTAGGATGCGAGGTTCTCTCTCCGCTGGGCACCTAGCTGAGACGAGGCTTCTCTTGATGATGTCATTGACCTCGTTGTGTCTTGCATGCCAGCTATTTGTGCTTCCGCAATGCAAACCGTGCAGTCCGTATTGTTCTGAGGTTCCTGTTTTTGCTCTTGGTGTTCCTGTTGGTGCTCTTTAAGCACCAACGTATATACCAAGCCCACCAACATAGGATTATTCCTGAACTGTAGAAGTGAGTGCCCCCAAAGATACAAAGCCAGTGTTCTCAATGCTTATATTCGTCGAGCGCTTACCCACTGCTCTGAATGGAGCAACGTGAGTAGAGAGTTTGAAAGAGTAACTCAGGTATTGGTGAACAACGGATATAGCAAATCGGAAATAAACGCTGCTATAAGAAGACACTTGGACCGTTGGTATAATCCAGAACCCAGAACAGAAACCATAACACCTCCAATAAAATTATATTACAAATCAACCATGCACAGTGAACATATAAAAGAGGAAAGAATAATGAAAGAAATAATCCGTAAAGGAGTAAAAAGCATTACTCCTAACCAAAACATAAACCTGATAATATTCTACAAAACCAAGAAGACTTCCGAACTCCTTATCAAAAACAGCCCGAAGCCGACGGAGAACCCTCTACAGCAGTCAAGCGTTGTATACATGTACACTTGTCCCCACGAAGGATGTAACCTTCAATCTAAGTACATAGGTATGACGTCGACCAAGCTGACGAGGCGTTTGACATGCCATCTTCAATCCGGTGCCCCTAGGAATCACATGAGACAAGCCCATGACATCACTCTAACAAGAGAAATGTTGAACAAGAATACCTGCATAATAGACAAAACCCAAGATGCAAGAAGATTACAAATTCTTGAGGTAATTCACATAAGAATAGAACAACCTACCATGAACACCCAAATCACGGAACTATTTACTCTACCCAGAGTACTTGGGAGCCAGTCGGCCGAGCGGACAGCACGCTGGGTTTGTGATCTTGTGGTCCTGGGTTCGATCCCAGGCGCCGGCGAGAAAGAATGGGCAGAGTTTCCTTCACATTATGCCGCTGTTACCTAGCAGTAAAATAGGTACCTGGGTGTTAGTCAGCTGTCACGGGCTGCTTCCTGGGGGTGGAGGCCTGGTCGAGGACACTAAAGCCCTGAAAGCATCTCAAGATAACAAACCATGAGAGTAAGGACAAGACCAGAACATAACGATGTCAACACAGAAGACAATGTCCAACATAACAGGCCAATTACACTGGATTAATCTTTGTATTTAGATAGGAGCTGCCTCGTATGGGCCAATAAGCTTTCTGCAGTTACCTCTATGTTTCACCTCACATTTATCCCTTATGTATCCCCCACGTTTTCACCTTTATTGTAGTATCACCTGACCCAGTGCGGGTATAAAATCAACCAACATTGTAAGATCTGTTCACTTGAGAATGAACCATGGAGGTTCGAAACGTTGTGCAAATTATATAAATAAGTGTAATACACTCTATAGTAAATCACTTCTTTTCTTCACCTTAAAAGTACGAAAATGAGTTTTGGAGAACTCATATTTCAACTAAGCCCTGATGCTAAGAAAATAGTTAGAGGGATAGAAGCCCTAAACCAGAAAATAATAAATACAGAATATGCGGTCATATTCAATGAAACATGTTTGAAAGAAAACCTGCTGCCAGTATACACCAATATATATATATATATATATATATATATATATATATATATATATATATATATATATATATATATATATATGTCAGACCACGAGGAAAAATGAAACAGGAATTTCCTTAAGTACTTTCGTATATTAAATACATCTTCAGAAGGTCATTTTACAGATCGAGTGATGGGTATAAATAGGCAGGAGAGAGTGGTGAAGTAAGGTGAGGTACAATACTTGGACAACGCAGACGGCCCATTGGCCCGTCAGATGCACCCAATTGGCCCATCCGATGTAGCCCAATGGCCCATCTGATACAGCAGACATACAAGCATAATACATAGGTAATTATAACATAAAGAGGTAAATATATACAATAAATTAGTAAGACAAATGTTTTTCAATGATCCTACTTAAATCGCCCTTTAGCTGATCTATTAGAAATGGATCTAAGTTATATAGACCACTGCTAATATTCAAATTACTTTCTTTGGTGATCAACTAAGCCCTGAGTTGCCCTGAATCAAAGCAGATTCAATTATGTTTCTGTTATAGGTGCTTTTACAATTTGTTATTGAAGAAGCACTCTCCCAATCAATTTGGTGAGGTTTTTCTGACAAATGCACAAACAAAGCATTAGACAATTGGCCATGTCTTACAGAGTATTTATGTTGCGATATTCTACATTTTTAATCTTTAGATGTTTGCCCGACATAGAACTTATTACATTCCTTACAAGGTATTTACAAACA
This sequence comes from Procambarus clarkii, assembly GCF_040958095.1. NCBI lineage: Eukaryota > Metazoa > Arthropoda > Malacostraca > Decapoda > Cambaridae > Procambarus > Procambarus clarkii. The sequence goes on from NC_091206.1 coordinate 27,787,965, forward strand.
ACTTACAAACTCAACTTTTTCTTACAAACTCTCCAAATGGCTTACCAAAATCTTGTCCCCTTTGTTAGGAACTATCTCCTCTTCTCATTTGACAAATTCTCTTGATTTAGTTAACAAATTGAATAGTGTTCCTGTCACTCCTGATGTAAAGTTAATCAGTTTTGACGTTTGTTCCTTGTTCACAAAGGTACCGGTAGATGATATTCTCGATTATCTTGCTCGTGAACTAATGAGCCATGACTTACCTCTTTCTGCTGATATTATTGTCAGTCTTGTTAAGTTGTGCATTAAAGAATGTAAATTTACCTTTAATAATGAGTATTATTTACAGACTTTTGGAATGACAATGGGGAATCCTCTACCGCCATTGCTCTCAAACCTGTACATGGAATTCTTCGAAAAGAAATTTGTTTCAAAAATAACTCCTGGAATCATTCCTTGGTTTAGATATGTTGATGATATCTTGTGTATTTGGCCTTCAGATGTAAACACATACGAATTTGTAGCCAAACTTAATGACCAAGTCACCTCCATAAAATTTAATATAGAGACTGAAATTGATAAATGTTTGCCATTTGTGGGATATTTGGGCTTGATTCTGATTAATTAATAATTAAAGTAGTAAATTAAATTACGAAGGACCACCCGCTTTTAAAGGAAAGAGGGAAACTGAGAATTTCAGATCATTAGATAAAATTCTAGAGAAAACCAGTGACTATGGATATGACTAGAAAGTATGATCATAAGAATAATTAATGGCTGTATTATTAAAGAAACCAAACCTCAAACACCTACATTGGGGGGTTATTACTGGAGGTCAGTACGTCCAGGAATCAGTGTGGTTCATTCACTAATTCAATTAATAATAATCTAATCCTATAAATAATGCTGAATATAATATTATTCATATAAAGAAGAACATGAATATGAGCATAGTAATGAGTTACAGTAAATCACACATTATGTTAAACATTCTGAATGTATCAAATTGCTAGAATATGGAAAAAAGGAATAAGCCTTAGCTGGTAGTAGATTCCTTTAGATAACCATGGAAGTCTTCTTGATCTCCAAGTCTGGCACACTGACGAATGGCACGGTTAACATGGAGAAGACAGCATGAGGAACTCGTCTCTCGAGCTGCAAGATAAATAACTACCAGTAGCAATTGATTTAACTACTCAATTCATATTCAAGATTATTGATATCTACAGATGGAATTATAATCACCTGTTATTAGGTGTTATCTCGCCGCGTGACGCGCAATCACCCCGCTATTATTAAACCTGTAAATGATGCATCAAATAAAAGGTACTTAGCTGTGGGCACTGTATAACTATTAAGATTGCCGTAATTTCGCATACCAGGCTCCGGTGAACCTATCCTGGATTGATGCGTTTCAAGCTGGCTGATCACGTGTCGTCAGGAACCAAGTCTAGGAGTCCCTTATTTAACACCAGCACTAGTTGAAGATATTATCTACAAGGTCGTTCACGCCTCACAGTGGCGGCTTTCATCTGTGGATGGACACACTTATCCTATTTGCTGGACAAGGGCGTATTCTTATGAGTACGGTGAGCGCAAGTTTGCTTCCTTTCAGCTCTGCACGTGTCCGCGCACCGACTCCCTCACCGACACTGGGGATGGCATGGCGTCCCTCCACCCACGCCGAGTCGACGTTCATTACACAAATTATTGGCATGAACATTAATATTTCTCGTATTCTTATGAGTACGGTGAGCGCAAGTTTGCTTCCTTTCAGCTCTGCACGTGTCGCGCACCGACTCCCTCACCGACACTGGGGATGGCATGGCGTCCCTCCACCCACGCCGAGTCGACGTTCATTACACAAATTATTGGCATGAACATTAATATTTCTCGCATTCGCGCTTGAAACTCTAAAGACTGGACGGGTTTATTATTTAGAGGAACGAAATATTATTATTTAACTATTTAAGAATAGTAAATATATAAGGGAGAGGAATTAATGTTTCCCCATGGCATTCATTGATGACGTTAACACTATCGCGAGGTAGACGGTATAATTCTAACGCTCTATTCGGCTTTTAGTTAGAGAACAATTCGTCTGCAATCAGTTGTCATACAGAATGCTTTAATTATGGAGAATCGTATTTAATTCTCACACAAATTGAATATAATGTGTTTTACTGTAAAGAAATCTGACGCAATACTGGCGTCGGGTGACATGAGAATTCTAGCCTAATGCACAGATGAATTATTAGTACAGGAGAATTCTACGAGTTGTTAATTTTACTTACTACAATATTAATATGGTTAGTAATAAGTAATGAGAATACAACAATGCTGTATTCGATGTTGGAAATATCCAACACCATTCTTAGATGTGCTTATTCATAGGGAAAACTCTTCATTAAAGTTTAGTGTTTACAGAAAACCTACGAACAATTTATCTTATGTTCATTATTTTTCAGGGCATAGATACAATGTAAAAAAGTCAATTTTTTCTTCAATGTATCTAAGAGCTCTTCGAGTTGTGAGTCCAGAATTCTTAGACGAAGAATTTATGAATATTGATTCGATTGGTCTTAAGCTTTGTTACCCACTGAATTTTTTGGAAGTTTGTCGTAACAAAGCACGTCGTACATATTATAATAATGTATGCAGTGAAAGGATTCGCCCAAAGAATGTGTTATGTTTACCATATTTCTCTGGGTTTGAGAATATTGTCAAGGCCGTGAAACTTTTTAATATAGATGTAATGTTTAGCTACGAAAACACTGTTGGTAAGCTATTAGTTAGGAACAGCCCTCGTAGTGATAATTGCGTCATTTATAAAATACCTTGTAAGGAATGTAATAAGTTCTATGTCGGGCAAACATCTAAAGATTTAAAATGTAGAATATCGCAACATAAATACTCTGTAAGACATGGCCAATTGTCTAATGCTTTGTTTGTGCATTTGTCAGAAAAAGCTCACCAAATTGATTGGGAGAGTGCTTCTTCAATAACAAATTGTAAAAGCACCTATAACAGAAACATAATTGAATCTGCTTTGATTCAGGGCAACTCAGGGCTTAGTTGATCACCAAAGAAAGTAATTTGAATATTAGCAGTGGTCTATGTAACTTAGATCCATTTCTAATAGATCAGCTAAAGGGCGATTTAAGTAGGATCATTGAAAAACATTTGTTTCACTAATTTATTGTATATATTTACCTCTTTATGTTATAATTACCTATGTATTATGCTTGTATGTCTGCTGTATCAGATGGGCCATTGGGCTACATCGGATGGGCCAATTGGGTGCATCTGATGGGCCAATGGGCCGTCTGCGTTGTCCAAGTATTGTAACTCACCTTACTTCACCACTCTCTCCTGCCTATTTATACCCATCACTCGATCTGTAAAATGACCTTCTGAAGAGGTATTTAATATACGAAAGTACTTAAGGAAATTCCTGTTTCGTTTTTCCTCGTGGTCTGACATATATATATATATATATATATATATATATATATATATATATATATATATATATATATATATATATATATATATATATATATATATATATATATATATATATATATATATATATATATATATATATATAAATTCAGTTCCCGGTCAGGCCAACCACTTGTTATGGAGGGGTATGAGATTGTGCTGAGAAGGGCCAATAGCTAGAGTCAAGATGTATCAAAAATAGTTGGATAGATAGGCCCGGCCCCAAAGGAACTAAGGTTCCTAGTAATGCTTCTATATTTTAAATACAGGTCTGCTGTCTAGTAGATAATTATCTAACCCCACTTCCACAGGATGAAAGTATACTTCTCGAAATCTAACTTATTTATTAAACCCTCTAATAAACCCTCTAATATACATATATATATATATATATATATATATATATATATATATATATATATATATATATTTATATATATATATATATATATATATATAACTGAAAACTCACACCCCAGAATATGTTATAATATATCAGTTGTATATAGTCCTGGGGACCATTCAGGCTTGTTTGCATATATATATATATATATATATATATATATATATATATATATATATATATATATATTGTGATGGTGTTCCCCCCATTAAATTTCTCCCACGCCTGCAGTAAGAGTCATGTCCACTTTTCCCAAGCGTTCTCTACGTCGCAGGCTTCAATTTGATATATGTGGGAGAGTGGAGTGATCTCGGAGAGCCGAGAAATTTGTGAAACAGTAATATTTTGGCCTGTGGTTTAGGCCCTTTAGGAAGCCAAGATGGCGCTGGCTCTCCTGATTTCCCGCCAAAACTGTGTGACGTCAGTGGCACCGGATTGGTCACCGACAGCAATGTGGCACCGAGAGCCAATGAAAACCTCCCGTGGCGAAAGTGACGTCACGAAGGAAGGGGTTCCGGGCAGCGCGCCGCGCTGGCGCCAGCAGTCAGACACGACACATCAAGGAGGTTGGACGTGCGACGATTGGTCCTGTCAGTTTGACAGTTGTTTCCCGCTCCCGTGGATTTACGCGTCACCTGAAGTCTGCCAGTACTCTGTGAGGTCTTCCCTAGTTCATGTTTTGAACCAGAGAGGGAATCGACGGTTATTGAGCAAAAAGTGCTCCAGTCAGGTACTGTGCAAGAAGAAGTGAAGACTGTGCAGTGACGTAGGCGACGTCTGAAGCAGTTTACCCAGTCGTGACGGCGTAGTGGCTGACAGAGCCACTGGGTAGCAGAGGGAGAAGAGGACTAATTGGGGAATCCGGACGACTGCAGCTGAGATGTAGGCGGCAGCCGTTGCTGGGAGAAGACGACGGCCAGGAGACCGACTCCAACCCTACCAGAAGTCGAGGAAGAGTACGGACCTGCAGGGAAGAGGGCACGGAGACCACGCGCTCAATGGTGGGACGACGAGTGGTTCCGGTAGGACACGACAACGTGTGTGTGGGGGCGTTCCCGACACGAGGACCAGGAGCTACAACTCAACTCTCATCGGAGGATAGGTTGAAGTAGGTGTTTCTAGTTTCCCTCCCCATTCCCCTTTAGTTAGCTATATTATTCGGCTATATTATCTAGCCTGAGGATTTTATATGTCGTGAGCAAGTCTCACCCATGTCACAATAAAGCACCAGTGTGCAGGATAGTACTATCAAGAGTACTTATAATTTTCATGTTTATTATTGGTGTGTACAGGCACCCGGAACAAGTGATAAATTTACTGTGTTTTGTATATCTTTCTAGAGATTTTGATGTGAACATATAGTGATAAATTATATATAACATTATGCCAGTATTTGGAGGTTAGGCTATGTGCCCAGAAACTATTTATTTACCATATATTGATGTCTGATTTATATACACTATATTTGTCTATGTTCATGCAGTGATTAATCATTTGTGAGTACAGTGAATTATTGAGTTATCGCCCACGAGAGAAAGTACTGAAAACTCCAGTGTTAAATACTTCATAATATATAATTGAATGAAGGGCAGGTAAAACCATTACAGTGAGTCATTGTCGCATTGATTGTAGAAACGACTATTTGAGCCCGAGTACAGTGTAACTAAGTAATACGTGCTATTTGTTGCCAATCTCGAGTGTGCGAGTTTCTAGAAGTATTGGAGAACTTAAAGAAACAGCGCGCATGAATCTAGAAAACAAGCAATAAACTTTCGCGCGGGGCCAGGCAATCAGCTGTTCTTGACATTGACGAGAGGGGGAGGTGTTGCCACTTAGTGAGTGCATAATATTCGTGGGAACTACTGGCCACAGCCAGGATCAGCTGATCTATTTATTGATATGACCTCGTGACATCTTTCATGCATTTTAAGTAAAATACAAAATTACTTTTGTGTTTATATCATCCACTCCATTGATCTTGTGGCTATATTATACTGGAAAGCAAGAGTGATAAGAGTAAGTACCTGCCGGATTCCTGATCTTTTGAGTGTGACCTTGCCAAGGCTACCACTGATTCCACCAGTCCACTGAGGTGTTACTGGACACCGAAAACACCAGTTGGCGACCTTGTGGTTAATAGTAAAGCCCTAGTGTTGGGGCGGGCCGCACAACAGTTAAGTGAACGAGAAGTGTGTTCCCACTCCTTCTCAATCAGAAGGCTGGTTGGGATTGACTGGGATACTCTCCTGGCGTGCAGTAGCGCCGAGAGGATTGGAGTGAGGACCCGCAGGGCTACGGTGAGGGACCTTGAGATAACTGGTAGTCACCCAAGAGTAAGAATAGAGTATAAACCCCAACATTGGCGACCTTGCCAGGATTAAGTACAGTTAATGTTGCTCACCGAGTAGAGAGAGAACTGAGAACCCCGACAATATATATATATATATATATATATATATATATATATATATATATATATATATATATATATATATATATATATATATATATGTCGTACCTAGTAGCCAGAACTCACTTCTCAGCCTACAATGCAAGGCCCGATTTGCCTAATAAGCCAAGTTTTCCTGAATTAAAATATTTTCTCTAATTTTTTTCATATGAAATGATAAAGCTACCCATTTCATTATGTATGAGGTCAATGTTTTTTTATTGGAGTTAAAATTAACGTAGATATATGACTGAACCTAACCAACTCTACCTAACCTAACCTAACCTATCTTTATAGGTTAGGTTTGGTTAGGTAGCCGAAAAAGTTAGGTTAGGTTATGTTAGGTAGGTTAGGTAGTCGAAAAACAAATAATTCATGAAAACTTGGCTTATTAGGCAAATTTGGCCTTCCATAGTAGGCTGAGAAGTGCGTTCTGGCTACTAGGTACGACATATATATATATATATATATATATATATATATATATATATATATATATATATATATATATATATATATATATATATATATATATATATATATATATACCTTAATTTTAACTGCAATTAAAAAAAAATTGACCTCATACATAATGAAATGGGTAGCTTTATCATTTCATAAAAAAAAATTGAGAAAATATATTAATTCAGGAAAACTTGGCTTATTAGGCAAATCGGGTCTTGCATAGTAGGCTGAGAAGTGCGTTCTGGCTACTAGGTACGACATATATATATATATATATATATATGTATATATATATATATATATATATATATATATATATATATATATATATATATATATATATATATATATATATATATATATGTCGTACCTAGTAGCCAGAACTCACTTCTCGGCCTACTACGCAAGGCCCGACTTGCCTAATAAGCCAAGTTTTCATGAATTAATTGTTTTTCGGCTACCTAACCAACCTAACCTAACCTAACTTTTTCGGCTACCTAACCTAACCTATAAAGATAGGTTAGGTTAGGTTAGGTAGGGTTGGTTAGGTTCAGTCATATATCTACGTTAATTTTAACTCCAATATTTTTTTTTTACCTCATACATAATGAAATGGGTAGCTTTATCATTTCATAAGAAAAAAGTTAGAGAAAATATATTAATTCAGGAAAACTTGGCTTATTAGGCAAATCGGGCCTTGCATAGTAGGCTGAGAAGTGCGTTCAGGCTACTAGGTACGACATATATATATATATATATATATATATATATATTTAAAGTTTGTGAGGGGTACCACCTCTGGTGCCAATGTGGAGACCCATAGCTTCGGAGAAGGAAATAAAAAGTATTCAGAGGAGACCTTGTGGTTTCTCACTGAACATTAATAGTATCTTCTCCTACCACCCCCATTCTTTTGTATGTACACATATATATTTGTTTTATTTGAACTTTGTTACAAAAAAGTAGTTACATATAGGGTACAAAGATGGTTATCATAGGTTGTCGAGTTCCTCCACTCCTCAGATGGCGGGTAGAAACCCTGAATGCAATGCGCATTTTCCCTCTGTTTCGCCACGCTGAGGCGTTGGACTTTCGGGGATGGTGGTTGAGGTGATGGGCCTGCACGAGAGGCCCACTCTGTGGCACAACGTGTAAAATTGGGATCATGTACACCTGCCAGCTGATGTAAGTGGGCAGGTAGAATTTCCTTCACAAGGTCGTCGGATGCCGATAAGGAGGACAGGAAGGCTGGAACAGCGATTTGCGTTGCTGTTCGAACTCCGAGGCTCCCAAGTCTTACGGGAAGAGAAGCTTGTTTCTACTGTAGGTCATCAAGAGAGAGGTTAAGGGCTTTTCTTTTTCTAGCATTGATTTCAGTAACCGGTCATACTCATTTAGTTTTTGGCTACTGTAAGATGGTGAACACCTCAGAAAGTAGGTTAACCTGGGGAGGGACAGACATCTGGTGATGAGGTAGAGTGCATCATGAGCATCAATATTCTCAATCCTCCCACCCATCCTCTTAAGGTCAGCGATTTTCTTATCAAGGACCTCATCGATGGCTTTCAACCCCAGGGGAGCTCCTAGGAGTGTGCTGTCTTCAGGTTTAGTTTCAGGTTCTAGTCAGGCTATTCAGTCATTCAGTCATCCAGTCATCTAGTCATTCAGGTTTAGTTTCAGGTTCTATATATCAGGCTTCAGGTTTTAGTTTCAGCTTCAGGTTTAGAGTGTGCTGTCTTATATATATATATATATATATATATATATATATATATATATATATATATATATATATATATATATATATATATATATATATATATATATATATATATATATATATATATATATATATATGTCGTACCTAGTAGCCAGAACGCACTTCTCAGCCTACTATGCAAGGCCCGATTTGCCTAATAAGCCAAGTTTTCCAGAATTAATATATTTTCTCAATTTTTTTTCTTATGAAATGATAAAGCTACCCATTTCATTATGTATCAGGTCAATTTTTTTTATTGGTGTTAAAATTAACGTAGATATATGATCGAACCTAACCAACCCTACCTAATCTAACCTAACCTATCTTTATAGGTTAGGTTAGGTTAGGTAGCCGAAAAAGTTAGGTTAGGTTAGGTTAGGTAGGTTAGGTAGTCGAAAAAACATTAATTCATGAAAACTTGGCTTATTAGGCAAATCGGGCCTTGCATAATAGGCTGAGAAGTGCGTTCTGGCTACTAGGTACGACATATATATATATATATATATATATATATATATATATATATATATATATATATATATATATACATTATACATATTTTTTCCCCCTAGAAAGGGTACCACCTCTGGTGCAAGTGTAATGACCCATAGCCTCGGAGAAGAAAATAAAGAGTACTCAGAGAAGACCTTGTGGATCCTCACTGAACACTTTGATATTTTCTTCTCCTACCACACTTATTCTTTTGGTATGTGTGTATATTTTTCTAACTTTATATGAAAATGTCATTACACAAAAAAAGTTACAATATTGATTACATGCAGGGTGCAAGGCTGCTTGTCACAAGTTGAATAGCTCCTCCAGCTCCTCAGATGGTGGGCAGGAACCATGGACGCAGTGACCATTTCCTCTCTGGATTGCCACACTAAGGCGCTGAAAAAGAAAACTTGCAGCTCTAGGGTCTCTAGTTGTTTCGATTAGCTTAGACCCCCAACTCCTTCAAAAAGCTAGCAGCATAGGTATTGGCTAAAGTTGAAACGCAAGTGTAGTCCCACACCAACTGTCTACCATTCTTCCAGGGGTTCACCATGATTCCGTCTGGGCGACCGACAGGCTCATCAGAGATGCGGGACATTAGGTGACGGGGCTCTCTCTCTGCTGGACAACTGGATGTGGTAAGGCTTCTCTTAATAATGTCATTGACCTCGCCGTGTTTTGCATGCCATCCTCCTGTCCTTTGGCAGAGAAGGCCATGCCGTCTGTAAATGTTGGCCTTTGCCTCACCGCAAATACACCTGTATTCGGTGTGGATTGGGGCAGCGAGGCAAAGAGCCACGGCAATTCGGAGGGCCTGCGGTGTGAGACGGGTGCCGGTACCTGACATTGGGGTTGGTAATTGGAAATCACCTGCATGGGGAGCTGTTACAGCTCTAAGTCGGGCAGCGTCATGTGGTGTTGTCGCAGCTTCTAGCAAAGTCGCAGCTTCTTGGTCGGCAATGGGGTGATCCAAGCTGGATTGCTTATGGGCTTCAGAAGGCGGTGGTTGGGGTGCTGGTCCTGCAAGAGAGAAACCCATTTGGTTGTGCAGTCTGTGAAGCTGGGATCATGTACCCCTGCTTGTTGAACTAGGTGCTCAGGTAGGATTTCCTTCACCAAGTTGTCAGACCCCACTGAAGAGGACAGGAACGGTGGTACAGCAATTTGTGTTGCTGTGCGCACGCCAAGGCCCCCGAGTCTGACAGGAAGGGAGGCCTATTTCTACTGTGAGTCGCTGAGGGAAAGATTGAGGGCTTTTTCTAGTGTTGATTTCAGCAAGCTGTCGTACTCTTCCTATTTAATATTGTTGAAAGATGGCGAACATCTTAGAAAGTAGGTCAGCCTGAGGAGGGACAAGCATCTGGTGATGAGGTAAGGTGCATCATGAGCATCGATGTCTTCAATCCTCTCGTTCATCCTCTTCAGGTCAGTGATCTTCTTACCAAGGACCTCGTCGATGGAATTCCTTCCAAGAGGAGCACCTAGGAGTGTGCTGCCCTCAAGGTTGATTGTATGAATGTCAGGTAAAACAACCTTTATTTGCTCTATTATGTGCTGGTTGTTGGAGGTTATTTCGCATTTGGAAGGGTTCAGGGTGAGGCCTACGCTTGATCCTTGCTCCTGAATTATTCTTATGTCATCCAAGAGTGGGCCTGGGGAGCCGGCTAGAGTACCATCGTCCAAAAACCAAATGTTGAGCTCAATGGACAGGTTATCGGTGATTTCCTTGATGACTAAGCAGAAAAGAAAAGAAGCAAGGGGGTCACCCTGTTGGACACATTCTTGTGATTCAATTTCATGTTCCCCAAAGAGCAGAGTTAGATTCTTGCTGTAGCATGAGTTTACAAACGGGTAGAGGGAAGGAAAAAGGCGATGAACCGCACTGAGTACTGCATCCCTTCTAACCAGATTGAAAGCATTTTTGAAGTCCAGCTTTACCAGGGCTTTTTCATCCGTAATGTTGGCAATGTAGGCTCTAGCTGCATGAGCCGCTGCCTCACACCATTGAGGACTGCCAAACCCAAGCTGTTTTGGCTTCAGCATGTCGGCTGCTGCCTGACTAACTGCTATAGCAGCTGCCTAAGCGACGAGACGCCGGAGTGAATTGCCCACAGCTATCGGTCTGATTCCTCCATCTTTTTTCCTCAGGGCACAGAGGGTTGCGCCAAAAAAGAGAGGCCGTATGGTCTCTGGTATGTTGCCAGCAAGACATGTGTTGGCGAATCTAGTTAGTTCCACCAGGAGGCCCTGTGCAATGTCTCCCAGTGCAGGGTTGAGCATTTGTTTGATGTGGTTGGGTCCTAGTCCTGTGAACCCACCTGCTGATCCTGGTGGGATAGATAAAGCTGCTTTATGCACCATGGATTCGAGCACACACAGGGGTTCTGCTCTGGTGACAACGACTAGGGGAACACTGTCGTCACGAGGAGCTCTGGGTGTGTGTTTTTC